>NC_086452.1:384565540-384868665 GCF_028390025.1 Pseudophryne corroboree
CTCGGAAACCGAACCCGCTCATCACTAGCAATCATGCACAAGGCTAAACCACTTCATTACATCCCGCCCATTGTCTTTCAGAGCTCTCCTGTCAGTCTAAAGGCCTATACACACTGACGCTTTTAATTTTGATTTTTGGGTCATTTTACTGATCTTTTGTGTTTTGGATTTTACATGCTCTGTACTATGACATTGGGCATCGGCCTTGGCAGACGACGTTGATGGAATTTCATCGTCTCGGCCATGACTAGTGGCAGCAGCTTCAGCACGAGGTGGAAGTGGATCTTGATCTTTCCCTATTTTTTTAACCTCCACATTTTTGTTCTCCATATTTTAATGCGCACAACTAAAAGGCACCACAGGTATACAATGTAGATGGATGGATAGTATACTTATGGACGACGAGTGACGACACAGAGGTAGGTACAGCAGTGGCCTACCATACTGCTATATACAGTATAATGGACCTGGTGGACACTGTCAGCAGACTGCGTTTATAGTATAAAGAAAAAAAGACACCACAGGTATACAATGTAGATGGATGGAAACTTAGTATACTTATGGACGACGAGTGACGACACAGAGGTAGGTACAGCAGTGGCCTACCGTACTGCTATATACAATATATTGGACCTGGTGGACACTGTCAGCAGACTGCGTTTATAGTATAAAGAAAAAAAGACTCCACAGGTATACAATGTAGATGGATGGATAGTATACTTATCCATCCTACCGTACTGCTATATACAGTATAATGGACCTGGTGGATACTGTCAGCAGACTGCGTTTATAGTATAAAGAAAAAAAGACACCACAGGTATACAATGTAGATGGATGGATACTTAGTATACTTATGGACGACGAGTGACGACACAGAGGTAGGTACAGCAGTGGCCTACCGTACTGCTATATACAGTATAATGGACCTGGTGGACACTGTCAGCAGACTGCGTTTATAGTATAAAGAAAAAAAGACACCACAGGTATACAATGTAGATGGATGGATAGTATACTTATGGACGACGAGTGACGACACAGAGGTAGGTACAGCAGTGGCCTACCGTACTGCTATATACAGTATAATGGACCTGGTGGACACTGTCAGCAGACTGCGTTTATAGTATAAAGAAAAAAAGACACCACAGGTATACAATGTAGATGAATGGATACTTAGTATACTTATGGACGACGAGAGACGACACAGAGGTAGGTACAGCAGTGGCCTACCGTACTGCTATATACAGTATAATGGACCTGGTGGACACTGTCAGCAGACTGCGTTTATAGTATAAAGAAAAAAAGACACCACAGGTATACAATGTAGATGGATGGATACTTAGTATACTTATGGACGACGAGTGACGACACAGAGGTAGGTACAGCAGTGGCCTACCGTACTGCTATATACAGTATAATGGACCTGGTGGACACTGTCAGCAGACTGCGTTTATAGTATAAAGAAAAAAAGACACCACAGGTATACAATGTAGATGGATGGATAGTATACTTATGGACGACGAGTGACGACACAGAGGTAGGTACAGCAGTGGCCTACCGTACTGCTATATACAGTATAATGGACCTGGTGGACACTGTCAACAGACTGCGTTTATAGTATAAAAAAAAAGACACCACAGGAGTGTTTTTCAGGCAGACAAACGTATACTGGTGGTCACTGTCAGCAAAACTGTGCACTGTACTCCTGCTATAGCTGCTCCCCAGTCCCCACAATTAAGCAGTGTGAGCACTCAGCACAGATATATCATGCAGCACACTGAGCACAGATATGGTATGGAGCGTTTTTTTCAGGCAGAGAACGGATAAAAAACTGGTGGTCACTATTAGCAAAACTCTGCACTGTACTCCTCCTAACAGCTGCTCCCCAATCCTCCCCACAATAAGCTAAGCAATCAGATCAACTGTGTAGTATATATTAACTATATAAACGGAGAGGACGCCAGCCACGTCCTCTCCCTATCAATCTCAATGCACGTGTGAAAATGGCGGCGACGCGCGGCTGCCTATATAGAATCCAAATCTCGCGAGAATCCGACAGCGGGATGATGACGTTCGGGCGCGCTCGGGTTAACCGAGCCATACGGGAGAATCCGAGTATGGCTCGGACCCGTCTAAAAAGGGTGAAGTTCGGGGGGGTTCGGTTTCTCGGAAACCGAACCCGCTCATCACTAGCAATCATGCACAAGGCTAAACCACTTCATTACATCCCGCCCATTGTCTTTCAGAGCTCTCCTGTCAGTCTAAAGGCCTATACACACTGGGCGATTTTGAGCTGAAAGCAGCTCACTTTTGGTGTGTTGAGCTGCTTTCAGCAGTGTGTATGCACAAGTGATGAGCGGTGAGCGCTGATGCGCGCTCCGCTTCATCGCTGGCAGCCGCCGTTCATCTACTGGTATTACCAGTAGATGAACATCAGGGTGGCTGGCTTTCCATAGCGTCCTGCTATGGAAAGCCATTCACCCCCGCTGACATCGCTGGACAGCGGGGAAAAGCGCTCAGTGTGTATGCACTGAGCGCTTTTCAGCCCAGCGATGTCAGCGATCATCGCTGTGCATACACGCTGGGCAAAAACGCTCAGTGTGTATGGACCTTTATGGAGGTGAAGTATTCTTCTCACAATACCTAAGTTTGGGGACATGGCTTGGGCCAGGGAAAGTGTCATTTCTGTGGGGGCAGTATATGACATCAGGGGGGAGGAGCAGAGAATTGAACATGGAATGGGAAGCACTGTCATGCTAGAGACAGTTGTGGAAAGTGCAATTTTTAGGTCACAGAAAAAGTGTTTTATATTTCAGATTGTTCAGCTCACCGACCCTTCCCGTAAGCAGGCAGCTGTCCTGAAGTCCATTGATGACAAAGGTCCACAAGCGATTGTTATATTTTACCTGTTATTGCACATGAATAATGAGGTAGCCTATGCAGAGCTCCCCAGCTGCAAGGAAAATGGTATTTATTTTGTATACTTGAATTTCTATAATATAAGAATGCGAGTAATGTCTCCTTCTCTAGAACTACGTATTTTAGTTTCTGTCTGCTGCTGAATACAATTGCTACTTGTAAAACTTAGGGCATAATTCAGACCTGATCGCAGCAGCAAAATCTTTCCCATATGGGCAAAACATGTTGCACTGCAGGTGGGGCAGATATAACATGTGCAGAGAGAGTTAGATTTGGGTGGGTTATTTTGTTTCTGTGCAGGGTAAATACTGGCTGCTTTATTTTTACACTGCAATTTAGATTTCAGTTTGAACACACCCCACCCAAATCTAACTCTCTCTGCACGTTATATCTACCCCACCTGCAGTGCACATGGTTTTGCCCATTAGAGAAAAAGTTTCAGGTCTGAATTAGGCCCTTAGCCTTGACTTTAAAAGGAACTAATCCATACTTTATCTGGTGGTCAGGATGCCGGCGGTCAGAAGACCAACTGTGGCATCCTGATGGAGAGAATCCCGGTAGGGGCTAGGCATATATACTTACCCTCCCCCAATACCCCACTAGCCTTAACACTCCCGTTCTGCAGCATAATCTCAACACACACACACCCTCCCGAGAAGCCTAACACTAACCCTCCCTGGTGGTGCCTAAACCTAACCTCCCCGCAGCCTAAACCTAACCCTCTCTCCCCTGCAGCTAATTCTTACCTTCCCTGGGATTGCATAAATCTAACCCCACACCCACACCCCCACCCCACCCCCTCTCTACAGCCTAACCCTAATACTCCTTTCCCCGCAGCCTAACCCTAACTGTCCCCAGGGGTGCCTAAACCTAACCTCCCACCCTGCGGGCTAAGACTAACAGTGGTCACTTGGTAGGACTCCATTTGTCCACAGAACAGCTTGAATTCTTTGTTACATTGATTCAACAAGGTTCTGGAAGCATTCCTCAGAGATTGTAGTCCATGGTGACAAAATTGCATCACACAGGTACTAAGCAATAACTTCTTGTAGGAGTGGGGCTGCTACCTGTGTCCAGATAGAGACCGCAAGCCACTGCCAGCCGGGTCACGCCCCCTGCATAATAGAACAGGCAGTTGCTGTCACCAGCGCATGTGTATAACCAGCAGTGAAGACTTCCCATACGCAAGGCTCCGGCTTCTATGGACTGCATCGGCAGTAGCCCATAGAAGCCAGCTAGGGCTGACAATGAGACAGGGAGTGGCTTCCCGCAGGAAGCCAGCTCTCTGCTTATCGTAGCCCAGTCTGGCAGTCCCAGAGGGAGGAAACACCTCCCAATGGGAATGCCTGTCCTGCAGTTGACTGGCAGGCAGCACTTCCAATAGGAAGCTGCTAATCACAGTGAAGCCAGTGCAGTCACGGACTGTAACTGGTTCACTGAGGTGGTGAATATTACTGGGGGGGGGGGGGGAGGGGGAGGATGCAGCCCAAAGGTAAAATCCAGCACTTAGGGGGACATTTATTAAGCAGTGATAAGAGCGGAGAAGTGAGCCAGTGAACCAATCAGTACTGAAGTAACATCTATAATTTGCATACTATAAAATGATACAGGGGTGAGGGAATGTGATCAAGGGCGCCCAAAATTTAGGAGGAAAGTTTGGAAATAATATACATCATAAACAATAAACAAGTTTTAGAGACATGGAATAAATGTGATAATGGTGGTTGCAACAATACTTATAGATTCTTCTAGATGTTCTCAATCAGTTGTCCGTCTATGATTTAAATCCTCAGAAAATCCTCAGTTGATATGTGAAAACAAAAATTTAAGAAAAAAACCAATGTGTAGTATAATCAATGAGAGAATGTCTTAATAAAAAGTGTCCAGAAAATGAGGCCCTGGTGAGTGAGGGGCTTGATAGAAGAGAGGATAGGTTCTCGCCACCAATATTCTCAGGGTTCAAGACGTACCGAAACTCACATAATATAAAGTAGGAATAAACATATAACGGTATCTTTGTTTGATCGAATAATTTTAGGTACAGCGTACCTCACTCACATGTCCAGTAGGTGTTCTCCACATATAAAGGTATCTTTAAAAGTCTTTAAAAATGGTCCAACGAGGTGAGTTTTAAAAGAAAAGGTTTTTATTTGACATAAGTCAAAAAAGAGTAAAATACAGGTAATTACAATTTGACCTTATTCGTCGGGCAAAAGAATGGGGGTGTCGGGAGATATGGTTGAAAAATCTCCAAATAACAGAAGGTAGTCCGGAATCCCCTCTGTAAACGAATACCCCCAAAAAAATACCTTATGATGGTCAAAAAACCTGTTTAAAAGTGTGAATCCACGCTCAGCATGCACCAACGCCGTTTCAACCGTGTCGGTCTTTTTCAAGGTGTATGAGCTGAGTGTGGATGAAAGCTATTTATCCTATTAAACAGGAAATAGTCATTTGGCAATGCATGATGGTAGAAAACATTTTTTTTGTCTTTCTAATAATGATAACAGTAAGTGTGGAGATGAGGACAATGCTTATAAGATAACAGCTAATGTGTATATTACAAATATGGAGTACTTATAAAGCTGGACTTTCTAAAAGGAAAAAACGTTAAAGGAAAAAGAAACGCCGGACCGGAAGTTACTTTGGTCCGCATTGCGTTCCAAATGAAACCGGAAGTGGGAACATGCGTTCCACACAACCGGAAGTGCGTTCCACTGAATGTACGCCAAACCGGAAGTGACCATGGTTTGGCGTGATACATGAAGGGAAAGAGGCCAAGCGTTCCACTTGGCAGATAATTGCGTTCCACAATGAATGTGTGGATACGTGGGAATGAGATTATGTCCGTTTATGTAATAAAACCAAGCAATTTTTGTGGTTAATTGGTGGAAATTCTTATCATACTTTTAGAATAGTTTGACCATTTAAAATACAACATGATTTTAAAACATATAAGGTAGTAAAAAACCGGAAATGCGTTCCACTGAATATACGCCAAACCGGAAGTGACTGCGGTTTGGCGTAATACATGCGTTCCACCTGGCGGAAAGTTGCGTTCCACAAAGATGAATTTATGTGGATACGTAGGAATGAAATTTTATCCATTTATGCAATCAAACCATATATTATATATGGTTAATAAATGAGAGAGAATACTATGTTGTTAAGACAAAGTAACAATTTCAAATACAAAATGATTTTAAACATATATACTACTAATATGAATAGGTGGATATAACCATAATTAATGCATAAATGACTGAAAGAATTGAAAATTTTAAAATTAAAAAGGAAAAAATGAGTGAAATATGAAGGAAGGGGTGTTTCACAAAAACCATTTTAGCTCAAAATCAGAATTGAGACCGGCGGGTATCATTGTATCGAGTTTGAAAATCCATTGCATTTCTGCCCTAGCGAGATTCCCGTCTGTATCTCTGTCCTTCCAAGTTGCTTTGACGTGTTGTATGCCAATGAAAGACATAATATGTTTTGTGGATGAATTATGTTTTTTTAAAAAATGATCAGAAAGTGTGTGGGTGGTAACGCCTTTTTTAATGTTTCTCAGATGTTCGGCAAGGCGTGTCATGAGTGATCTCCCTGTTCTTCCTATATAGACTAAGCCGCAGCTGCACTTTATGTAGTATACCACATTAGTTGTGTGGCAAGTAATAAAGTCTTTTATTGTATAGTTGTTATTGTTATGAGTGAATTCGGTGTATTTTGAAGTGGTTGATGGTACGGACCTGCAGACTATGCAGGTCCCACACCGATGAAATCCCTTCGTTCTAATGGGATTGAGGGAGTCGAAAGGCAGGGAACTTTTTACTAATGTATTTTTTAAATTATTACTTCTTCTGTATATGAATTTTGGTTTGTCGGGTATGATGTTCTTCAAAACCGGGTCTCTTAATAATAGATGCCAATGTTTTTTTATGATCTGTTCTTGTTTTCTGGAATCAGAACTGAAACCAGATATAAAGGCCAGATCACTTGCATTGGTCTTGATTTTGCGCTGTGGTTCCAAAATGTCCTTTCTTTGTATCTTTTCTACTTCACATTCTGCCTTTTCCAATAGTTCTTTATTGTAACCTTTATCCAGAAATTTCTTTTTCATTGTATTTTTTTGAGTTTGATAATCATGGTTGTCGCTACAGTTCCTTTTTAAACGAAGGAACTGTCCTTTAGGAATACCTTTCAACCAGTTTGGGTGGTGTTGACTGTTATAGGGGATAAGGCTATTGCAGTCCGTTGGTTTGGAGTACCCTTTGGTATGTATCTTATTGTCTTTAATGAAGATGGTGAGGTCGAGGAAATTGATGTTTTCTTGACTGATGGTGAAAGTCAATTGGATATTTAAGGAGTTCGAGTTTAAAGAGGAGCAGAAGGTATCTAGCTCCAAACGGTCTCCATGCCAAATAAAGAGGATATCATCAATGTATCGGCACCATGACACCAGGTTCGCACCGGCTAGAGGGCTGTTCCAGACTGCATCTTCTTCCCACTTTGCCATGAATAAATTAGCATAGCTTGGTGCGAACCTGGTGCCCATAGCGGTGCCGACCTTCTGAAGAAAATAATCCCCCTGGAAGAAGAAAAAATTGTTTTCCAGGATAAATGCGATACTTTCGATGATGAATTCAATTCTTTCAGTTGTCATAGCGGTTTTCTCTAAATGCCATTTTGTGGCTTCAATGCCAGCTGTGTGGTCGATGATAGTGTATAACGAAGTGACATCAGCTGTTACTAGATAATAGTTCTCTTCCCATTGTATTTTATCTAGCTTGTTGATTATATCGGTGGTGTCTTTTAAATATGATCTCCCTTGAACTACTATTGTTTGTAGAAAAAAGTCGACCATCTCTGATAGGTTGGTGGTGAGGCTGCCAGTCCCCGAAATGATGGGTCGTCCTGGGGGTTTCTCCGCATTCTTATGTACTTTGGGTAAAGTATAGATTGTGGGGGTTTTGGGGTGTTGTATGTTTAGAAATTCAAACTCCCTTTTACTTAGCACCCCTTTTTCCAGATGTTTACTGATGAGTTTCCCGTAGTTGGTTTTAATTTTTGCAGTCGGATCAGTTCGTAATTTTTGATATGTCCCATTAGAATTAAGTTGCGATAGTATTTCATCCTTGTAATCAATTTTGTTCTGGATAGTAATGCCACCTCCCTTATCGCAAGGTTTAATTATGATTTCCTTATCTTCTTTAAGGGATTTAAGGGCCTGTTTCTCCTTAATTGAGATATTGGTTCGTAGACGATTTTTTGAGGGTGTTTTGGACAATTTCATATGATGGACGTCTTCTAAGACAGACTTGGTAAAACTGTCTATCATACACCCTTTCAGATGTACAGGATGGAAGGTGGATTTTTTCCTAAAAGGCGTCACACCTTCATCATCCTTTTGTGTCTCTGTAATGTTGGTGGCAAAGAACTTCTTTAATAGGAGTTTTCTTGAAAATTTATGAATATCGATGTGTGCCTCAAAAGGGTTCGTTTTTGCTGTGGGAGCAAATTTTAGACCCTTTTGAAGGATGTGTGTTTCCTCTGTAGTGAGGGTCCTGGAGCTCAGATTGAAAATTTTGACTTGATCCAAGTTGACTGAATTGGTGACTGTAGATTTGGCAGATTTCTTACGTCTGTTGTTTCTCCCCCCTCGTTTACCCCTCTTTTTCCTTATTGAAACCTGGTATTCCTGTACCTCTCTCTCTGTCCTAAAAAAGGTCCCTGGTCTTGTCTGAAATTCAGTGGTTCAAATCTGTTGTACATGTTGACTGGGGGTCTGGTATCCCATCTGTTATTGCGATAGTTTGGTCGATATGTTCTTTTGGGATATATCCAATTGTTACGGGGGGGGAAATCCCTACCTCTGTTGTAATAGTCATAATTGTCCCTTGGAGGATGTTGGTAATTTTCATAGACTGGAATTCTCTCCTTATTGTCTTCGTCCTCATAATCTTTTTGATCCTCAAAATGTGTTTTCTTCTTATTCTTATTTTTCTTCTTTGTTAGTTGGAAAGAGGGAATGTCAATGGGATTAAATTGATCTTCTTTTCTATCTTTGATTTTCTTCTTTTTAAGAGTTTTTCCACCATTTCTATAGAACTCGTGGTCCCTTTTTAATTTCCTTTGTTTTTTCTCTACTAATATTTTGGTGTGTTTGTCAATCCTGATTTCTAGTTCCTTGTTGAGAATGGTATATTCAGGAAGTTCCTGAAAAGGCTTGACAAGAGTTTGAAGATTTTTTATTTGATCGTTGAGATTGAGTAACTTGTCCCTTCTTTCCTTTATAATTAGATGCATTAGAGAGAATGAGCATGTATCAATTATTTTGGCCCATTCTTTTTTAAAATGCTCGCTAGAATCATTAAAGGTGGGTTGTTTTTTGAATCTCAACCCTTTCGGGATGATATCATCTTTCAAGTTTCATTTGGAACGCAATGCGGACCAAAGTAACTTCCGGTCCGGCGTTTCTTTTTCCTTTAACGTTTTTTCCTTTTAGAAAGTCCAGCTTTATAAGTACTCCATATTTGTAATATACACATTAGCTGTTATCTTATAAGCATTGTCCTCATCTCCACACTTACTGTTATCATTATTAGAAAGACAAAAAAATGTTTTCTACCATCATGCATTGCCAAATGACTATTTCCTGTTTAATAGGATAAATAGCTTTCATCCACACTCAGCTCATACACCTTGAAAAAGACCGACACGGTTGAAACGGCGTTGGTGCATGCTGAGCGTGGATTCACACTTTTAAACAGGTTTTTTGACCATCATAAGGTATTTTTTTGGGGGTATTCGTTTACAGAGGGGATTCCGGACTACCTTCTGTTATTTGGAGATTTTTCAACCATATCTCCCGACACCCCCATTCTTTTGCCCGACGAATAAGGTCAAATTGTAATTACCTGTATTTTACTCTTTTTTGACTTATGTCAAATAAAAACCTTTTCTTTTAAAACTCACCTCGTTGGACCATTTTTAAAGACTTTTAAAGATACCTTTATATGTGGAGAACACCTACTGGACATGTGAGTGAGGTACGCTGTACCTAAAATTATTCGATCAAACAAAGATACCGTTATATGTTTATTCCTACTTTATATTATGTGAGTTTCGGTACGTCTTGAACCCTGAGAATATTGGTGGCGAGAACCTATCCTCTCTTCTATCAAGCCCCTCACTCACCAGGGCCTCATTTTCTGGACACTTTTTATTAAGACATTCTCTCATTGATTATACTACACATTGGTTTTTTTCTTAAATTTTTGTTTTCACATATCAACTGAGGATTTTCTGAGGATTTAAATCATAGACGGACAACTGATTGAGAACATCTAGAAGAATCTATAAGTATTGTTGCAACCACCATTATCACATTTATTCCATGTCTCTAAAACTTGTTTATTGTTTATGATGTATATTATTTCCAAACTTTCCTCCTAAATTTTGGGCGCCCTTGATCACATTCCCTCACCCCTTTTCTCTCATTGTATTTGTTACCTGTGTTGTGGGCAGGTATAGGGATGTGATTGGGCTGACCAATCCCATTGCGCCAGAGTTCACCCTTCTTCTTTTTTTGATTAGCTTTACCCCAATTTGTTGAACTTAGGCAGCAACCATGTTTAGACATTTAGAAGTCAGGCAAAATTCTCTTAAAGAAGCCTTCCTATTAGATTGTTGTGAGGAAAGTGAAGATATCACCGATGAAGACCTTGAAACAGCTATGAACAAACTAGGAAATTTACTCATAAAAGAAAATGCACTATGGTGGGAAGTTGCAACCTTGGAGTAATACTTGAAAGATGATATCATCCCGAAAGGGTTGAGATTCAAAAAACAACCCACCTTTAATGATTCTAGCGAGCATTTTAAAAAAGAATGGGCCAAAATAATTGATACATGCTCATTCTCTCTAATGCATCTAATTATAAAGGAAAGAAGGGACAAGTTACTCAATCTCAACGATCAAATAAAAAATCTTCAAACTCTTGTCAAGCCTTTTCAGGAACTTCCTGAATATACCATTCTCGACAAGGAACTAGAAATCAGGATTGACAAACACACCAAAATATTAGTAGAGAAAAAACAAAGGAAATTAAAAAGGGACCACGAGTTCTATAGAAATGGTGGAAAAACTCTTAAAAAGAAGAAAATCAAAGATAGAAAAGAAGATCAATTTAATCCCATTGACATTCCCTCTTTCCAACTAACAAAGAAGAAAAATAAGAATAAGAAGAAAACACATTTTGAGGATCAAAAAGATTATGAGGACGAAGACAATAAGGAGAGAATTCCAGTCTATGAAAATTACCAACATCCTCCAAGGGACAATTATGACTATTACAACAGAGGTAGGGATTTCCCCCCCCGTAACAATTGGATATATCCCAAAAGAACATATCGACCAAACTATCGCAATAACAGATGGGATACCAGACCCCCAGTCAACATGTACAACAGATTTGAACCACTGAATTTCAGACAAGACCAGGGACCTTTTTTAGGACAGAGAGAGAGGTACAGGAATACCAGGTTTCAATAAGGAAAAAGAGGGGTAAACGAGGGGGGAGAAACAACAGACGTAAGAAATCTGCCAAATCTACAGTCACCAATTCAGTCAACTTGGATCAAGTCAAAATTTTCAATCTGAGCTCCAGGACCCTCACTACAGAGGAAACACACATCCTTCAAAAGGGTCTAAAATTTGCTCCCACAGCAAAAACGAACCCTTTTGAGGCACACATCGATATTCATAAATTTTCAAGAAAACTCCTATTAAAGAAGTTCTTTGCCACCAACATTACAGAGACACAAAAGGATGATGAAGGTGTGACGCCTTTTAGGAAAAAATCCACCTTCCATCCTGTACATCTGAAAGGGTGTATGATAGACAGTTTTACCAAGTCTGTCTTAGAAGACGTCCATCATATGAAATTGTCCAAAACACCCTCAAAAAATCGTCTACGAACCAATATCTCAATTAAGGAGAAACAGGCCCTTAAATCCCTTAAAGAAGATAAGGAAATCATAATTAAACCTTGCGATAAGGGAGGTGGCATTACTATCCAGAACAAAATTGATTACAAGGATGAAATACTATCGCAACTTAATTCTAATGGGACATATCAAAAATTACGAACTGATCCGACTGCAAAAATTAAAACCAACTACGGGAAACTCATCAGTAAACATCTGGAAAAAGGGGTGCTAAGTAAAAGGGAGTTTGAATTTCTAAACATACAACACCCCAAAACCCCCACAATCTATACTTTACCCAAAGTACATAAGAATGCGGAGAAACCCCCAGGACGACCCATCATTTCGGGGACTGGCAGCCTCACCACCAACCTATCAGAGATGGTCGACTTTTTTCTACAAACAATAGTAGTTCAAGGGAGATCATATTTAAAAGACACCACCGATATAATCAACAAGCTAGATAAAATACAATGGGAAGAGAACTATTATCTAGTAACAGCTGATGTCACTTCGTTATACACTATCATCGACCACACAGCTGGCATTGAAGCCACAAAATGGCATTTAGAGAAAACCGCTATGACAACTGAAAGAATTGAATTCATCATCGAAAGTATCGCATTTATCCTGGAAAACAATTTTTTCTTCTTCCAGGGGGATTATTTTCTTCAGAAGGTCGGCACCGCTATGGGCACCAGGTTCGCACCAAGCTATGCTAATTTATTCATGGCAAAGTGGGAAGAAGATGCAGTCTGGAACAGCCCTCTAGCCGGTGCGAACCTGGTGTCATGGTGCCGATACATTGATGATATCCTCTTTATTTGGCATGGAGACCGTTTGGAGCTAGATACCTTCTGCTCCTCTTTAAACTCGAACTCCTTAAATATCCAATTGACTTTCACCATCAGTCAAGAAAACATCAATTTCCTCGACCTCACCATCTTCATTAAAGACAATAAGATACATACCAAAGGGTACTCCAAACCAACGGACTGCAATAGCCTTATCCCCTATAACAGTCAACACCACCCAAACTGGTTGAAAGGTATTCCTAAAGGACAGTTCCTTCGTTTAAAAAGGAACTGTAGCGACAACCATGATTATCAAACTCAAAAAAATACAATGAAAAAGAAATTTCTGGATAAAGGTTACAATAAAGAACTATTGGAAAAGGCAGAATGTGAAGTAGAAAAGATACAAAGAAAGGACATTTTGGAACCACAGCGCAAAATCAAGACCAATGCAAGTGATCTGGCCTTTATATCTGGTTTCAGTTCTGATTCCAGAAAACAAGAACAGATCATAAAAAAACATTGGCATCTATTATTAAGAGACCCGGTTTTGAAGAACATCATACCCGACAAACCAAAATTCATATACAGAAGAAGTAATAATTTAAAAAATACATTAGTAAAAAGTTCCCTGCCTTTCGACTCCCTCAATCCCATTAGAACGAAGGGATTTCATCGGTGGGGACCTGCATAGTCTGCAGGTCCGTACCATCAACCACTTCAAAATACACCGAATTCACTCATAACAATAACAACTATACAATAAAAGACTTTATTACTTGCCACACAACTAATGTGGTATACTACATAAAGTGCAGCTGCGGCTTAGTCTATATAGGAAGAACAGGGAGATCACTCATGACACGCCTTGCCGAACATCTGAGAAACATTAAAAAAGGCGTTACCACCCACACACTTTCTGATCATTTTTTAAAAAAACATAATTCATCCACAAAACATATTATGTCTTTCATTGGCATACAACACGTCAAAGCAACTTGGAAGGACAGAGATACAGACGGGAATCTCGCTAGGGCAGAAATGCAATGGATTTTCAAACTCGATACAATGATACCCGCCGGTCTCAATTCTGATTTTGAGCTAAAATGGTTTTTGTGAAACACCCCTTCCTTCATATTTCACTCATTTTTTCCTTTTTAATTTTAAAATTTTCAATTCTTTCAGTCATTTATGCATTAATTATGGTTATATCCACCTATTCATATTAGTAGTATATATGTTTAAAATCATTTTGTATTTGAAATTGTTACTTTGTCTTAACAACATAGTATTCTCTCTCATTTATTAACCATATATAATATATGGTTTGATTGCATAAATGGATAAAATTTCATTCCTACGTATCCACATAAATTCATCTTTGTGGAACGCAACTTTCCGCCAGGTGGAACGCATGTATTACGCCAAACCGCAGTCACTTCCGGTTTGGCGTATATTCAGTGGAACGCATTTCCGGTTTTTTACTACCTTATATGTTTTAAAATCATGTTGTATTTTAAATGGTCAAACTATTCTAAAAGTATGATAAGAATTTCCACCAATTAACCACAAAAATTGCTTGGTTTTATTACATAAACGGACATAATCTCATTCCCACGTATCCACACATTCATTGTGGAACGCAATTATCTGCCAAGTGGAACGCTTGGCCTCTTTCCCTTCATGTATCACGCCAAACCATGGTCACTTCCGGTTTGGCGTACATTCAGTGGAACGCACTTCCGGTTGTGTGGAACGCATGTTCCCACTTCCGGTTTCATTTGGAACGCAATGCGGACCAAAGTAACTTCCGGTCCGGCGTTTCTTTTTCCTTTAACGTTTTTTCCTTTTAGAAAGTCCAGCTTTATAAGTACTCCATATTTGTAATATACACATTAGCTGTTATCTTATAAGCATTGTCCTCATCTCCACACTTACTGTTATCATTATTAGAAAGACAAAAAAATGTTTTCTACCATCATGCATTGCCAAATGACTATTTCCTGTTTAATAGGATAAATAGCTTTCATCCACACTCAGCTCATACACCTTGAAAAAGACCGACACGGTTGAAACGGCGTTGGTGCATGCTGAGCGTGGATTCACACTTTTAAACAGGTTTTTTGACCATCATAAGGTATTTTTTGGGGGGTATTCGTTTACAGAGGGGATTCCGGACTACCTTCTGTTATTTGGAGATTTTTCAACCATATCTCCCGACACCCCCATTCTTTTGCCCGACGAATAAGGTCAAATTGTAATTACCTGTATTTTACTCTTTTTTGACTTATGTCAAATAAAAACCTTTTCTTTTAAAACTCACCTCGTTGGACCATTTTTAAAGACTTTTAAAGATACCTTTATATGTGGAGAACACCTACTGGACATGTGAGTGAGGTACGCTGTACCTAAAATTATTCGATCAAACAAAGATACCGTTATATGTTTATTCCTACTTTATATTATGTGAGTTTCGGTACGTCTTGAACCCTGAGAATATTGGTGGCGAGAACCTATCCTCTCTTCTATCAAGCCCCTCACTCACCAGGGCCTCATTTTCTGGACACTTTTTATTAAGACATTCTCTCATTGATTATACTACACATTGGTTTTTTTCTTAAATTTTTGTTTTCACATATCAACTGAGGATTTTCTGAGGATTTAAATCATAGACGGACAACTGATTGAGAACATCTAGAAGAATCTATAAGTATTGTTGCAACCACCATTATCACATTTATTCCATGTCTCTAAAACTTGTTTATTGTTTATGATGTATATTATTTCCAAACTTTCCTCCTAAATTTTGGGCGCCCTTGATCACATTCCCTCACCCCTTTTCTCTCATTGTATTTGTTACCTGTGTTGTGGGCAGGTATAGGGATGTGATTGGGCTGACCAATCCCATTGCGCCAGAGTTCACCCTTCTTCTTTTTTTGATTATAAAATGATACAGAGCTGCTGATTGGTTGATGGGGCAACTTCTCCACTGGCTCACTTCTCTGCTCTTATCACTTCTTAGTACATGTCCCCCTTAGAGGGATAAAGTACCAGCCAATCACCACCTAACTCATGGTACAGGAGGGTGTGGATCATTAGGTTGACCAATATTGGGTTGACAGTCACTAGGTTGCATGCAGATGATCGACATGGTCAAAAGGGCGACAGGGTCATTAAGTCAAGATGGAAAGGTAGACACCTGAAGAGGTCAACAGGCATAAAAGGTTGACGCAATGTATCCCTTTCGCGCACTGCGTCCCCTTGCATGGCTCACTTTGTTCGCCATGCTTTAAGGAGAGGTGCCTCGCTCTTCTAACGCTGCGCTCGGCATAAATATATGCTGTAGTACATGTGGATGCAGGGGCGCGGGAATAGTTTGTGGTTGGGGGGCATAGTAAAAAATAAATGTTGGTGCTCCCCCACCCCCCTGATTCTAAACCCCCAATCCCCCCTCCCCGTTGCGGGGAGCAATTACCCCCGGATCGATCCCCGTGGAGACTCCTACTTTAAAAAGGCTGACGCCGGCGCCGCAGCGTGCTGCCCCATCCTGTGTCCTGGCCGGCTCTTCAGTTCACTCTTCAGGGATGCATTACTGGGAGGAGGCGTGGCCATGCTGGGCCTACTGGGACATCCCCGCCTCCTCATAGTAGTGCACCAGTGAAGAACCAGCTAGGACAGGACAGGGGGCAGCACACAGCAGCGCCGCCGGCAGATTTAAAGTAGGAGTCTCTCAGCAGAGAACTGGAGGTAAACGCCCCCCCCCCCCTCCTCCCCAGCGGCTGCCTGCGCCTCTTACATGTTTTGGGGGAGCATGCTCCCCCTTTGCCCCCCCCCCCCCCATTCCGAAGTCACTGCGTGGATGATGAAGCATTAAAAAGTTGAAAAACAAATTGTGTCGTCCATATGTGTGTCAACCATTGTCCTGTTGACCTTTTCTGCCTGTTGACCTTAAGCACTGTCTGCCTTTTACATGTCGATATATTGACCATGTTGACCTGAAGCTTACTCAGCCTGCCATCGCAGATGAACATTGTGACAACAAGCAGCGCCACTTTGAGCAGCGCCACCTTGAGGATCATAAGCAAAGTAGCAATTTCACATGAATCAATTGTTAATGGGACAGACTCATGTTAACTGTTATCTGGTCTCTGGTTACTGTAGATGAGAAGATGGAACTTATATCAACACTGAGAGACAGATTTTTACATCAACTACAAAATAAAATAGCAGGAATAATGAGCACATCTAAAGTGCCATCACATGGTAAGTTGTGTTTTAGTATCTATTCTCACAATAAGGTGGTTCACTACTTATTGTAGTTCAGTGATGGGCAACAGACAGCCCCCCGCCTTCAGCCTATACCTTCTGCCCTCAACTCCTGCCTGCGTTATTGTCAAATTTGGCTTTTATAGCTTGTAACACTTCTATATCTTAAATTATGACTAAAGTTATTATTTTTATTTATTACTGAGGGGGATATGTACTAAGCTTTGGAGAATGATAATGTGGAGAGAGATAAAGTATCAGCCAATCAGCTCCTAACTGCTATGTTACAGGCTGTGTTTGAAAAATGACAGGAGCTGACTGGTTGGTAGTTTATCTCTGTTCGCTTTATCATTCTCCAAAGCTTAGTACATCTCCTCTTGAGTGTTCTAAGAGAGCTGAATAAATTCTTAGAACCAGAACCTGTAACAGTGACCACCAGCAAGGGGCAGTGACCATCCATTTGGTTTGGAGCCTCTTACGCAGCAGGGTTCGCTGAACTGTTGTTTTAGACAAACGTCTGGTATCCCCCAGGTTCATTTTGACGGTGAGCAGGTCCACTGTAGCATGTCGGTCGTTCCTCACGCACCTTTGTATCCGATGTTCACCTCTCACATCAATGGCATGCGGTGCACTGCAGTTTCCACAATGCTTATTCGCAGTGGTGTCATTTGGCCAGTCACCTTCACCACAGCAGCAGGTCATAACAATGTGACTCGACCGTGTATGTGTGTGTGTGTGTGTGTGTGTGTGTGTGTGTGTGTGTGCATATATATATATATATATATAAAGAACGAGATGAGAGGCACTCAGCGGTCTTGTATAAACGAAGAAGCAGACACCACAAGTGGCAATGCAACGTTTCGGATTTTACTCCTTTTTCAAGCAACAAACAAAGGAGTAAAATCCGAAACGTTGCATTGCCACTTGTGGTGTCTGCTTCTTCGTTTATACAAGACCGCTGAGTGCCTCTCATCTTGTTCTTTACATCTTCTCTGGAGTTGAGCACCTGCGGCAGCTGACTTCGGGAAAGTGGAGTGCCAGTCTTTCACCTGTATGTATATATATATATATATATATATATATAACATTTTCCATCAGCCGGCACTCCCTGGATAGCTTACTGATACCTTGCCAGGGTGCTCTCCTTTGGGTCAAACAGATCCCTGAATACAAATTGCAATATACAGAGGCACTCCCGGACTTCCAACTTGGTGAAACAAATGCGGTGATTTAATTCACCGCATTTGTTTCACCAAGTTGGATGTCCGGGAGTGCCTCTGTATATTGCAATTTCTATATATATATATATATATATATATTAGGAAATGGATAAGGTACTTCTAAGCGATCACCGGTGTCATATAAAAATAGGAAGACTCAGTATGTTTTTATAAAAAAATTATTACAAGATTTTTATTCACAAGTGTATAGCACTAAGATTCCACAGTTAAAATAATGCCTAAAACTGTATGTATATATAGAGAGAAAAAAAACCAACATTATTTGTATATATATATATATACAGTTGTGCTCATAATTTTACATACCCTAGCAGAATTTGTGATTTTCTGGCCATTTGTCAAAGAATATGAATGATAACTCACAAACTTTTCTTTCACTCATGGTCAGGGCTGTTTCTAGCCAATTTGGCTCCCAGTGCGAGATTTAAAAATGCGCCCCCCCCATGACATAAAAAAATGTGACCCCCCCACACACACACACCTAGATGAAAAAAAAAAAACTTGCGCGCGCACCCGGCAAGAGGGCGTGGCCTCACCTAAATGGGTGTGGCCTCATTTAAATGGGCATGGCCTCGTCTGAAAAGACTACCTCACAATCCAGTTTTTGACCCTACGCCAACAGATCATGACCACCACAGGAGAAATAAATTCTACCATATTATGCCACACACCGCAATGCCCTTGATACATTAAATCACCACACTACGGCAGGCAAGAGTCCCCATTTCACACATTACGGCAGGTGTCCCCATTTTACACATTGAGAGAGAGAGAGAATACTTACAGAGGCGATTACCGCTCTTCGGCCCGCCTCACCAGTCGCTCCTCGCGCCGGCCTTTCCCTCTTCCTAACTTGGATCCCCCTCTGTACTCCGCTTGGGGAGGGGGGGAGTTTCGCGGAGTGACGGGGTTGCGTTGTGACGTAAAGACGCAACCGCGTCATTCCGTGAAACTCCGCCCCCCCCCCCGAGCGGGTTACTCGGGGATAAATAGGAGCGGGAAGCAGGGAGCCACAGTTAGTGCCGCGGTGGGCGCCCAGTGCGGTAGCACTGCTCGCCTGCCCCAAGAAACGGCCCTGCTCATGGTTAGTGGTTGGGTGAAGCCATTTATTGTCAAACAACTGTGTTTACTCTTTTTAAATCATAATGACAACAGAAACTACCCAATTTACCCTGATCAAAAGTTTACATAACCCAGTTCTTAATACCGTGTATTGCCCCCTTTAACATCAATGACAGCTTGAAGTCTTTTGTGGTAGTTGTGGATGAGGCTCTTTATTTTCTCAGATGGTAAAGCTGCCCATTCTTCTTGGCAAAAAGCCTCCAGTTCCTGTAAATTCTTGGGCTGTCTTGCATGAACTGCACGTTTGAGATCTCCCCAGAGTGGCTCAATGATTTACTAATTTACAATTTACTAATTGTAAAGCGCAACGGAATATGCTGCGCTATATAAGAAACTGCTAATAAATAATAATAAATAAAAATTATATTGAGGTCAGGAGACTGAGATGGCCACTCCAGAACCTTCACTTTATTCTGCTGTAGCCAATGACAGGTCGACTTGGCTAGGGTATGTAAACTTATGAGCACAACTGTATATATAAGGGTGATTCCTGCTACTATTGAAATCCTCAGTTAAGCTGCTTTTTCTTTATACGGAATTTTTTATATACATTAATATTTTTTTACATAATTTTAGACACGCAATAGTTTCTAATATTCTCATTTTTTAGTGCATGAATTTTAGCACCATTTATACTTGTCTTTTATGTGCCCTTTTGAATCTTTTTTTACGATTTTGTAACGGTTTTTAAAAAAGCACTCCTATATGTTGTCTTTTTATGTGCAATTGTCTTAAACGTTCTTTGCAATAAACCCCGCATTGTTTTGAAAAAAAAAATGTTTTACATAGTCACTAAGAATACTTACCACCTGTGGTCGCTCCGATCTTATTCGCTTTTCCAATAAATATATATATATATATATATCAACAAGATAAAACGCAAATATCAATAATAAATAAAAGAGGAATAGATAATTCTTAAGTTGAGAAGATGGGTTAGATCAGGTGTCATCCAAATGAACTTCATCAAGGAGTCAATATATATATATATATATATATATATGTAAAAATGTTTTGGTTGGTTCAGCTACTTAAAGAGTAGTTAAAGTCAGTATTTTATTTATTTGTTGTTATTATATAGTTTATTAGTACATAAATGATCTCTGTACTGCGCATTCACTACTCTCCTGGAAAATGACGCATAACGACCATAACTACCATAATTTTTTTTATGATGAATTGTGAAGTGTAGACATGGGACTCTGTAGAGATAAGTATACTAAATGGGTACAGGGTGTGCGGTATGGGCCCCCCTGTACCCAGGGACTTGTGCTGCACACCGTACACCTAAGTTGTAAACTTCACTGGGCAGGGTCTGATGAGAATGGCTGAAGTATTCTCTGTAACGTACTGTGTGATATATATAATTAACTGGCAATAATATCAGTCTTTGGCAGCAGGTTGCCATATTAGGTGTGAGGTATTACTTTAGCAGACAGATAGTGACAGTTTAGCAATCTTGCATTGCAGAAATGCATTGTGTGGGACACATTCAATGATGTCACAGCAGCTCAAATGACTGAAATCTTAAGTTTTCCCATGTATCAGATCCTATAATAAAGATGGAAGAGTTGCAGTGGTGTAGGCAGGGCTGTCTTTTCGTATGGGCTCAATGGGCTCTTGCCCAAGGGCCCATGAGTAAAAGGGCCCTAGGCTGATAGCTGAGGGTCCCCTCTTTCCAAGGGTACCAGATTTTTGAAAATCGCCCCTGGGGAACCTGAGATATCCGACTTTAAAGCAGTGGTCCCCATCCAAGCCTGTTAATTGTTCTTCCCAGCCAGATATCTCGGGTTCTGTCTGACTCTGAGGGTATACTCCAAAATCTGGAACTCTCCCCTTTCAGTGGACACTGGCAGCTTGTCTCTACTATACCCAGAACCAGAGTTATCAGCCTTCAAGCAGCTGTTCCCTGCTCCAGCTCCACACACTTAATATGCAGATTTATATTTTTGTTGTTGGATTGCTCTGGCTCCTGAAGTCTGATCCCCAAGTCCCCAGTATCTCCTGAAAGGTGGGACTCTCTCGTTTTTTTTTTTTATCCCATGAAAGTTAAGAAATCTGTTTCCGGGAACTGGAGATATCTGCAGTAAAGCAAGCCGCCCTGACCCCGGAAAATGATGAATATTAAGCCCACTCCACTATCCACCCCTCCCCTGTGTATTAAACACCCCCTACCACCCTGGAAGTCATATACCAGGGCCCCTTCATTCAGCACAATGTCCCCTTTTACAGTTTAGTGTTCTCCTTCCCGTCCCATTTGTGCAGTAAAGGAGTAATTAGCAGAAATTATTTCTCCAGGTCCTACATGCTGAGCGAAAGATAGAACAACCCCTACCCCCCGCGGGACATCAAAGCTGCCGCTGATAGCACCCTCCACCCCTTCCACTGATAGGTGGGTAGGGGCCCCAGTGCATTGCTGTGCCCAGGGGCCTACACTGCTGTTAAGACAGCTCTGGGTGTAGGGATGAAATTATTTACTAACACGGCTAAAGAATAATATCTGGTTAACACAAAAAAAAGGATAATTTAGAGCTCCAAACAATGGGAATCTGAGTGCACCCGAGCTGTGGCTCAGGTGTTCCCGCCAGACTCGGATGCCACATCGAGGCCGAACGTCATCTTCCCGGCGTTGGATTCTCGCAGGACTTGGATTCCATATAAGGTTCCGCGGCTGGGACTCGGCGCCATTCCACTCAATGCACACTGCTGTTTGCTGTGCTACACTCTGTTGTTTAGGCTGTGCTGTAGCCATCCAGACTAATTGAGGCTTTGCAGTAGTGACTGACTGTATATATAGGGGCACACTGCGCTATATTCTGCTGTGCTGTCCATCCAGACTCCAGACTAAGGGGTATATTCAATTAAAGTTGGATCCATTCCAACATGAATTTGTCAGAATGGATCCAACAGGACCTATTCAATAAACGGATTTGGCCGTTTCTGACCATCTGAATCCGACTTTAAAAAAAGTCGGCTTGAGATGAGGGAGCTGAGAGGAGGAGACGGGGGAGAGCAGCGGGGAGACAGGGGAGAGCAGCGGCTACAGCAGCGTAGCCGGAGGACGGGGCACCACCGCCAGACCCCACGGTAGCGTCCAGCCGGCTCCAGCAAGCGGGACCTCGCTCACTGGAGCCAGGTGGATGCTGCCGTGAGTGGCCCCATCCTCCTGCTATGCTGTGCCTTAGCCGCTGTTCTCCCCCGTCTCCCCCACTGCTCTCCCCCGTCTCTCCGCTGCTCTCCCCCGTCTCCTCCTCTCAGCTCCCTCATCTCCATCCAACTTTTTTTTAAAGTCAGATTGAGATGCTCGGAAACGGGGCCAAAAGCTGTCGGATTTGGTCCCATTTCTGACAGAAGCACGCGGATCGGCAGCTATTCCGCCGATCCACGTGCTTTCCGACAAGTCGAACTCCCCGACTTGTCGGATAAAAAAGCCAGGGATTGAATAGGTCGAAACCCCTTCTGACCTGAAAAAGTCGAAAACTGACGTCTTTGCGACAAGACAGCAGTTTCGACAGCAATTGAATATACCACTAATTGTGGCTGTGCAGTATAGTAACTGTATATAGGGACACGCTGCACTATACTCTACTGTAAATTGTACTGTTTGGTACGCTGTGTCCACACGCATCTATAAGCCCTGTGATTCCATGCAGTGATCTGCAAACTGCAAGTTAAAAAATACAAAACATATAAATATATATATATATTGTTTATTTGTACTGTTTGCACTGTCCACGCATTATCCTATTGCGCTGTGTTCATGTATATCTAGACAATTTGGCTCCCAGTGCGAGATTTAAAAATGTGCCCCCCCCCAATTAGCATAAAAAAGTGTGTCCCCCATAGATATAAAAGAAACACAAAGCTTCAGCGCACGCGCTCACGATGAGGAGGCGTGGCCTCGCTAATATGGGCGTGGTCTTACTAAAATAGGCGTGTCCTCACAGGAAAAGACTACCTTACACCCTAGTTTTTGACCCTGCACCAACAGACCTTGGCCACCACAGGGAAAAAAATTATTTCCACCATATTAAGCCCCACAGTAATGCCCCGTGCACCATATTATGCCCCCTGTACCATATTCTGCCACATACCACAATGCCTGTGATACATTATGCCCTACAGTAAAGCATCTAATTACTTTTAAATTACCTGCTCATTGCCAAGAGACACGCGCTGGGTGTCATGCTCATTGCCAGGAGTTTCATGCACTGGGTGTTTTGCTCATTTGCTGCCAGGGATTTCATGGGCTGGGTGCCTTGCTTGTTGCCAGGGGTTTCATGCTCTTGGATCCATGCTCGTTGCCAGGGGTTTCATGCTCTGGGACAAGGGCCAACACGTAATTTCCCGAAACTCCACCCCACGAGCGGAGTACTATGTCAGGGAGGAGGGGGAGCAGTAGGGACAGGGGAAAAGTGCAGCTGTGGGCGCCCCATGCAGTCGCATGCCTTGCCTGCCGCTAAGGCTGTTTCTAGACAATTTGGCTCCCAGTGTGAGATTAAAAAAAGTTTCATGCACTGGTTTTCATGTTCGTTCGTTATCAGAGGTCTCATGGGCTAGGTGTCTTGCTTGTTGCCAGGAGTTTCATGCTCTGGAATCCATGCTCGTCGCCAGGGGTTTCATGCTCTGGGACGGGTGTCATGCTCGTTGCCAGGGGTATGTATCTCTGGTTACCAGGGGTGTGTAATGCTAGTTGCCAGGGGTGTGTAATGCTAGTTGCTAGGGGGGGTGTAATGCTAGTTGCCAGTGGTGTGTGTACAGCCCCCGCCAGAGCCGGATTAAGGGGGGAGCCCAGGTGGTAAGTACCCCTGCCCCCATATCTCAAGGGGGACCCCTGGCCGAAGTCGCTCTGCCCCAGCTCTAATGCTGATGTCTCCACTTTCCAGGCAGCAGCGGAAGCTGGAAGAGTCCCCATGCTGGTTGTGAGGAGGGGGGAGGGAGGTGCCGCACAGTGGCATGTAGGACATCACACAGTGACCGGAAGAGCAAGGGCGGAACTCTGGGAGGCAGTGTAGTTGGCTGCCGCTGGGCTCCTGACCTCAAGGGGGCACCTGTCCTCCATTGTCTCCAGCTGCCTGACCCTGAAGATCGTTTGCTGCAAGGAGCTTTCGTGTCAGTGACATGGAAGCTGCCTCCTAGTATATACAGAGAACTGGCTATGGCTACAGCTAGGGGGAGCTCCAGAGCGCAGCTCCTGCCAGGCCCTTCCAGATGAGCTGGCCGAGTGAAGCTCTCTGTTCCTCCGTTGGGCTGATAGCTGCAGGTAGGCCCTGGCAGCACTTGCCTCAAGCTGCACTATGGGGGTGTGTGTAGTTGGAAAGGGGAGGGGTGCTGGGGGTATTTAATAAATGTTGGCAGCACTGCATTTTATGTGTGTGTGTGTGTGTGTGTGTGTGTGTGAGTGTGTGCGTGCGTGCGTGTGTGTGTGTGTGTGAAGGAAGCATGTGTTTGTTTTTGTTTGTGTGTGTGTGTGTGTTTTTAAGTGAAAGAGGCGTGTGTATTTAAGGGAGATGTGTGTGTATGTGTGAGAGAGGCATATGTGTGTTTAAGTGAAAGAGGCATTTGTGTGTGTGTCTGTGTAAGTGAAAGAGGCATGTTTGTGTGTTTAAGTGAAGGAAGCGTGTGTGTGTGTGTTTAAATGAAGGAGGTGTGTGTGTGTGTGTGTGTGTGTGTGTGTGTGTGTGTGTGAGTTTAAATGAAGGAGGCGTGTGTGTGAGTTTAAATGAAGGAGGCGTGTGTGTGAGTTTAAGTGAAGGAAGCATGTGTGTGTAAGTGAGAGGTGTGTGTGTAAGTGAGAGGCGTGTGTGTAAGTGAAGAGTGTGTGTTTAAGCGAAGGAGGCGTGTGTGTGTGTGTGTGAGTTTAAATGAAGGAGGTGTGTGTGTGTGAGTTTAAGTGAAGGAAGCATGTGTGTGTAAGTGAGAGGCGTGTGTGTAACTGAGAGGCGTGTGTGTAAGTGAAGAGTGTGTGTTTAAGCGAAGGAGGCGTGTGTAAGTAAGAGGCGTGAGTGTGAGAAGCGTGTGTGTGTGTTTAAGTGAAAGTGGCGTTTGTGTGTGTGTTTAAGTGAAAGAGGCGTTTGTGTGTTTTTTTTATATATATCTATATCTATCTATCTATCTATCTATCTATCTATATATATATACACTGTACATTGGCACACCACTGCGCCAAAGCATCTACATTGTGACACGCTGGTGGGTGAGGGAGTACTGTAGGTGTGCTATAAAGGTATGCTGGTGTCTATTTTATTGTGAAGACTGACTTGGAGTGCCGTCCAATTTGTATGTGTATCTATATTACTATTGGGAAAGGCACCTGAGCACGCTACTACTGTTCAACATGAGTGCTGGATAGCTACATATGTAGTGTGTGTGTGTATACAATATGTAGGGGGGCACCAACATCTATCATGCCTCCGGGAAACTGGGGCGAACTTACGCCACTGCGGAAGAGTATAAGGTGGGTCATGTCGGCTGTGGGATGGACCGCTCAATCCTTCCCTAAAGGTAATGCTGCTCTGTTTCTCTGCATGTAAAGGTGATCGTCTGGCTAGATGACTGCTGCTGACATCACCTTTACACAGGGCTCCCAGAGTGGGCCACCACACAGATGACTCACCGTACAATCCGGGACTCTGGAGGTAAACTAGGGACCGCCAGGGAAAGTTCACATTAGCGACTCTCCTGTCTGCCATTTCCCAACTCAAGGACAGCTGGGCTGGCAATATCCACACAAACTGCTCAAAGGAGGTAAAATATCACTATGTGTTCCCTTGTTTGTAATTTTCAATATTGTTCTGCAGCTGCATATATATATATATATATATATATATATATATATATATAGCCGCACAGACTCTGGAACATCACTTCTAGTGCGGCGGAAAGGCAGGACGTGCAGCCTCTGCATTCACAGTAGGCACATCTAGGGGGAGTTGCTAACAAGACACGGAGGGTTCCCCCTAAGGCTTAATCTGGCCCTGGCTCCCGCCAGCCAGCTCCCACAGCTGTTAATTCGCACCCCCGCTCCCCTCTCCTCCCTGTCATATTACTCTGCTGGGGGGGGTTGGGTGGCGGAGTTTCACGTTAGGACGCATTGTGTTATGACGCAAATGCATTGCGTTATGACGCAAATGCGTCATTCCTCATAACTCCTCCCCCGAGTAGAGTATTATGTCAGTGAGGCGGGGAAGCAGTAGGGAAAGGGGAAAAGTGCTGTGGCGGGCATCCCATGCAGTCGCACGCTGCGCCCGCCGCTAGAAACGGCACTGTATCTATAAGCCATGTGATTCCATGCAGCAATCTGCAAACTGCAAGTTATAAAACAGAAAAATAAAAATATAGTCAAGTTCTATTGTTTGTACTGTACTATTTGTTTCACTGTACCCTATTGCGCTGTGTTCATGTATATCTAGAAGCCCTGTGATTACACGCAGTGATCTGCGAACTTCAAGTTAAAAAAAAACAGAAAAATAAAAATATAGTAGAGTTCTATTGTTTGTAATTTTTGGTGCACTGTACCCTAGTGAGCTTTCTTCACGTACATCTAACCCTGTGTTTCACGCAATTTTAATGGAGCTACAAGTTATATAAAAAAAAATATTGTTAAGTTCTATTGTTTGTACTATTTGGTGCGCTATACCCTAGTGTGCTTTTTTCCGGTGCATCTAACCCTGTGATTCATGCAGTTTGAAAGGAGTTAGAAGTATAAATAAATGTAAAAATATATAACGTAAAGTTCTATTGTTTGTACTATTTGATGTGCTGTACTCTAGTGCGCTTCTGCATCTAACCTTGTGATTCACGCAGTTAAAATGGATAACAATCAGTTTAGAGAACACCAACCTGCTGCCACCAGTCATGATGATGACGATAGTCTAGCATCTACTAAAGTCAGTGCTCAAGGTCATAGCGGATCTAAGTCAGAGCATCTAAAACCAAAAACCCAATATACAGTGGTAAAGAAAAAAAACATCTTATAAAGGCAAGGTTCGGTGCAGAAAAACATAAAATTGCCAACATGCCATTCACCACACGCAGTAGCAAGGAAAGGCTCAGGTCTTGGCCTTTATTTCTGAGTGGTGGTTCTGCACCTGTCAGTGAGGCATCTTCTGCCTCTTATGATACCTCAGACTCGGAGTCTAGAAGAGGTGTAAAAAAGAACTGAAAACCACTAAGGCAGTAGAACAAACTGTGCAATCAGAAACAGAAATGTCACAAATACCCGAGGAGAGTCTAATTGTGTCCCCGAGTAATGTGTGTGAGTCTGACCTTTCTGATACTGTACTCACAGAGAAGCCGCCTTCCACTGTTTCTGCTCCCTCTGTATATGTGGGGATAGGCAGCATAAGTATTGCTGATGACGTAGAAATTGAGGACGCCACTGTGGAATTGCAAGAGGATGAGGGGGAGATTTGTGTAGCTGATGCTGGAACTAATGAGGATGTTGAGGATGAGGATGTTGTTTGTGTTAGTCAGGCACCAGTGGAAGCATCTCTTGGCCATGATAAGAAGAAGGCCATTGTCACGCAAAGACATAGGACAGGTAAATACACCTCTTTTGTGTGGAATTATTTTTACCCAAATCCTGACAATTTTTGTCAAGCTATCTGTAGCCTTTGTGGAACCACAGTAAGTAGAGGTAGGGATGTTAAGCATTCAGGGATCTCCACCCTATTACATCATCTGCAGCGAGTTCATGACAAGTATTTTATTAAATCCACAACTGGTGCTAAAAAAATAATAGCAAGCAGTCCAGCATCAGCTAGCTCCCTTCTCTCTACTAGATGCCAGCACCTGCAATCTCCAGCACCAACACCTTTGTCCTCAATATCCTCATTATTGATCAGAGATAGTCCTGCAACCAGTTTGTCAACGTTAGGTGACTCCTCTTCTTTCCAGGATTCCTCAGAAGAATCCTTTTGAGCTAGGCCTGCTGGGGGTGATTCTTCATCCCAGATGTGGACGAAGAAGACTGTTAGTAGTTGTTCCACAAAACAATTGACTGTTAAACAATCCTATGCAAGGGGGAGCAAGTATGAAAGTTCTCACCCAGTCGCACAGCAGATCACTGACATGACTGCTATGCTAGTATTAGATCTGCATCCGATATCCACCATTAATGCAATGGTTTTTACACAGTTAATTGAGGTCCTGTGTCCACGATACCAAATTCCATCTCGGTTCCATTTTACCATAAAAGCAATGATGATAACATCTAGCTACTGTAGAGCTGTTGCCTTAAGCCAATTAGTGGCTTGTTTTGTGGGGGTCCAAACAAACCTTGGACTTCAGCCACAAAAGCTGCAGTCCCTGTCACTGGAGGGCTTGGTTTGTTCAACTGTCATGTCCTTTTTAATATCCAACGGGTGGGTGGGTGGGTGGGAAGGGCCCAAGGACAATTTCGTCTTGCACCACCGTTCCTTTCTCCCACTGCTGTGTGTCAGTGTTTCATAGATATGTTATAAACTGCTGTATGTTTGTGCCGCTGCTCCGTCGCTTAGTAAACCAGCCAGCTCGCTGCAGACTTTGGCCTAAAGTGGATGAAAACAACATTGTGAGCCATAAGGTGGTCAAAATTGTCTGCAAATGACTGGAAATTAATGTCATTTGAGGTCAATAATACTCTAGGGACAAAAAAATGCCCAAATTAAGTGATTTTAGCTTTTTTTGTAAATGTAAAAAAAAATCCAAATCCAAAGCTAGTCACGGCGGTTTGGCAAATCCAAAGCCGGTCGATGAATTAGAGCCAAATTCAAATCCAAATCCAGCACAAAATCGCCCTGTGCACATCAAAATCGCCCTGTGCACATCTAGTAAATATTTCTGTAATGTTCTTACCTTTCAGATGTTGCTAAACCCACAGCCACTGTGGCAACTGTTAAGCCACTTCGAAAGGCCAGCAAGAAAGAGGAAGACATCTCAATTGATGCCTCGGCAATTGGTAGGTCTGTGTAGTCAACAACTCTACAGTGTTTTCTTATTATTCACAACAATAAAACACAGATGCACATAGCTTGGAACATATCATTACTTATTTGTACTACCCTTCCATCATATATGGCTGACAAATTCATTCTATAGAGCTGTACAATCTGGTAATTGTGTATTGGAACAACCATGATATTGCAGCATATTGTCAATAGGGGGATTCGGTCATGTGACAGCCGCCCAGGATCCCGGCAGTCACCATGCCGATGCTGGGATCCCAAATGATCAAACGTCCGACAGTCAGCAGAGACTATTCCCACTCGTGGGTGTCCACGACACCCATAGAGTGGGAATAGAACCTGTGGCAAGAGCAGCTAGCCTGGGAGGGGCTCTGTTGCACTCTCCCCCAACCCCCCACCCGCCGGCATTCTGCGGTCGGGATCCCGGTGTAGGTATGCTGACTTCCGGGATCCCCACCGCCGGTCTCACAACCCCAACTCGTCAATAGAATTAACTGGAAATATACATGTAGAACCCTATTTATTTGCATAGAAGGCATCCTTGGGATATTTGATATGAAAATGTTGTATGCTTTGGCTGTGAGGCAGTATTACAAATAGCTTGTGTGCACACCATTCACAGTAAAATAAAAAGCTCCCAGTGTAACCTGGAAAATGCTGCTGTACCTTGTCCTGGGAATACCAACAGTCAGTCACATTCCTCAGCAGCATCAATCTGTTATGTAACTAGGATGATTTATCTTAACAGAGAAGAACAGGTGGAAAGACAAAGAGGATGAGAAACTCACTACGCTTGAGAAAGGTAATATATATATATATATATATATATATATAGACCCTCCATGTCATTTTCACCCTCTTGTCTATTCATTTGCATTGTATCCCTAGAGACTCATTTACCAATAGGTTTCATATGTTTTTAAAAAGCCAGTTACCCAGAAGCTAGACTTTGTACCTGGATTATTGAGATGTAAGTGACAATCGGATTTACTGTAAGTGTTAGGTACCAGGTTTGCCCAATATTAGGGAACCTCCACTTGGATGAGTTAGTCTCATGACAGACCCCAATGCCTACACAGTTCCTGCAGAATACCTATTTCTGGGGCACAATCTTGGGAATAGTAACTGTCCCAGGTATAATCCCCAAATGTTGCGTTACCATTATATTCATTTGGGTCAGAAGACGATGTGATACAGTGTTTGCTCTATTGGGTATTCACTAAATAATGACATCTGTTTTGTGTTTATCCCATTGCTATTTTCAGCAGGAAATCTTGAAAAACATCGAGTGAAACCTCAGAGAAGAAGCTGGGGCATAAAGAAGGATGGTAAGAACTCTGGTTTTATATCTCCTCATTTACTATCCAAACATTATGGCGTTATCTTCTATTCGTGATAGAACTATGGGATATATTTCTCTGGTGCCTCACTTCATTTATTTCAGTGGTACTCATCTCTGTCACCCAGCAGTGGGATCAGGCAGGCTGACCTAACATCAGCTTATCAATGGACTAGGAGATATTAATATCACTTAGAACTGCCACATACCTCAGTGATGTCACTAGCTCCTAGTACGTGCAAGGTGATAACGCACCAGCCAATCAGCTCCAATATGTAAATTAACAGTTAGGAACTGATTGGCTGGTGCGTTATCACCTTCCACTTATCACTGCTTTATCACTTCTCCAGATTTAATACATCTGCTCTAATGTGTCAGCCAGTGTTGAATACACCTGTGCACCTAGTGGCATACCTCCCAACTTTGCTGTGAGTTAGGGAGGGACATCATCGTGCGGCCAAAATTAGGGAGTGTGGCCTATCAGAAAGGGGCGTGGTCTCGCAACATGTGACGCGATCGCAAGCCACGCCCCATTTCCGTCATTATGGGGCCATGAACAGCGCTGAGAGAGATGCTGACCATTCCTCCTGTCCCTCTCTACCGGGAATAGATGCATGCACACAGCATCTATTCAGCACTGCTCTGCTCAGCAGCGAGTGACAACTGCACCCCCTCCCCCCCCACCACCACCCCCACCACCGCGGGACACTGCGACCTGCGGGTGGGACAGCGGGACAGACCGTGAAAAACAGGACTGTCCCGCCTAAAATCGGTACAGTTGGGAGGTATGTTGTACTAGGAGATCTGGAAAACATGCAGTTAGGGGTCCCTGAGTACTTAAATTGGGAAACACTGTCTAGTAAATTAATAAGTTGCATTGTCATGAATGGTGGCCTAGCTCCTAAAATGACTAACTTTATAGTGAAAATGTAATGACTACTGTGTGATAGTTTTTCTAATGTAACAAAACAAAGTATATGAATTCTCTATGAAACATTTTAACACAAAAACGTGTACACCCCTATTTGTGTTTTGTTGATGCTTTGTGGGATTGTGGTCCGTGCAAGGAAAATGCACAGCGGCAAAACATCACCTCATAATCTGTCCTACTATAATTTTTCTATCAATCGTCATTTAGCCCACCCCCGGACTCTCATTGGCTGGTTTCAAAGGAATCGGGGGCGGACTAAATGACGATTGACAGGCTGAGCAGTGTGTGCCATGCTGCAGCGACTGCTGATTCCCGGGGAAGGAAGCCAGGACATACAGTATGTTACATACAACTTCACATCTATGTTCATATGTTCTGGCCAGCTCCCCTCTGCACACTTTGGATGGCACTGCAGCCCAGGGGCAGCAGCAGCCGCTGGTTAGAAACATAGAATTTGACTGCAGATAAGAACCACTTAGCCAGGGGTGTAGCTATGCACACTGGGGCCCCATGGCACAGTTAGCCAGGCCGCCGCTGCCCCCCCCCCCCCTCCCCGCCCCGCCCCGACTGACTGACAGTCGGGGCCGGGGGTTAGGGTTACTCAAAGATCCTCCCGCCACCGACGCAATCCCGCCCTCCCTGTGGACTAACTGTAGTGGGTGTGGGCACTCACCAATGGGGCGCCGCTGCTCTCCCGGCCGCCTCCATCTAGATGACAAGGAGGTGGAAGCTGAGAGGAGGAGTGGTGCCCGTGGTCCAGTGATGTCCCTGCAGACTCGGCCATGCCTCCTCCCAGCGTTAGGACTCAGAAGAGGTGGAGCCAGCCAGGTGAGCAGCAGTACAGCGTATTTCTTTTTTTTTTCAAGATTAATTTTTATTAGTTTTTCAAATAAATTGGGGAGGGGGGGAGGATTACAGAAATAAAAAAGAGGGAGGGGGCAGACATTGCATCACAATAATACATAAATATCGTGTTCTCAGCAGTAATTAAATACAACATATCGGTCTACATCATGTGGGACAATTGTAAGTAGTATACAACGGAAGTCATCTCCTATAGGGGGTTCGGTATCTGGGAGTAATAACGGCGGACTGTCCAGAAATTCGCTTTTTGGAATGCTCTGGAGATCCCCTCTGAAGAGTGGCTTTTACTGTAAACAATGATGGCATGACCAGGGACTCACAGCTTCCAGTTTGGGAGCATACTTTCGAGTTAGGGGAGGTGGATACCAGTGAAGCGTGCCCTCCTAAATTCACTCCATACCGCCCATTTTGTGGCTTGCCTTGCGTTTCCTGAAGTAAAGGTCACGCCCGCCATCTAAAACTCAAAATGTGACTGAACAGTGGCTTCAATAGTAGAGATCGTAGATATCACCAGGGAGCGCCAATTGCGTGCAAGTAATGTCTTTGTGGTGGCCAAAATGTGGCCCAAGACATATATAGTTTGATAAGGGATATATCTGGGAAATAGGTGTAGTAGGGCCAATGTAGGTCGGGGAGATATTGGAAAGCCCACAATCTCAGAGATTATATCAAAAACTTGATGCCACAGGGCAGATACCAGAGGGCATGACCAAAACACGTGTATGAGCGTACCTACGTTACCACATAAGCGCCAGCAGCTATTGGGTATAGTTGGCCATATGGAGTGGAGGAGGGCCGGGGTGAGATATTGGCGGTGAATTCATTTATAAAACTGTTCTATGTGTGATACACTTTTAGACAAATAAAAACAAGAGTCAAATATCGAACGCCATTCCTCCTCTGTCAGGACACAATTCAGGTGTCACAACTTTATCTGAGATTTAAGCTTAACCTGATGATGGGGGCAGTTGAGAAGGGCATACCTTCTGGAAACTGTACCTTTACACTTAGTTCTCATAATCAGGGTATGAATATATTTGGGGGTCGGTAATAGTCTGCTATGGGGTCTAGTAACACTCTGTAGCCACTGTCTGAGTTGAAGATATTTATAAAAGTCTCCTTTGGGGGAGAGAAAACTTAAATTGCAGTTGGGTGTATGACATTAAAGTACCCTCTTCCATTACATCTTGAAGAGTCCTAGCCCCTTGGGAGATCCACAAGTGAAATGAAAGATCTGGAACCAGACTCGCCACTCCTTCCAATGGGAAATCTAGCGGGGGGAGAGAAATTTCTGGTAACAACAACCAAGGCTAGCCAAGATTTGCGTGTGGATTGTATCACAGCCGATCTTGAGAACAAATTTAACCCCATCCGTATCTGGCAGTCCCAAGACACTGGATAAAGGGAGAGAAGATAAGAGGCTCCTTTCCAAGGAGACCCATATTTTAGGAGCATCCGTCTCAAACCACGCACCCATTGGGGCCATTATACAGGCTATCTGGTATAAAGGTAAGTCGGGGAAAGCTAAACCGCCCCTCGATTTCGGTAAGGACATTATTTTACGGGCTAGTCTTGGTTTTTTGCCTCTCCACGCATATTGGGTTAAAACAGAATTAAATTTGGTCAATAAGGTATTGGGCAATAGGACAGGGATAGTCCTAAATAAATACAGCAGCTTAGGAAGCAGGACCATCTTCAAAGCAGCTATGCGACCTAGCCACGATATATTATATAGCATCCAATCTTTCGTTAACAATGTTAGTTTAGTCAGAAGAGGGGGGTAATTACATCTAATAAGGTCTGAGATCTTAAGGGGAATCTGGATACCTAAGTATTTCAGGCAGTCTACCTGCCAGGCATAATTATATTGAGATTTCAATTAATTGAGTAGGGTAGCAGAAAATGTAATCGGGAGTGCCTCTGTTTTAGACGTATTGAGTTTGTAATACGAGACGGAGGAGTAGGCCTGCAAGACGTCATGGAGAGCCCGGAGGGAATCGGAAGAGTCGGTAATGGTGAGAAGAACATCATCTGCAAAGAGATATATCTTATACATATGACCAAACAGAGCCGGACCCTTCACCCCGGGATTAATGCGAATAGATTCCGCCAGGGGTTCTATAGCCAACACAAAAACCAAGGGACACAGCGGGCAGCCCTGGCGAGTACCATTAGAAATCGAAAATATGGGGGAGAGCATACCATTTATAAATACTCTAGCTGAAGGGACAGAGTAGTGTGCATTAATTGAAGATAGAGCCCTACCTGAAATACCAAATTTGATCAGAACAGCTTTCCGATAGCCCCAATGTAACCGGTCGAACGCCTTCTCCGCAACTAATGATAGTAACAAAAGAGGTTCTACTGACTCGGAGAAGGCATCCAAGACATCTATAATCCTCCTAGTGTTATCGGGAGCTTGACGATTCCGAACAAAGCCCACCTGGTCTTGGTTAATAAGGGATAGCAGTAACGGATTTAATCTATTAGCTATCAATTTTGCATACATTTTTACATCTGAATTTAAGAGAGGTTCTTTCCGGGTTTGGGAAAAGCCACTATTCTGGCCTCCAACATTTCTGATGGGAACGAGCCAGTTGACGAAGCTTCGTTAAAAACCGTCCTTAAGACGGGGACCAGGGTGTCTCTATAACATTTAAAAAAAACCGTTCGAGAAGCCATCTGGGCCAGGGGCTTTATCTGACGGGACACCATCAATAACTCGACCAATCTCCTCGATAGTCCAGGGACATTCCATTAATTGAAGGGAGAGGGGATCTAAGCTGGGTAGGTTCAATTTATTCAAGAAAGCGTCAATCTCAGTGCTAGTTGGTTGCGGGGTAGAAGGATCTGTGCGAAGATTATATAGGGCCGAGTAGTACTCCGCGAAGGCATTGCCTATGTTCAAGGGATCAGAAACTTTTAGGCCTTTGGCATTAATAACTTCTTTAATTCTTTCATTAGCCACTTTGCCTCTCAGCTTCCTGGCTAACATTCTTCCCGCCCTATCCCCCTGGGTATAGAATTTATGTTTTAGCCTAAAAAGGGTCTTATGTACCTCTCTTAGGGTCAGGATATTCCATTCTTCCCTTGTGCGGAGTAGTTCCCGATATAGGGATTTATTATTGGGGGAGGATTTAAGTTTATGTTCCAGGTCTGTCAAGCGCGCTTCTACGTCATCTTGCTGCTTACGTAACAGCTTTCGGTGTCGAGCCGCAGCCTGGATAACTGAGCCCCGAACTACCGTTACACTCTAGATAGGAGGATAGGGCTTGAGAAAATAAGAATTTACTTACCGATAATTCTATTTCTCGGAGTCCGTAGTGGATGCTGGGGTTCCTGAAAGGACCATGGGGAATAGCGGCTCCGCAGGAGACAGGGCACAAAAAGTAAAGCTTTCCGATCAGGTGGTGTGCACTGGCTCCTCCCCCTATGACCCTCCTCCAAGCCTCAGTTAGGTACTGTGCCCGGACGAGCGTACACAATAAGGGAGGAATTTTGAATCCCGGGTAAGACTCATACCAGCCACACCAATCACACCGTACAACTTGTGATCTAAACCCAGTTAACAGTATGATAACAGAGGAGCCTCTGAAAGATGGCTCCCTACAACAACAACCCGAATTAGTTAACAATAACTATGTACAATTATTGCAGATAATCCGCACTTGGGATGGGCGCCCAGCATCCACTACGGACTCCGAGAAATAGAATTATCGGTAAGTAAATTCTTATTTTCTCTATCGTCCTAGTGGATGCTGGGGTTCCTGAAAGGACCATGGGGATTATACCAAAGCTCCCAAACGGGCGGGAGAGTGCGGATGACTCTGCAGCACCGAATGAGAGAACTCCAGGTCCTCCTTAGCCAGAGTATCAAATTTGTAAAATTTTACAAACGTGTTCTCCCCTGACCACGTAGCTGCTCGGCAAAGTTGTAATGCCGAGACCCCTCGGGCAGCCGCCCAAGATGAGCCCACCTTCCTTGTGGAGTGGGCCTTTACAGATTTAGGCTGTGGCAGGCCTGCCACAGAGTGTGCAAGTTGGATTGTGCTACAGATCCAACGAGCAATCGTCTGCTTAGACGCAGGAGCACCCATCTTGTTGGGTGCATACAATATAAACAACGAGTCAGATTTTCTGACTCCAGCTGTCCTTGCAATATATATTTTCAATGCTCTGACAACGTCCAGTAACTTGGAGTCCTCCAAGTCACTTGTAGCCGCAGGCACTACAATAGGCTGGTTCAGATGAAATGCTGACACCACCTTAGGGAGAAAATGCGGACGAGTCCGCAGTTCCGCCCTGTCCGAATGGAAAATCAGATATGGGCTTTTGTAAGATAAAGCTGCCAGTTCTGACACTCTCCTGGCCGAAGCCAGGGCTAGTAGCATGGTCACTTTCCATGTGAGATATTTCAAATCCACATTTTTTAGTGGTTCAAACCAATGAGATTTTAGAAAGTCCAAAACCACATTGAGATCCCACGGTGCCACTGGAGGCACCACAGGAGGCTGTATATGCAGCACTCCCTTAACAAAAGTCTGGACTTCAGGGACTGAAGCCAATTCTTTCTGGAAGAAAATCGACAGGGCCGAAATTTGAACCTTAATAGATCCCAATTTGAGACCCATAGACAATCCTGATTGCAGGAAATGTAGGAATCGACCCAGTTGAAATTCCTCCGTCGGAGCACTCCGATCCTCGCACCACGCAACATATTTTCGCCAAATGCGGTGATAATGTTGCACGGTTACTTCCTTCCTTGCTTTAATCAAAGTAGGAATGACTTCTTCCGGCATGCCTTTTTCCTTTAGGATCCGGCGTTCAACCGCCATGCCGTCAAACGCAGCCGCGGTAAGTCTTGAAACAGACAGGGACCCTGCTGAAGCAAGTCCCTCCTTAGAGGTAGAGGCCACGGATCTTCCGTGATCATCTCTTGAAGTTCCGGGTACCAAGTCCTTCTTGGCCAATCCGGAACCACTAGTATCGTTCTTACGCCTCTTTGCCGTATAATTCTCAATACTTTTGGTATGAGAGGCAGAGGAGGAAACACATACACCGACTGGTACACCCAAGGCGTTACCAGCGCGTCCACAGCTATTGCCTGCGGATCTCTTGACCTGGCGCAATACCTGTCCAGTTTTTTGTTGAGGCGAGACGCCATCATGTCCACCATTGGTCTTTCCCAACGGGTTACCAGCATGTGGAACACTTCTGGATGAAGTCCCCACTCTCCCGGGTGAAGGTCGTGTCTGCTGAGGAAGTCTGCTTCCCAGTTGTCCACTCCCGGGATGAACACTGCTGACAGTGCTATCACATGATTCTCTGCCCAGCGAAGAATCCTTGCAGCTTCTGCCATTGCACTCCTGCTTCTTGTGCCGCCCTGTCTGTTCACATGGGCGACTGCCGTGATGTTGTCCGACTGGATCAACACCGGTTTTCCCTGAAGCAGAGGTTCTGCCTGGCTTAGAGCATTGTAGATTGCTCTTAGTTCCAGAATGTTTATGTGAAGAGACGTTTCCAGGCTCGTCCACACTCCCTGGAAGTTTCTTCCTTGTGTGACTGCTCCCCAGCCCCTCAGGCTGGCGTCCGTGGTCACCAGGATCCAATCCTGTATGCCGAATCTGCGGCCCTCCAATAGATGAGCACTCTGCAACCACCACAGAAGAGATACCCTTGTCCTTGGAGACAGGGTTATCCGCTGGTGCATCTGAAGATGCGACCCTGACCATTTGTCCAACAGATCCCTCTGGAAAATTCTTGCGTGGAATCTGCCGAATGGAATTGCTTCGTAAGAAGCCACCATTTTTCCCAGGACTCTTGTGCATTGATGTACAGACACCTTTCCTGGTTTTAGGAGGTTCCTGACAAGCTCGGATAACTCCTTGGCTTTTTCCTCCGGGAGAAAAACCTTTTTCTGAACCGTGTCCAGAATCATCCCTAGGAACAGCAGACGAGTTGTTGGCATTAACTGGGATTTTGGAATATTCAGAATCCACCCGTGCTTTTTTAGCACTTCTTGAGACAGTGCTAATCCCATCTCTAGCTGTTCTCTGGACCTTGCCCTTATCAGGAGATCGTCCAAGTATGGGGTAATTAATACGCCTTTTCTTCGAAGAAGAATCATCATCTCGGCCATTACCTTTGTAAAGACCCGAGGTGCCGTGGACAATCCGAACGGCAGCGTCTGAAACTGATAGTGACAGTTTTGTACGACGAACCTGAGGTACCCCTGGTGTGAGGGGTAAATTGGAACGTGGAGGTACGCATCCTTGATGTCCAAGGATACCATAAAGTCCCCTTCTTCCAGGTTCGCTATCACTGCTCTGAGTGACTCCATCTTGAACTTGAACTTTTTTATGTACAGGTTCAAGGACTTCAGATTTAGAATAGGTCTTACCGAGCCATCCGGCTTCGGTACCACAAATAGAGTGGAATAATACCCCTTTCCTTGTTGTAGAAGAGGTACCTTGACTATCACCTGCTGAGAGTACAGCTTGTGAATGGCTTCCAAGACCGTCTCCCTTTCGGAGGGGGGCGTTGGTAAAGCAGACTTCAGGAAACGGCGAGGTGGATCTGTCTCTAGTTCCAACCTGTATCCCTGAGATATTATCTGCAGGATCCAGGGATCTACCTGCGAGTGAGCCCACTGCGCGCTGAAATTCTTGAGACGACCGCCCACCGCCCCCGAGTCCGCTTGAGAAGCCCCAGCGTCATGCTGAGGCTTTTGTAGAAGCGGTGGAAGGCTTCTGTTCCTGGGAAGGAGCTGCCTGTTGCTGTCTCTTCCCCCTTTTCTGTTGGGGAGTAACTTGAGGTAAAAAGGTGGATTTCCCGGCTGTAGCCGTGGCCACCAAATCTGATAGACCGACTCCAAATAACTCCTCCCCTTTATACGGCAAAACTTCCATATGCCGTTTTGAGTCCGCATCGCCTGACCACTGTCGCGTCCATAAACTTCTTCTGGCCGAAATGGACATAGCATTTACCCGTGATGCCAGTGTGCAGATATCCCTCTGTGCATCACGCATATAAAGAAATGCATCCTTTATTTGCTCTAAAGACAGTAAAACATTGTCCCTATCCAGGGTATCAATATTTTCAATCAGGGACTCTGACCAAGCTACTCCAGCACTGCACATCCAGGCTGTCGCTATAGCTGGTCGTAGTATAACACCTGTATGTGTGTATATACTTTTTTGGATATTTTCCATCCTCCTATCCGCTGGATCTTTAAGTGCGGCCGTCTCAGGAGAGGGTAACGCCACTTGTTTAGATAAGCGTGTGAGCTCCTTGTCCACCCTAGGAGGTGTTTCCCAGCGCGCCCTAACCTCTGGCGGGAAAGGGTATAAAGCCAATAACTTCTTTGAAATTAGCATCTTTTTATCGGGGGCAACCCACGCTTCATCACACACATCATTTAGTTCTTCTGATTCAGGAAAAACTATAGGTAGTTTTTTCACACCCCACATAATACCCTGTTTAGTGGTACCTGTAGTATCAGCTAAATGTAACGCCTCCTTCATTGCCAAAATCATATAACGTGTGGCCCTACTGGAAAATACGGTTGATTCGTCACCGTCGCCACTGGAATCAGTGCCTGTGTCTGGGTCTGTGTCGACCGACTGAGGCAAAGGGCGTTTTACAGCCCCTGACGGTGTTTGAGGCGTCTGGACAGGCACTAATTGATTGTCCGACCGTCTCATGTCGTCAAACGACTGCTTTAGCGTGTTGACACTATCCCGTAATTCCATAAATAAAGGCATCCATTCTGGTGTCGACCCCCTAGGAGGTGACATCCCCATATTTGGCAATTGCTCCGCCTCCACACCAATATCGTCCTCATACATGTCGACACACACGTACCGACACACAGCAGACACACAGGGAATGCTCTTAACGAAGACAGGACCCCACTAGCCCTTTGGGGAGACAGAGGGAGAGTCTGCCAGCACACACCAAAGCGCTATATATGACAGGGATAGCCTTATAATAAGTGCTCCCTGTATAGCTGCTTTTATAATATAATTTTTGCCACTATTTTGCCCCCCCTCTCTTGTTTTACCCTGTTTCTGTAGTGCAGTGCAGGGGAGAGACCTGGGAGCCGTCCTGACCAGCGGAGCTGTGTAAGGAAAATGGCGCTGTGTGCTGAGGAGATAGGCCCCGCCCCTTTTCCGGCGGGCTCGTCTCCCGCTCTTTAGTGGATTCTGGCAGGGGTTAAATATCTCCATATAGCCCCCGGAGGCTATATGTGAGGTATTTTTTAGCCAAATAGGTTTTCATTTGCCTCCCAGGGCGCTCCCCTCCCAGCGCCCTGCACCCTCAGTGACTGCCGTGTGAAGTGTGCTGAGAGGAAAATGGCGCACAGCTGCAGTGCTGTGCGCTACCTTTAGAAGACTGAGGAGTCTTCTGCCGCCGATTCTGGACCTCTTCTTGTTTCAGCATCTGCAAGGGGGCCGGCGGCGAGGCTCCGGTGACCATCCAGGCTGTACCTGTGATCGTCCCTCTGGAGCTGATGTCCAGTAGCCAAGAAGCCAATCCATCCTTCACGCAGGTGAGTTCACTTCTTCTCCCCTAAGTCCCTCGTTGCAGTGATCCTGTTGCCAGCAGGACTCACTGTAAAATAAAAAACCTAAGCTAAACTTTTCTAAGCAGCTCTTTAGGAGAGCCACCTAGATTGCACCCTTCTCGGCCGGGCACAAAAATCTAACTGAGGCTTGGAGGAGGGTCATAGGGGGAGGAGCCAGTGCACACCACCTGATCGGAAAGCTTTACTTTTTGTGCCCTGTCTCCTGCGGAGCCGCTATTCCCCATGGTCCTTTCAGGAACCCCAGCATCCACTAGGACGATAGAGAAATACAGGATTTGGCTTCTTTATCAGTGAGGAGGTACTCGCCAAGGCGCCACGGTCGTGGGGGAGATCTATGGGAAGTCAAATCCCAACGCAATTTTAAGGCTGAATGATCCAACCAAGGAATCGGGAGTATAGCGGCTCGCCGTATTTGTTGCAACGTCCATTTGTCAGCCAACGCCAAGTCAATCCTGGAGAATGATCCATGGACCTGGGAGTAAAAGGTATAATCCTTACAGTTAGGATTCCGAGCCCTCCATATGTCATACAGGCCATACTCATGTAATATGCATCGAAATGATTGGGAGTGGTCCTGGGCTGGATGGGTTTTCAAAGGGCGTCGGGCAGACGATTTATCTAAAGGGGGGTCTAAAACCAGATTAAAATCTCCCAGTAACAATAGTGTACCACCAGAGCCGGCCTTAGCTATAGGCAGGCTAGGCATTTGCCTAGGGCATCCAAGCATGTCTAGGGGCATCCAAGCATGTCCCTGCAGTATCTCATGCTGGGAGGGACAGTCCGCAAACTAACTGTTACTTTCCAAATGTATTCAATCAGTACTTGTATACACTGCTGTTTACATTTGTAAAAAAAAATGCACACTGTGCCTTAAAATTCCTCTGACATGCTTGAATGCCCCTGACTTGTGAGACCTCAGACAGACAGCAGAAGCCAAGTAAATGCAATTCCTGGACCTGTGACATTTTCACTGACTATATAAGGTTATTACTGGATGGCTTCTATAACACATGTGTATTTTGGAAGACTGCTTCACAGAAACCTGACATCACCTATACTGCTTGTGCACATAGGGGAGGGGGACCCTGTTATCCTGTGTCCCTTATCCCTGTGCAATTCCCAGGTGTCTGCAGGGACATAACATGGGCAATGTTCTCCCCACAATTTATTTCCTAGTCAGTCCATGCCGTAAAATTCCTCTGCCACCCAGCACTGTAACGTGGTCAGTAAGTTGCGTCGTGCTTTTCTATATGAAACATCAGTGCAGCATGACTTTCGGACACATCAGACTGGAGGGCAGAGCATATCACTCCCACAGTATAAAGTAAAGGGCATGCAGTAACAGACACCAGCAAACACACTGAATAGTGAAGAGAATGGACAGTTTCTACATGTTTGATACTGGTCTTTTTGTATAACCAGCAAGTGTGGCAGTATCTGTGGCAGTATACAGATGTGTCCACATACATCTTTGCTATATCCCGCCATGTATGGCACAGTTTTGCATGCCATAGACTCAGAGATTTAGCCATGCCTTGTGATTTTTCTTAATTTGATTCTTTAATATGTTACTTTATACATATTCTATTATGGCAAACAAAAATTTTAAAATTCATCCACTCGTTACTCGTGAAAAACAGCTTAGCCGTGTTTTGCATGTTGGGCTTAATTAAAAAAAAAGCAAAGATGTAAGTGGACACATCTGTATGTGTATTATGGGCATTACTAATGTGGGGCATATGTGTAAGGTTCCTTTACTGTGTGGAATTATATGTATTATGGTCATTACTGTGTGGCATTGTGCAGAGTTGAACTGGCCCACAGGGTAACCCCCCGGTGGGCCCCACTACCTGAGTGTTGCAGGTACAGATGCAGAACTAGCGGCGGAGCAAGGGGGGCACCAGACAAAATTTTGCCTAGGGCATCAAATTGGCTAGGGCCGGCTCTGTGTACCACTGAAGCAAGACTGGAGGGTAGAACAAAATGTCCTAATAAATGTAATTTGCTTGACATTAGGGACATAAACCACCGCTAAAGTAACCGGTCTGTCATTCAATGTCCCAGTAAGGATTAGATATCTGCCTTCAGCATCAGTGAACTGTTTAACAGAAAATTACATGATTGGAAAAATAAAAATGCCACTCCTGCCTTCTTCTTAGGTCCGTTGGATGTGTAACAACAGGGGAAATTGTGGTTCGAGAACTGAGGGGGAGAGGACACCATAAAGTGGGTTTCCTGTAAGGCAACCACTTGTGCTTTAAGTTTGGCAAAGTGACATAAAGCCTCTGTTTATTTGGGGAATTAAGGCCTTTAACATTAAGGGACACTACATTAACCATTTTTGTGGGTGGAGGAGACAACACTGGAACACAGGACCGATATGTGGATGTGAACCTGAGGACACGTCTACTGCTAAACATGTGCTATATACATTGCAATGAAAGGGGGAGTACACAAAGGGATAGAAAATGGCAAAAAGAAAAGAAAAGAGAATGAAGAAATAAGTCGAGCGCCTCGAGGGCACAACATGAGGCCGCCTAACATAGCGGTACATAGGGGGTAGCGGCCAGAATGACCCCCTACTCCAAAAACAAAGACCCCGCGGTCCAAATTGAGTCATATCTATAGTGCCCGCACCTGTCGGGCTGATAGCCAATCAATTGAAGAAGATAAATTCAGACCGTGGGTACTAATACAAACAACTATGGAGCAAACCGTAACATCGAACAATCCGAATAGAGAGAAAGCATAAGTAACACCAGTGAAAACAAACCTAGTAGGTAGAGACAAGTAGGTCAGCCGAATGGCCGATTATCCCACCCATCCGTATATATAAAATAGCATGAACATAAAACATACGGAAATAAAACATAAGAGTAGCATGTGTAGTATATGAAGTAGAGTAACATACGACCGTAATAAACGTGAGGGCAAAGTCACTGAGTCACTGAGACACTAGTCGCACTCTGCATTCATGGGGGATGAAGCTTAGTAGCCCAATCGGGGGAGAGTTTATGATCTGTGGCCTTTACAGAAGTCGTCCTCCAAGTTCCAGGAACGCAGAAGTTGGGAGCCGGCCGTTGGTGTGGAGACTACACTCGTTGCCCCATTCCTCCTGATGATTAGTTTGGTTGGGAATCCCCAGCGATAGGGAATATCAGCCTTCCTCAAAGCCTTGGTCACCAGGTAAAAGGAGCGACGAGACGCCAACGTGGCAGCGGATAAATCACCGAAGATCTGGAGATCACGCAGGACATTTTCGGAGGAATCGGATGGGCGAGCTGCACGAAGTACCATCTCTTTGACATGGAAATAATGAAACCTCATTATAGTAACTCTTGGGGCATCCTTTGGAGCATTTTTGGACTTAGGGAGACGATGAATTCGATCCAATAGAAAGTCTGTTATCGTAACTTTCTTCACGCCCAAGGAACGGATAATGCAAGCTGCTAGATGTGCGTCTGATTCGGATTCGCTTGGAGGCCTACAAATATTTCCTGACTTCTCGGCACTGACCATCTCTAAACGTAGAGCTCTGGCTCCTATCACGGAGGCACTACGTTCTCATGACATTAGATACAAATGGGGCTTCCCAGTGAAATTGGTGATTTCCCATGAGAATTTCTCCTACGTAGTTGCCACTCTGGACGCTGGGGTTAAGCTGCTTAATGACTGGGATGTTTCGGTCAAAGTGCCCTCTACATTGAAACCTCGCCTGCCACTTACCCGTGAGTGTTCTGCGACCTGACTGAGTACTCTATGTTCCAATTAATGTAGTTCCTGGTTGATCTTCATGTTTGGTTGGGGACTCCGTCCCCCCTATAATGCATACCGGATACGTGAGTTTATCTGTTATATATGTGTATGCTTTTGGTTCCTTCATTTGCTGTTTATATTACTATGTGTACCTGCATTTTCCTCTGATTCTATCTCTTTTATCCTTCTTTTTCTTATTACTGTACACATGAGGGTATCGCACTAGTCACTTAAATTATTTGTTGGTGTGCTTTTTGGTACCCTTATTGGTACTTGTAGTTTGGCTATATGTTATTGCTCCAGGTATACATGTGCCTTTTGTACCCCGGGTGGTGATACTACCGCCATCTCCCCATACTTTTTCTACTGCATACCTTTCCCCTGCAGTAGCAATGTGGTCCTGACATACTGGGCCCTTTTGGTTTTTCCTGCCTGTCTTTTCCTCTTTTTTCCCTAGTTTGTCCTCCCCCCTCCCCCATTTGGGATGTCAGCTGTTTTGGCTTTTTCTATATTTTAAATGGTACGAATATATTCATTGAATGTTAAAGGGTTGAACTCCCCCAATAAACGCAGGCTTGCCTTGTCCACCTTTCATAAACACAGAGCTGACATAGTTGCTTTGCAAGAAACACATTTTTCGTCAGCAGGTCCCCCGGCTTTGAAAGACCGGAGATACCCAGTTGGCTTTTTTGCAAATGGCCCCTTCAAGTGAAATGTAGTGGCTGTTCTTTTTCGGAGCTCTGTTTCATTTGAACTGCTGTCCCAGATAGCTGACAAGAATGGTCGTTTCCTCATTCTAGTTGGAAAATTGGAGGATAAGATGGTTACGATTGTGTCTCTCTACGCTCCCAATTCTAACCAAGTCCCGTTCCTTAGAAAAGTTTGCTCGACTATTGCGAGGGTTCGTCAGGGTGCCCTGCTTATGTTGGGCGACTATAATTTAGTGCTTAATCCTAAATTAGATAGATCTCCTCGGTCTCCTTCCCAGATGTCTGCTGCTCCAGCTGGCCCGTCACTAGCCTTCCGTAATTCGCTGGCAGAATATGACCTGTATGACTTGTGGAGAGTTCAGAACCCAACTTCGAGAGATTATATATATTTCTCTCCAGTGCACAATTCCTACTCTCGCATAGGTCTTATTCTTTGTGATAAGTGGACTTTGCAGCACTCAGCACAGGTGGATGTTCTGCCTATTTCCTGGTCAGATCATTGTCTTCTCCTGTGGTCTTGGAATATTTGCCACCAATTTACCCCCCTCTGCCGTGGCGCCTATCTGCCCACCTGCTATCGGACCCTATATCTAAAAAAGCGATTGATGATTGCATCTCCCTCTATATGGAAACTAATTCTCCCTCAGATACTTCTATCACGACTTTCTGGTGTGCCCTTAAGGCAGTTGTGCGAGGCACTGCGATCCAAGCCGGTGCTAGACTCAAACGACAAGCTATCCAACAACAACAACAAGACTTGGAATCTAAACTTAAGGAGGTTGAAGATAGGAATAAGCTCCACCCCTCTAGGGCCCTACATAGGGAATTAAAGGATATCCGAGGCCAACTTCAGAAACTCCTTATGAGACGGACCCAGTTTGCTTTAAATAGGTTGAGACAGAAATTTTACCTGACTGGTAATAGACCAGGGAAAATGCTGGCTCACAAGCTCCGTGCTCTCCAGGCTCGTAATAGGATTAGACATCTGATCTCTCCTCAGGGTGGTAAAGTGTCCAATCCATATGACATAGCAAATCAATTCGCTAGATATTATACCAAGCTGTACAATCTTTCTTCTGATCCCCTTACTTTTCAACCCACTCCTGATTCTATACGATCCTTCTTAGCTGACGTCAAACTCCCCTCCCTTTCTGCGGAACAACTCGAGACATTAAATGCCCCGTGGACCTCCTCTGAGGTAGTTCAAGTAATGAAATCACTCCCGCATAATAAAGATGGCTTCATTAATGAATTTTACGTTTCTCTCTGTGACCAATTATCGCCCACCCTGACCTCCTTGTATAATTCAGTCTCCTCTCTTGGTGCTTTCCCTACAGAAATGCTGGAGGCTCAAATTATAGGCCCATTGCACTATTGAACGGCGATATTAAAATTTTTGCCAAGCTTGTTGCTTTTCGTTTAAATGTCTTTCTGCCATCTCTCATTGCCTACGACCAAGTTGGGTTTGTGCCTAGTAGACAGGCTTCTGACAATACCCGTAGAGTTTTTGACTTGATTGATATTGTTCCCTCTAACACTGGCCTTCTCCTGCTCTCTTTAGATGCCGAGAAGGCGTTTGATAGACTGAACTGGCAATACATGTCCTCGGTTCTAGACAAGTTTGGTTTTAGTGGCCATATTCTTTCTTCGGTTTTATCTTTATACAGCTCCCCCTCTGCACGGGTATTTAGTAACGGTTTCCTCTCCGATACATTCCCTATTACGAATGGAACCCGACAGGGTTGCCCTCTGTCACCCTTAATATTTACGTTGGGCATAGAACCCCTTGCTGAGAAGGTTAGGATGTCTGGGGGCTTCCCAGGGGTGACTATTGGCACTACTACTCATAAGTTGTGCCTCTTTGCGGATGACGTCCTTCTGTTTGTTACGGACCCGCTATTCTCTCTTCCATGTTTGCATGCTATCTTGGGACAGTATAGTGAAGCTTCCTTTTATAAAATTAATACAACAAAGACAGATGCTCTCCCCATTAATATTCCAGCTCCCATAGTGTCCACCCTTCAATCACAATATCCATATAACTGGCGTTCAGCTACAATTCGGTATTTGGGGATCCAAATCCCACCTTCTACGGCCTCTGTTTTTGATGTTAACTTACCTCCACTCATTAATAGTTTTTTAGACCTGACTAAGTCCTGGTTATCTTATGATATTTCGTGGATTGGCCGCCTCGCAGCCTTCAAAATGACTCTCTTACCTAAACTCATGTACTTATACCGAACCATACCTTTTCTTTTCCCTAAAACGTACCTTGATATGTGTCGTGCTATAATGCTACACTATGTCTGGAAGGCACGGCCACCCCGATTAGCTCGGTCCAAAATGATTCTCCCTCGCAGAAAGGGAGGGCTAGATATGCCCGACCTGGTTCTTTACCAGGAGGCATGTGTGCTGGCCCAGCTAAAATACTGTTTGAGTGGGACGCCTGCAGTGGTATGGGTATCTCTTGAACATACTGGGAGTTTGGACCTTCCCTTAGAAGACCTTTTTAAGATACACCCAAACTCTAGACCCCGCTTATTGGCCCTCCTCCCCACCACTAGAACATCTTTACAAATCTGGGATAAATTGGTGACTCGCCTGCCTGGACATCAATTTCCTTATTCTACTATCTCACTACGAGCCATAGCTAAATTAATCCCTAATTTAAATCTCTCTACCTGGTTTGTTTGTGGTTTGACTGTCTTGGGGGACCTTCTGGATGGTAATGTTATGCTATCGTTTTCTGAACTCCAGTCTCAATATAATCTCCCCAGTGGAGAATTATTGCATTATTTTCAAATTCACCAGTGGTACAAAGGTTTGCCTAGACAGGTGGCTCCCCCGAACCCGTTATCCCAGGTTGTCTTAACGCGTGTATCTCTGTGTGACTCCAGAAGGAACATCTCGTTTTGGTATAGGACGCTTGTCAGCTTGCTTATTACTACAAAGTCTAATGCGCAGCTGAAATGGGAACAAGACTTGGATCTTCCCCTATCTGAAGCCCAATGGGAACAAATTTTTATTTCTTCTTACCGAATGTCCAAGTGCTTGAATCACACAGAGATGCATATCAAACTCCTTAATAGACTATATTTAACACCGGATAGGCTACATACATTCTGGCAGTCTTGTTCCAAATATAGCTGGCAATATTTTCCATATTTTCTGGTCCTGTCCTTCCCTTCGACATTTCTGGAGCGAGATATTTGCTTTGATTAATACGGTCTTACACCTGTCCCTTACCCCCTCTCCGGCCATGGCCCTGCTCCACATTTTTCCTGCTGAGATACCACCTCATCAGAGATATCTGTTGGGGCATATTTGTATAGCTGCTAGGGCTGCATTGGCCCAAAGTTGGAAACAAGCTTCTCCCCCTCCTCTATCCCTAGTCACCAACAAAATACAATTCCATTTTACTATGGAAACTGAGTTCCTGCCTTACTCTTCTGCGGCCTCCACCCCAATGGTGAAATGGAGGGCATGGCATGACTACGTCACTGCTGGAGGGAGTGTTTCACCTTCTCCCTAACTGACTTGGCTTATACTTCTGCCCCGTGCACCGGCCTTACCTTACTAGCCCTATATATTTTATTGATTATCTGTTTATTGATATGTTTTCATGTTTGGCCGTGTTTATCTGTATCTTTTTCCAAGATGACTTTGTATTTTTCTATTGTATCTATATTGGATTGTTGTTATATTTGACTTTCTGACAATTTTGATATTTGCATGTTTACATCCTGTTCCCTTGGTTCTATGTACCTTCCCGCCCCTTCCTTTTTTCATTTCTGTACCCCTTCCCCTTGCAAAAAGAAAACTTGTTTTCAATAAAAATCATTGATGGGAAAAAAAAGACCTGCAGCTGTGGAGATCAGCAGAAAATTTTCAAGGTAATAAATTCAGCTGCTGTATATATGGAAATGTCCACTTAGAGTAGGGGTGGGCAAAATACGGCCCGCGGGCCGGATGCGGCCCGCAAACCGATCCTGCCCGGCCCACTGCTTCCCACCAGTGTGCAATGACAAGCGGCCCGACCGACTGAGCTGCTTGTCAGTGCTCTGCAGTACCTCAAGCTGCCGGCGCCTGTCTCCCCTGCTGCTGCAAGGCGCCTGACACACTCATCCTCTTCCTTCCGCCTCCACAGTCCCCAGTGACAAAGGCAGAGATCAGACGAAAAGGGGGCGGAGATAGGCAGAGATGAGGGGGCATGGCTACGCGGGACCTAAGGGGGCGGAGCTACACTGGACATAAGCCACTGCTACAGATCCATCCTTCCTGCCACTGCCAGCCAAACACAGATCAGTAAGTTAATGGAAAAAGTGAGGGAAAGAAAGTGTATGTGTGTGTGTGTGTGTGTGTGTGTGTGTGTGTGTGTATATATGTGTGTATATATATATATATATATATATATATAAGGGAGTGTGTGTGTGTGTGTGTGTGTGTGTGTGTGTGTGTGTGTGTTTGTGTGTGCGGGCAGTGGCGTCATACTGTTTTTAGTTTAGTGGGGAGATCTTTAACGCTCGCTGTACCACCCCCAACCCTCCCCCCCGGATTCTTTAACCGTGTCACTTCCCCGTGTTCTGTCACCAAGTCACCCCCCCCCCGTGTTGTTACCGTGTCACCGTGTCACCTCCCGTGTTCTGTCACCGTGTCCTGTCACCCCCACGTTCTGTCAGTGTGTCACCCCCGTGTTCTGCCACTGAGTCAGCCCCCCCGCGTTCTGTCACCATGTTACACCCGCCCGTGTTCTGTCACCGTGTTACCCCCCCATGTTCTGTCACTGTGTCACCCCCCCCGTGTTCTGTCACCGTGTCACCCCCGTGTTCTGTCACTACGTCACCCCGCCGTGTTGTTACCATGTCACCTCCCGTGTTCTGTCACCGTGTCCTGTCACCCCCACGTTCTGTCAGTGTGTCACCCCCGTGTTCTGCCACTGAGTCAGCCCCCCCGCGTTCTGTCACCATGTTACACCCGCCCGTGTTCTGTCACCGTGTTACCCCCCCATGTTCTGTCACTGTGTCACCCCCCCGTGTTCTGTCACCGTGTCACCCCCGTGTTCTGTCACTACGTCACCCCGCCGCGTTGTTACCGTGTCACCTCCCGTGTTCTGTCACTGTGTCACCCCCCCGTGTTCTGTCACCGTGTCACCCCCCCCGTGTTCTGTCACCGTGTCACCCCCCGTGTTCTGTCACCCCCCCCGTGTTCTGTCACCGTGTCACCTGCCCATATTCTGTCACCGTGTCACCCCCTGTGTTCCATCACCGTGGCCCACCCCCGTGTTCTGTCACCGTGTCACCCCCGTGTTCTGTCACTAAGTCACCCCGCCGTGTTGTTACCGTGTCACCTCCCGTGTTCTGTCACTGTGTCACCCCCCCGTGTTCTGTCACCGTGTCACCCCCCCCCCGTGTTCTGTCATCGTGTCACCCCCTGTGTTCTGTCACCCCCCCGTGTTCTGTCACAGTGTCACCCGCCCATATTCTGTCACCGTGTCACCCCCTGTGTTCCATCACCGTGGCCCACCCCCGTGTTCTGTCACCGTGTCACCCCCGTGTCACCCCGCCGTGTTGTTACCGTGTCACCTCCCGTGTTCTGTCACTGTGTCACCCCCCCTGTGTTCTGTCACCGTGTCACCCCCCCCGTGTTCTGTCACCGTGTCACCCCCCGTGTTCTGTCACCGTGTCACCCCCCCGTGTTCTGGCACCGTGTCACCCCCCCGTGTTCTGTCACCGTGTCACCCCCCCGTGTTCTGTCACTGTGTCACCCACCCGTGTTGTCACCCCCCCCCCCCCGTGTTCTGTCACATTGTCACCCGCCCATATTCTGTCACCGTGTCACCCCCTGTGTTCCATCACCGTGGCCCACCCCCGTGTTCTGTCACCGTGTCACCCCCCCGTGTTCTGTCACCGTGTCACCCCCCCGTGTTCTGTCACCGTGTCACCCCCGCGTTCTGTCACTGTGTCACCCACCCGTGTTCTGTCACCCCCCCGTGTTCTGTCACAGTGTCACCTGCCCATATTCTGTCACCGTGTCACCCCCTGTGTTCCATCACCGTGGCCCACCCCCGTGTTCTGTCAGTGTCAAGCCCCCCGTGTTCTGTCACCGTGTCCCACCCCCGTGTTCTGTCACCGTGTCACCCCCCCGTGTTCTGTCACCACGTCACCCCCTGTATTCCATCACCGTGTTCCACCCCCCGTGTTCTGTCACTGTGTCACACCTTTCATCAGGGGCCATAAGACACTGGATAATTTGCTTCCTGTGCAATGATTATCCCAAATAAAATGTTAATGTGTAAAAGGGGACTCTACCTGCCGTAATGTGTAAAAGGGGGCTCTACCTTTCGTAATGTGTAAAAGGGGGCTCTACCTGCTGTAATGTGTAAAAGAGGGGCTCTACCTGGAGTAATGTGTGTAAGTGGCGCTACTGTGTGGCATAATTTGAATAATGGAGACTATTGTACAGCCTAACATGAATCTGTATTATTTTTTTGGCCACACCCCTTCCCCATGAAGCCACGTCCCTATATTTTTGGCACGTGGGGGAGCTGCTATTTTGTGTGCGGCCCTCGAATACTGACAGGAAAGTGTCAAGTGGCCCCTCAGCTGAAATAATTGCCCACCCATGACTTAGAGAATTGGTATTATAGATAATGATGCCGTTGGGGTGAAAGTCCCTTCCAATACTGAATACAACCACCAGATGGCAGCGTTGGCCGACGTGGGGATCGTGCACCGCTGTTTTCTCTTATATCTGTCCCCACACTGGAGATACACGCTTCACTGCAGCAATGGGGTGCGGGAGATGTAGAACAGTGAGTGCAGATTGGTGGGGGGGGAGTATGGCTCTCACTGTAGCGTAAACTTGTAACTGCTATAACTGCCTCCTTCTCACCTCTCCTCCAAAGCAATCACCGCTGCCCGTCTGCTGGCTGTGGCCGGCTGTCCTGAGGTCAAACGCAGGGTCCAGGGCTCTTGTTAGGCTGAGGCCGCGGGACGGAGGCGCACGGAGCTCTCCTATGCAGAGGTAGAGGTCACCCGGCCGCCAGGCAGCGCGGGCCGGAAGTCGCGCTGGCTGTCTTCTCTCCCGCCGCTGCTCTGGATCCAAGAGGCACCGTCCCCGGCTGCTGTGACCGCGGTCACCCGTTCCCTCCGTTCAGGCATAGGTACTGCGGGCTGGGGGACTTTGTGCTGGCCAGCTGAGGGTGTCGAGCCGGGATCGCGGGCGACCCAGCGTCCCTGGTTCTCCCGGCCGGCTGCCGCGCGCACTCCACTCCCCAGCTCCGGAACCAGTATAGGCCGCAATGAGCGGACCACGCTGGGTCGACTAATATGCGACAGTGGGAGACCCACAGTGTAGAGGAGGGTCCCCTGAGATAATCTGGATGGGGTACAGCTCTACTCCAGGGCAGGAATGGGGCAATAAATCCCTTAAAAACCGAGGGATCGCAGGAGCCTATTCAGAACACGTCTGGTAACTTTGGCTGTCAGGCCACGCCCCCAGCACAGCGTATTTCTAATGTACAAAAAGCAGCCAGCAGGGCTCAGCAGCTAAGTGCAGGGGAAGGACTGGGCCCCAGAGACGGCTCGGGCCCCATAGCAACCGCATCCCCTGCACCTATGGTAGCTACGCCCATGCACTTAGCCCATCCAGTCTGCCCATGTACTTGCGCACACTAAGGTTAATTTTTGACAGGAAGCAATTAACCTACCAGTATATATTTGGAGTGTGAGAGGAAACTGGAGCACCTGGAGCAAACCTACACAAGCATGATGAGAATATACAAACTCCAAACAATTAGAGCCATGGTAGGAATCAAACCCATGACCTCAGTGCTGTGAGGCAGTAATGCTAACCATTACACCAGAGGTTCCCAAACGTGGTCCTCAAGGCACCCCAATGGTCCTGGTTTTAAATTTATCCATGCTTGGTCACAGATGACTTAATTATCACCTTAGTCAATTTGATTTAACCATCTGTGCTGAGCCATGGATATACCTAAAACCTGGACTGTTGGGGTGCTTTGAAGACCGCGTTTGGGAACCTCTGCATTACACCATCCGTGCTTTTGTGCAATTAATAAGGACATGTAAGTCAGATCTTTAAATGGGGTGGAAAATGCTCTGCTGTCACCTGCTAAATCACAAATGTTCAGTCACTACCTTTTGAAGTTTATTAGAATGTCTTGTCCCACAATATGAAGTCTACATTTTTCCTTTGGAGCAAACCGATTTCCCAAAAACACCTACGAGCATTTTTCATTTCCAGCAGTTGCCAATACCTTCACATGCTAACCCATATAAACCTATAACCCAGTGGTTCCTAAACTAGGTGTCGTGGCACCCTGGGGTGCCTAAGGACACTTGCAAGGGTGCCCTGGGTTGGTGGTCCAGGACCAAGTCAAATTATTTGTGGACAAGGTAATAGACAAAAACAGTGCTGGTGGCCTCCAGTCATAACACATTGGATAAGCAGAAGCAAATTCTGTCCCTCACCACATAACTGACCCTAAGGATGATCTAGACCAGTGGTTCTCAAACTTTTTTTGAAGCCCTAGAGCATCAGAATATGTTTCACGGCACCCCTACGCCAAAAGTTTCTTGTTGAGAAATTTAGAAAGAAATATTAAATTAAGTAAATATGATTTATATGTCATTCTTAGGTTCCATTGTGTGCTGAGGGACTAAATTTGCTTCTATATATCCAGGTATTTTATGATTGACAGCTACCAGCTCTGGTTTTGCCTATTACATTGACCATAAATAATTTGAATTGGTCCTGGACCACCAATCCAGGGCACCCCTGCAACTGTCCCGAGACACCCCAGGGTGCCATGGCACACAGTTTGAGAACCACTGATCTACACACAATTTACTTCGTTTAATATGTTGTTTTTTCTGAACTTCACAATAAGAAACTTTTGGCCTAGGAGTGTTTCTAGGGCAAATTCTAATACTCTTGGGCGCCATGATTCAAAAAAGTTTGGGTACCGCTGCTATAAGCTATAAAAGTGGGGACAATCAGAATAATACTGGCACACTACTACACAATGAACAGCAGGTGGCATTTGTGCTGTGGGCCCACAGTATGCAGCATTATGTAAAATTATGGGGCCTGTTTATCACAAAATGGGATATTCAGCTGGACTGTCCTGTAGGCCAATTAGAACCTGGAAGTGGGGCTCCATGGGTGTGTGAGGGGGTGGAGCTAAACTCAGTGTCCTTACAACAACGGGGGGGAGGGCATTGGGGGCTTTGTACCGTTTATGGTGAAGAACCATTGGTTCTCCACCATCAATAGCAAAACTGTTTTAGAGGCATTAAACCATCCATGGTTTGCAACCATCGGATGGTCGATGGCTAACCCTACTCTTCACTAGGAAGGGCTCTTATTGGAGCCTATCTCCTAACAAGAGGATTTTAGTAAATTTATGTGAAAATATACATTTTCATGTTGCAGATTTGGCCAAAAAATATTTATCACATCTTCATTAGAAATGCGGATTGTGATAAATATGCCCCCTTATGTGGTGAGAAAAGGACTTCTGTGATTATCTTTTCAGTTACCTCCCCAAATGTACGGTGGTGGTATCCTTTACATTACTGAAGTGTTACAGACATAGTAAAGTACTAGAAGTGCACACAAGCAGCCTGTCAAGTATATTAACCCAAAAAAGAGGTATCCTCCACCTCTCACCAAAATAACATACACACAAAAAGTTGGAAAAATGAACTTAACTGGTGCTAATCTTTAGATCTTCTTCAATCCTGTATGTGTGTGGTTATAAACCTCTTTCTCCAGAGAGTTTTGTCATACATATGAAAATGGAGAAGATAAAGTGCATAGTGAAGTACAATTTTTAATATACACACAATAAAATGCACAATACAATTTAAAATAAATGAATACAATCCTCTGGAATCACAATCAGGTGCAGGATATCCATATTCAATGTTTTATGTCAGAACAATTACCAGGTAGGTGGAACTGCTAGCACACAGTTCGATATAGCATAGAATAGTGGGAATCCCGGACAATTCAACCAGTCTTTGATGGTATTCCTCCTGGGTTCAGTCCTGCAATAGTTTCAGTGGGTCCTAGCACCATCACACCAACATGTTTCTTTCCCTCCTGGGAACTTTCTGAAGGTGATACTTATCTTGAAAAAGTTCCCAGGAGGGGAAGAAATATGTTGGCTGCAAAAAATCCAGTGTGCGCAGTCTGTGCGCAGCCCAGGACTTACTCCTCCAGTGCGATGAGAACAGGCTGATCGGGGCCGGAGCTGACGTCAGACATCCTCCCTGAAAATGCTTGGGCACACCTGCGTTTTCACTGACACTCACAGAAAATGGTCAGTTACCACCCACAAACTGCTTCCTCCTGTCAATCACCTTGCGAACGCCCACGCAATCTGATTTTTCCCACCATCCTGTCGCTGACCGGCGATGCCCATTGTTGTTTGCCGACGCGCATGCACTTTGTGGTGCATGCGCATGCGCAGTCTATCACTGATCGCCTGCTGTGCGAAAATGCGCAGCGATCAGATCTGAATCACCCCCCTAGTTTTAAAATGTTGCATACTTTAATGCAAAACTGAGAGGGAGATTGGAGAGATAAAGTGGAGATAAAGGGGGTCATTCCGAGTTGTTCGCTCGGTAAATTTCTTCGCATCGCAGCGATTTTCCGCTTAGTGCGCATGCGCAATGTCCGCACTGCGACTGCGCCAAGTAAATTTGCTATGCAGTTAGGAATTTTACTCACGGTTTCTCTGACGTCCTAGTGGATGCTGGGAACTCCGTAAGGACCATGGGGAATAGCGGCTCCGCAGGAGACTGGGCACAAAAGTAAAGCTTTAGGACTACCTGGTGTGCACTGGCTCCTCCCCCTATGACCCTCCTCCAAGCCTCAGTTAGATTTTTGTGCCCGGCCGAGAAGGGTGCACACTAGGGGCTCTCCTGAGCTTCTTAGTGAAAGTTTAGTTTTAGGTTTTTTATTTTCAGTGAGACCTGCTGGCAACAGGCTCACTGCATCGAGGGACTAAGGGGAGAAGAAGCGAACTCACCTGCGTGCAGAGTGGATTGGGCTTCTTAGGCTACTGGACACCATTAGCTCCAGAGGGACCGAACACAGGCCCAGCCATGGATAGGTCCCAGAGCCGCGCCGCCGGCCCCCTTACAGAGCAGGAAGCAAGAAGAGGTCCGGAAAAATCGGCGGCAGAAGACATCCTGTCTTCACCAAGGTAGCGCACAGCACTGCAGCTGTGCGCCATTGCTCCTCAGCACACTTCACACTTCGGTCACTGAGGGTGCAGGGCGCTAGGGGGGGGCGCCCTGAGCAGCAATAAAAACACCTTGGCTGGCGAAAATACATCACATATAGCCCCCAGGGCTATATGGATGAATTTTAACCCCTGCCAGATTCCACAGAAAAACGGGAGAAAAGGCCGCCGAGAAGGGGGCGGAGCCTATCTCCTCAGCACACTGGCGCCATTTTCTCTCACAGCTCCGTTGGAGGGAAGCTCCCTGGCTCTCCCCTGCAGTTACTACACTACACAAAGGGGTTAAAAAAGAGAGGGGGGCACTAATTAGGCGCAGTATAACAATACAGCAGCTATAAGGGGAAAAACACTTATATAAGGTTATCCCTGTATATATATATATAGCGCTCTGGTGTGTGCTGGCAAACTCTCCCTCTGTCTCCCCAAAGGGCTAGTGGGGTCCTGTCCTCTATCAGAGCATTCCCTGTGTGTGTGCTGTGTGTCGGTACGTTGTGTCGACATGTATGAGGAGGAAAATGAGGTGGAGGCGGAGCAATTGCCTGTAACAGAGATGTCACCCCCTAGGGACTCGACACCTGAGTGGATGAGCTTATGGAAGGAATTATGTGACAGTGTCAGCTTTTTACAAAAGATTGATGACATGAGACAGCCGGCGACTCAGCCTGTGCCTGTCCAGGTGTCTCAAAAGCCATCTGGGGCTCTAAAACGCCCGTTACCGCAGATGGCAGATACAGACGCCGACACGGATACTGACTCCAGTGTCGACGATTAAGAGACGAATGTGACTTCCAGTAGGGCCACACGTTACATGATTGAGGCTATGGAAAATGTTTTTACACATTTCTGATAATACCAGTACCACTAAAAAGGGTATTAGGTTGGGTGAGAAAAAACTGCCTGTAGTTTTTCCTGCATCTGAGGAATTAAATGAAGTGTGTGCTGATGCGTGGGTTTCCCCCGATAAAAACTGTTAATTCCTAAAAAGTTATTAGCATCATACCCCTTCCCGCCAGAGGATAGGGCACGTTGGGAAACACCAACGTTTTTTCTTCGTTCTGGTGATCGTTATGTGATTGACAGGAAGTGGGTGTTTCTGGGCGGAAACTGGACGTTTTATGGGTGTGTGTGAAAAAACGCTGACGTTTCTGGGAAAAATGCGGGAGTGGCTGGAGAAACGGAGGAGTGTCTGGCCGAACGCTGGGTGTGTTTGTGACGTCAAACCAGGAACGACAAACACTGAACTGATCGCAGATGCCGAGTAAGTCTCGAGTTACTCAGAAACTGCACAGAGAAGTCTTATCGCAAAATTGCGAATCTTTCGTTCGCAATTTTAAGAAGCTAAGATTCACTCCCAGTAGGCGGCGGCTTAGCGTGTGCAAAGCTGCTAAAAGCAGCTTGCGAGCGAACAACTCGGAATGACCCCCAAAGTACTAACAAACCAGCTCCTAAATACCATGTTACAGGCTGGGTTTGAAAAAATGACAGGAGCTGATTGGTTATTACGATAGCTTCACTTTATCTCTTTCCAAGCTTTGCTAAATCTTCCCGAGTTTGACAGCAAAATAGACTTAATATGAAAATAATTTCATACAAATAACTTTTTTTTTTCTTCTTTCTTTCTTTCTTAGATGAATTTTTCCATTTCATAATTGTTTGCTTTGCGCTGGGAGCCGTCTTGGTGTCTGAATACTACTATGCCGGTAAGTATAACACAGTGAGTCAACAGATGGGCTATCCTACATTTTAGTTTCCAAAAGAGCGTTTTACACCCAATGAAGGACCATGAAATGTTCGTATGTGGACCATGAAGGCAGGGGCGTAGCCAGAACTTTGTGGGCCCCATAGCAACATTTTGAAGGGGCCCCCGTCCCAATGCTCCTAGAGAGACACCTCTCCGCAGAAGTTGTTAATTGTATGCCCTATAATAGTGCCCTAGTTCATTTTCTGAACTACAGTATAGTAGAGCCTTATTTAATGCTATATGCCCCATAGTAGTGCTCTAGTTTCTTTTATGAATCGCAGTAGTTCTTAAGTTCACCCTATGTCACATTTCAGAGCTGCCAGTACACATTATGCTGCACAGTACCCTCAATTTACATTATGATACATAGTGCTTCCCGTTCATATTGTGCCTCATTACAGTGCCCCGGTTCATATTATATAACATTAAAATGCCGTCCAGTTCATTTTACCACACTACAATGAGCAGGTCCAGAGGTATACCTAGATATATTGCAGGCCCCAAGGAAAAAGTTTGAAAGGACCCCTGCACACCACCCAATGGTGAAAAATGTATATAACACATGTAATTTTGACAGGGAAGGTGGGCCCCTCTCAGCTCTGGGCCCCATAGCAGCTGCACTGCCTACACCTATGGTAGCTAAGGGAAACACATGAACAGACATTTATGAAAACGGCTGCACAGCCACAGACAAAGGTGCTGTCATAGCAACCTATGGGAAAGTATATGTAATTTTGGGTGTGTTTATAGTTGTAGTTAAACGTTTTGAAGCCGATTCAATTAGGAGCTAGGTTCTGAAGAAGCCTTTCATGATGATGTGCGTCTGCTGGGTATTTATGGTAATAAGCTTTGCTTAAAATATATCCCGCTGTTGGTATTCTGACTGTCAGGTTCCCGCTGTTCGGATTCTGACCGTCAGGATCCCACTGTTGGTATTCTGACCGACAGGATCCAGCTGTTGGTACTCTGAATATCAGGTTCCCGCTGTTGGTATTCTGACTGTCAGGATCCCGCTGTTGGTATTCTGACCGACAGGATCCAGCTGTTGGTTTTTTGACTGTCAGGATTCCGCTTTCAGTGTTCTGTCAGGATCCCACTGTTGGTATTCTGACTGTCAGGATCCTGCTGTTGGTATTCTGACCGACAGGATCCCACTGTTGGTATTCTGGCCATCAGGTTCCCGCTGTTGGTATTCTGATTGTCAGGATCCCGCTTTTGGTTTTCTGACTGTCAGGATACTGCTGTTGGTATTCTGACTGTCAGATCCCACTGTTGGTATTCTGACCGACAGGATCCTGCTGTTGGTATTCTGACTGTCAAGTTCCCGCTGTTGGTATTCTGACCGACAGGATCCCGCTGTTGGTATTCTGACTATCATGATCCGCTGTTATTATTCTGACTGTCAGGATCCCACTGTCGGTATTCTGACTGTCAGGATCCTGAATGCTGTGATCCTGACCGCATCTCGTTGTACTTGTAATATATGTTATTATCATGTTAAATCCGTTCTCTGTTAATCCTGTCATTCCATTATTGTATATAGTATTTAAGCAAACAGATTCATTTTTTTATTTGTATACTCTGCAAATATCTATTCAGATTTTTAATGTTTTTATTTTACTGTTAACATTGTTAATTTTGCAAATATATATTTGCACTGACTAGATGTACAGCTGTTAGCACAGTTTATATTTTCCTTTTTTTGTTTTTTGATCTCTCCTTTTTCTAGTAAAGTATTGATAATGAAGCAAATGTTTGTTTGCTTTTGGCAGCAACTCCTTATACTGTACACGTTTTCCTAAATGTCAACCTTTGTTCCGTGTTGCCGACATTCTTCTCTAGCTCTGTTAAAAAAATAAGATTTTACTCACCGGTAAATCTATTTCTCGTAGTCCGTAGTGGATGCTGGGGACTCCGTAAGGACCATGGGGAATAGACGGGCTCCGCAGGAGACTGGGCACTCTAAAGAAAGATTTAGTACTACCTGGTGTGCACTGGCTCCTCCCTCTATGCCCCTCCTCCAGACCTCATTTAAGGAAACTGTGCCCGGAAGAGCTGACATTACAAGGAAAGGATTTTGGAATCCAGGGTAAGACTCATACCAGCCACACCAATCACACCGTATAACTCGTGATAAACTTACCCAGTTAACAGTATGAACAACAAACAAGCATCACTCAACTGATGCCACATAACATAACCCTTTAGTAAGCAATAACTATATACACGTATTGCAGAAAGTCCGCACTTGGGACGGGCGCCCAGCATCCACTACGGACTACGAGAAATAGATTTACCGGTGAGTAAAATCTTATTTTCTCTAACGTCCTAGTGGATGCTGGGGACTCCGTAAGGACCATGGGGATTATACCAAAGCTCCCAAACGGGCGGGAGAGTGCGGATGACTCTGCAGCACCGAATGGGCAAACTCAAGGTCCTCCTCAGCCAGGGTATCAAACTTGTAGAACTTTGCAAATGTGTTTGAACCCGACCAAGTAGCAGCTCGACAAAGCTGTAATGCCGAGACCCCTCGGGCAGCTGCCCAAGAAGAGCCCACCTTTCTCGTGGAATGGGCTTTCACTGATTTTGGATGCGGCAACCCAGCCGCAGAATGAGCCTGCTGAATCGTGCCACAGATCCAGCGAGCAATAGTTTGCTTTGAAGCAGGAGCACCCAGCTTGTTGGATGCGTACAGGACAAACAGCGAGTCAGTCTTCCTGACTCCAGCCGTTCTGGTCACATAAATCTTCAAAGCCCGGACTACGTCAAGCAACTTGGAATCCTCCAAGCCACCAGTAGCCGCAGGCACCACAATAGTTTGGTTCAAATGAAAGGATGACACCACCTTTGGCAGAAATTGCGGACGAGTCCGCAATTCTGCCCTATCCATATGGAAAACCAGATAGGGGCTTTTACACGACAAAGCCGCCAATTCTGACACACGCCTAGCCGAAGCTAAGGCCAACAGCATGACCACTTTCCACGTGAGATACTTTAGCTCCACGGTCTTAAGTGGCTCACACCAGTGGGTTTTCAGGAAACTCAAGACCACGTTAAGATCCCAAGGTGCCACTGGTGGCACAAAAGTGGGCTGAATATGCAGCACTCCCTTAACAAACGTCTGAACCTCAGGCAGTGAAGCCAGTTCTTTTTGGAAGAAAATGGATAGGGACGAAATCTGGACCTTTATGGACCCTAATTTCAGGCCCATAGTCACTCCTGACTGTAGGAAGTGCAGGAATCGACCCAGCTGGAATTCCTCTGTAGGGGCCTTCCTGGCCTCACACCAAGCAACATATTTTCGCCATATACGGTGATAATGCTTTGCTGTCACATCCTTCCTAGCCTTTATCAGCGTAGGAATAACTTCATCCGGAATGCCTTTTTCCGCTAGGATCCGGCGTTCAACCGCCATGCCGTCAAACGCAGCTGCGGTAAGTCTTGGAACAGACAGGGCCCTTGTTGTAACAGGTCCTGTCTGAGAGGCAGAGGCCACGGGTCCTCTGTGAGCATTTCTTGCAATTCCGGGTACCAAGTCCTTCTTGGCCAATCCGGAACAATGAGTATTGTTCTCACTCCTCTTTTTCTTACAATTCTCAGCACCTTTGGTATGAGAGGAAGAGGAGGAAACACATAGACCGACTGGAACACCCACGGTGTTACTAGTGCGTCCACAGCTATCGCCTGAGGGTCCCTTGACCTGGCGCAATATCTTTTTAGCTTTTTGTTGAGACGGGACACCATCATGTCCACCTGTGGCAGTTCCCATCGATTTGCAATCTGCGTGAAGACTTCTTGATGAAGTCCCCACTCTCCCGGGTGGAGGTCGTGCCTGCTGAGGAAGTCTGCTTCCCAGTTGTCCACTCCCGGAATGAACACTGCTGACAGTGCTAGTACGTGATTCTCCGCCCAACGAAGAATCCTGGTGGCTTCTGCCATTGCCACCCTGCTTCTTGTTCCGCCCTGGCGGTTTACATGGGCCACTGCCGTGATGTTGTCTGACCTAATCAGCACTGGTTGGTTTTGAAGCAGAGGTTCCGCTTGACTCAGGGCGTTGTATACGGCCCTTAGTTCCAGGATATTGATGTGCAGACAAGTCTCCTGACTGGACCACAGCCCCTGGAAGTTTCTGCCTTGAGTGACTGCCCCCCATCCTCGGAGGCTTGCATCCGTGGTCACCAGGACCCAGTCCTGTATGCCGAACCTGTGGCCCTCGAGGAGGTGAGCACTTTGCAGCCACCACAGAAGAGACACCCTGGCCCTGGGGGACAGGGTGATCAGCCGATGCATCTGAAGATGCGATCCGGACCACTTGTCCAAAAGATCCCACTGAAAGATACTCGCATGGAACCTGCCGAAGGGAATGGCTTCGTATGACGCCACCATCTTTCCCAGGACACGCGTGCAGTGATGCACCGATACCTGTTTTGGTTTTAGGAGGCCTCTGACCAGAGTCACGAGCTCCTGAGCCTTCTCCTCCGGGAGAAACACCCTTTTCTGGTTTGTGTCCAGAATCATGCCCAGGAAGGGCAGACGCGTCGTAGGAATCAGCTGCGACTTTGAAATATTCAGAATCCAGCCGTGCTGTTGCAACACTTCCTGAGAGAGTGCTATGCTGATCAGCAATCGCTCCCTGGACCTCGCCTTTATGAGGAGATCGTCCAAGTATGGGATAATCGTAACCCCTTGCTTCCGAAGGAGCACCATCATTTCCGCCATCACCTTGGTAAATATTCTCGGTGCCGTGGACAGGCCAAACGGCAACGTCTGGAATTGGTAATGACAGTCCTGTACCACAAACCTGAGGTACTCCTGATGAGGTGGATAAATGGGGACATGCAAGTACGCATCCTTGATGTCCAGAGACACCATAAAATCCCCCTCTTCCAGGCTTGCAATGACCGCTCTGAGCGATTCCATTTTGAACTTGAATCTTTTCAGATAAATGTTCAGGGATTTTAAATTCAATATGGGTCTGACCGAACCGTCCGGTTTCGGTACCACAAACATTGTGGAATAGTATCCTCTTCCTTGTTGAAGGAGGGGAACCTTTACCACCACCTGCTGGAGATATAACTTGTGAATTGCCGCTAACACTACTTCCCTTTCTATGGGGGAAGCTGGCAGGGCCGATTTGAGGTAACGGTGAGGGGGCATCACTTCGAATTCCAGCTTGTATCCCTGAGACACAATCTGTATAGCCCAGGGATCCACCTGTGAGCGAACCCACTGGTGGCTGAAATTTCGGAGACGCGCCCCCACCGCTCCTGGCTCCTGTGGAGCCCCAGCGTCATGCGGTGGATTTAGTGGAAGCCGGGGAGGACTTCTATTCCTGGGAACTAGCTGTGTTGTGCAGCTTCTTTCCTCTACCCCTGCCTCTGGCCAGAAAGGACGCACCTCTGACCTTCTTGCTTCTCTGTGATCGAAAGGACTGCATTTGGTAATACGGTGCTTTCTTAGGCTGTGAGGGAATATATGGCACAAAGTTTGACTTCCCAGCCGTAGCTGTGGAAACTAGGTCCGAGAGACCGTCCCCAAACAATTCCTCACCCTTGTAAGGTAACACCTCCATGTGCTTTTTGGAGTCGGCATCACCTGTCCATTGCCGAGTCCACAGGACCCTTCTGGCAGAAATTGACATTGCATTTATTCTAGAGCCCAGTAGGCAAATGTCCCTCTGGGCATCCCTCATATATAGGACAGCGTCTTTTATATGCCCCAGGGTCAGTAAAATGGTATCCTTGTCTAAGATATCCATTTCCTCAGACAGATTATCCGTCCATGCTGCTACAGAACTACACATCCAGGCCGACGCAGTAGCCGGCCTCAGTATAGTACCTGAGTGTGCATAAACAGACTTCAGGATACTTTCCTGCTTCCTATCTGCAGGATCCATTAGGGCGGCCGTATCCTGTGACGGCAGGGCCACCTTTTTAGATAAGCGTGTCAGAGCTTTATCTACCCTAGGGGAGGATTCCCAGCGCATCCTGTCCGTTGGCGGGAAAGGGTACGCCATAAGTAACCTTTTGGAAATCAGCACTTTCTTATCGGGGGAATCCCATGCTTTTTCACATAATTCATTTAACTCATGTGAAGGGGGAAAGTCACCTCTTGCTTTTTCTCCCCATGCATATATACCCTTTAGTCAGGGACAGGGTTATGTGCAATACATCCTTCATTGCTATAATCATGTATCGGATGGCTTTAGTCATTTTAGGCTGCAACTTTGCCTCATCGTCATCGACACTGGAGTCAGAATCCGTGTCGACATCTGTGTCAACCAACTAGGATAGTGGGCGCTTTTGAGACCCTGACGGCCTCTGAGCTGCAGAATCAGACACGGGTTGAAACCCTGACTGATTATCCAACCTTTTATGCAAGGAGCTTACATTATCATTTAACACCTTCCACATATCCATCCAATCAGGTGTCGGCGCCGTCGGCGGCGACACCACAGTCACTTACCACTTGTTCTGCCTCCACGTAACCGTCCTCGTCAAACATGTCGACACAAACGTACCGACACACCGCACACACACAGGGAATGCTCTAATTGAGGACAGGACCCCACAAGGTCTTTTGGGGAGACAGGGAGAGAGTATGCCAGCACACACCCGAGCGCTATATAACCAGGGATGACACAGTAACTTAGTGTTTACCCAGTAGCTGCTGTTTATGATAATTTTGCTCCTAAATTTATGTGCCCCCCCCCCCCCCCCCCCCTCTCTTTTTACCCTTTTTCTACCTTGATACTGCAGGGGAGAGCCTGGGGAGCTTCCTCTCAGCGGAGCTGTGAAGAGAAAATGGCGCTGGTTAGTGCTGAGGAAGAAGGCCCCGCCCCCTCAGCGGCGGGCTTCAGTCCCGGGTCTGTGTAATAAAATGGCGGGGGCTCGTACATATATACAGTGCCCAGCTGTATATATGTGTCTTTTTGCCAAGAGGTATCCTAATTGCTGCCCAGGGCGCCCCCCCCTGCGCCCTGCACCCTACAGTGACCGGAGTGTGTGGGTAGTGTGGGCGCAATGGCGCACAGCTGCAGTGCTGTGCGCTACCACATGTGAAGACAGGAGTCTTCTGCCGCCGATTTCGATGTCTTCTTGTTTCTGCCGGCTTCTGACTTCTGGCTCTGCGAGGGGGACGGCGGCGCGGCTCCGGGAACGGACGACAAGGTCAGGTCCTGTGTTCGATCCCTCTGGAGCTAATGGTGTCCAGTAGCCTAAGAAGCGCAACCTAGCCGCAGTTAGTAGGTTTGCTTCTCTCCCCTCAGTCCCACGTAGCAGAGAGTCTGTTGCCAGCAGAAGCTCTCTGAAAATAAAAAAACCTAACTAAAATACTTTCTTATTAGCAAGCTCAGGAGAGCCCACTAAAAGCACCCAGCTCTGGCCGGGCACAGATTCTAACTGAGGTCTGGAGGAGGGGCATAGAGGGAGGAGCCAGTGCACACCAGGTAGTACTAAATCTTTCTTTAGAGTGCCCAGTCTCCTGCGGAGCCCGTCTATTCCCCATGGTCCTTACGGAGTCCCCAGCATCCACTAGGACGTTAGAGAAATAAATGTAATACATTACTACCTCCCCACTCGATCTGTACACACAGCTGTAGTCACACATGGCTTCCTAACGGTATCTGATACAGGTGACTAACACATTTCATTTAGTTACATGACAGTAGTTTTTGCAGAGCAAGGCTGTAAGCAGGGCCGAAACTAGGATTTTTGGCACCCGGGGCAAGGCAGTAAGTTGGCGCCATACTCCCCCCCACCACCACCACCACCGCCCCCCTCCCCTCATACACACACACACACACACACACACACACACACACACACACACACACACACACACACACACACACAAAAACCTGCCATATTAAAATATACAGATTATCAAAATTTTTGAAAAATAGGGGATACTATTGGACAATATTCCCCTACATGCCTCAAATGCCCTAAGCATCACATGCCCTCCCAGCAGCGTGTTCCACTACCAGGGGTGAATCTAGGAGTCCGAGCGCCCCTGGCAAAGTAAGGGGATGGGCGCCCCCCCATATTTGAAATAGGGAAGGCGTGTGTGCTGAAAACAGGGCATGGCCACAAAATAGTACCACAAATTCAAATTACAACACACAGTAGTGCCCCTTACTCATGTTACGCCACACAGTAGTACCCCTTATACACATTATGCCACACAGTAGTGCTCCTTATACACATTATGCCACACAGTAGTGCTCCTTACAGTGTGAGCCTAATTCAGACCTGATCGCTGTGCTACAAATTTGGTTGTCCTGCGATCAGGAAGTCGCCGCCCAAGGGGGAGTGTTAATTCGCCCGTGCAAGTGTGTGATTGCATGTGTAAAATATCCCTCAGTCAGCGGACAGCTGCAAATCCGTTTACAACTCACTCACCACTGAATGTTTTTTTCCAGTGTGTGCAGTCCAGGACTAACTCCTACAGTGCGAAAAGAACAGGTTGATCGGGTTAGGAGCTGACGTCACACACCCTCCAGAAAATGCTTGGGAAAGCCTGTGTTTTCCCTGACACGCCCAGAAAACCACCAGTTACCACCCACAAAAGGTCTCTTCCTGTCAATCAGCTTGTGAATGGCTGTGTAATCAAAATTTTCGCACCAGCTTCTTGCTGTTTGGTGACACGTGTGTGCATTGTGGTGCATACCCATGCACAGTCAATCGATAATTGCCCGCTGTGCCCACAGCAGCAATCAGGTCTGAATCAGGCCCTGTGGCCAGTATTTAGCAGCAGCAATTTACCATGATTTATTAACCTGCCCGGGAAAGTATCTATGGTCAATGTAGTAGGGAATACCAGAGCTGGTGGCTGCCAATCATACAATATGTGAACAAACAGAAGCAAATCCTGTCCCTCACCACACAACTGACCCTAAGGATGACAGATAAACACAATTTACGTAATGTAATATTTCTTCTAAATTTCTGAATAATAAACTTTTGGCCTAGCGGTGCCGTGAATTGTTTTTTTCTGATTCTCTAGGGCGCAGTGATTAAAAAATGTTTGGGATCCACTGGGGTAGTGTGTTCTTCTCCATATTGCCCCCCCCCCCACCCCACACACACACACACACACACACACACACACACACACACAAACACACAAACACACACAGTGTTCTCTTTTCTATTACCCCGTGCAGTGTGCGCCACTGTACATCCTCCCTCTCTCCACAGTGTGCAGTGTGCTCCTACTCACAAAAGGATCCGTTTGAACAGCGCATTTTCCCTGGGCAGGGGTGCTGATGCTTGTCACCTCCCGGCCGCTCCTCACCCCTCCAGCTGGACCTGCAGGAGCTGCTGCGCCCCGCTCCCCTCATCAAGCACTGTGGCACACTGGTCGGCTAGAACGGGACGGGTGTCACCGCATGTACTTACTGTTAACAGCGCCGGTGCCCACTACCGCACTACCGTGATAAAGCGCTAAATAAACTACAGCTCCCAGCACCCCTTGCTGCCGGGAGCTCCCAGCAGCAAGGGCTGCTGGGAGCTGTAGTTTTAGAGCGTCCTTACTGTAGTGCGGTACTGAGCACCGGCGCTGTTAACAGTAAGTAGATGCAGTGCGAGTCTCCGTCCTGGCCAGGCACTGCTCAGAGGGACTGGGGCACACTAGGTTCTACCCCTGGCCGCGGATGACACTGCCTGGTGGCGCCCCTCCTCAGCTGGCGCCCCTGGCAAGTGCCATCCTGGCCAATGGGTAGATACGCCCCTGTCCACTACATGCCCCCCTGTATGTCCCCATACATTGCACTATATCATAACACTACATCACTGCACTACATTCCCCTATCCACTGCACTACATTACTATACTACATATCCTATATGGTACACTAAATCACTACACTACATGCCCCTATACACTGCACGACATACCCTATATGCTACACTACATCATTATTACTACATCCCCTTATATTCTACACCACATCAGTGCACTACATGCCCCTATAGACTGCAATACATTACTACACTACATACCCTACAAGGTACACTACATCCCCCTAGAAGCTAAACTAAATACTCTATCTGGGAGGCAAAGCGGAGGTTGATACTGCTAACTGGGAGCACAGTTATGATAAAAAGTCTGTCTTTAAACTCACCACAAAGCTGCTGTAGTGAAACTCAGTGAGAGTTGGAGGTTGTCCAGGCTCTTAGTTTCCACTGTCAAGTGGATAGCTAGCAGAGTGAGCCTTTGATTTCTGTAACCTCGGTGACTGCACCTGTTAACAAGCAAAAGCCTGGGTCCTCTCAATGGTGTGTAGCCAGCAGCTTGTTATACCCAGGTTGGTGCTGGGCAGGCAGCCGGGATCATAGCCTGCTGAAAAAAACAGCACCAACAGCTCGCTTCCATAGCTTGCACGGTGCACCATACTTGCCTACTTTTGAAAACCGGTTTCAGGGAGAATATAGGCAGCAGTAGAATGTTCCGCACATTGAGGGGCGTGTCTGGCTCCACCCAATGGGCGTGTCTAGCTACACCTATTGGCATATCTTTTGCCACTCAGGGGTGTGTCCCATAGCGGTAGGTGAAATCTAAAGTCACAAGATTTATCAAGCCTTGGAGTGTGATAAGTTCGGGTGATGGGCCCAGGAAATGCTTTTTTAGGGCTCCCAGGCACCTGTTTACTCCTTACATAACGTTCCTATAGAATGCTATCTGATTCAAGGTGGAGGAGGATCTTGTGTGTGCTACAATCCTCCTCCTCCACATGTGGGCACTACACCAGCAGCAGCAGTGGCGCACAGAGCACTTGACGTCTGCATGATGTCCTCTCATCCACACCCTGACCCATTAAATCCAGACTTACCCATGTGCAGTCCGGATTCCTGACGGGGGAGTGGAGAGTCAGGGATTTTTTTCTTTATAAACTTTCCGGGGCAGCGGGAGACTGTACATTAAACTGAGGTTCTCACTCAAGATGTGGGAGGGTAGGCAACTATGGATCAGGTATGTGGATATTATTATGTAGAGGTAGGGACCTGTTACTGAGGGTAGGGACGGACATGGAGAGGGTTTATCTGGGAAGACATTACCTTGATCTTGCACTGGAATTATCAGTTTCTCTCCTCACTACATGCTTAGTTTAGTCAGAGAAACAAAGCTGAGGGGCGTGTCTGGACTGGGAGGGGGCGTGTCAGTGCTGCTGTGTTATTATACATTGTTGCACTGCCTCCGTGCTGACGTCTGATCTAAATGCTGCTGTCTCTCTCCCTCTCTGTAAGGCAGGGGAAAAGCTGGGGGAGACAGACAGACAGTGGGGGAATTGAAAGCCCACTACCATAGTATCATCTTCATGTGGCTGCAACCTGTACCTGCACGGCTGCACTGCAGACACTGCTGTGGGTGGATCCGTCTCTGTGGCTGTGCACACTGCAACTACAGCGACTGCCTCAGTTCCCATCACCTTTCACACCAGTGACCAGCAGCAGGAGATGCATGCACCCTGCCCACCCTGACTCCGGCACTCAGCTGAGCCAGAGATCACTGCCACTACCTGGAGATATAGCCACATGACGTCTTCCTGGGACTCCCTCCTTCCGTGGCTGCTATTCTGGCCCCGCCCCCATCACATCCAATTGTGCAGGCGCAGTCCGTATTCTCAACTGGGCATTGAGGAATCCGGGAGATTTAAGTATGTTTCCGTGGCAACGGGAGACTCCTTACCGAACCGGGAGTCTCCCGCAGAATGCGGGAGGATAGGAAACTATGCGGTGCACAACACGCTAGTTGCAGCACTGCATGGCAAAGAAGAACGTTTTTGGCAGTAGCCGGCATAGGAGAGATCCCAGGTACGCACAGCGTCGGAGCTAGCTGCAGGCAGACAGGTGGGTCAGAGACACTGCCCCGGAAGCTGTCTGCTGTCTCACTGGAGCAGCACAGCACTGCCGATAAAAAAAACCTAAACAAAACCCTGCTCCTCTGTAACTCCTCAGCGCCCCCTCAAATCCTGCACCCGGGGCGCATGCCCCCTTAGGGGCCCCCCTAGTTACGGCCCTGCTGTAAGTCTGCCAGTCACTTTCAGCTGCCTGAAAATGATGTACTATAGAATATACTTCCCTTCTGGCAATGCAAATGGATGAAACTTAGCATCACGGTCATGTTTAGTTAAATCTAAATCACTGTAGGTACATTATGTCTGTTACACAGCTCAGTAATGCACATTTATGATATACATGAAAACCCATTGGTCATAAAGACTGAAAACCATAATGACTTCTAGTTAGTAGCTATTCAGATACTACTATATATAACTTTTCTCAATGATACTATTCTCATCAAACAGAAAGAGAACGCATGTATGAAGAACAGATACAAACGTTTTCATTTAAAAATGATATAATAGTTTAGACATACATTAAAACATATATAAATAATACAAATTATTTATAAGTGCGTTCCCTATTCCTTGGAGACATTGGGGGTCATTCTGACCTGATCGCTCGCTGCAGTTTATCGCAGCGCAGCGATCAGGTCAGAACTGCACATGCGCCGGTGCCGCAGTGCGCCGGCGCATGGCTGACAGCCGACGGCTGTCGTTGCCTAGCGATCGCCTCTGCCTGATTGACAAGCAGAGGCAGTCGTGGGGCGGGAGGGGGTGGCACGTTTTTTGTGGGCACGGTCCGGCCAAAGCAGGCGGTGCCGGACTGTGTGGGGGGCGAGCCGCAGCGGCTGTGTAACGTCACACGCAGCCGATGAGAGCCAGGCAACGACGAGTAGCTCCCGGCCAGTGCACAAAAGTTGCGCTGGTTGGGAGCTACTCCTGAAGTAAAAAAGCATCGCCGATGTACGATGCTTTTGTATTTCAGTGACGGGGCAGGGACTGACATGTGGGGCGGGCTAACCCTGTGCTAGGCGTCCCCCGCATGTCAGTGTGGATGATCGTAGCTGTGATATATTTAGCACAGCTACGATCAACTCGGAATGACCCCCATAGGGGGTTATTCAGACCTGATCGTAGCAGCAAATTTGTCAGCAGTTGGGCAAAACCATGTGCACTGCAGGTGTGGCAGATATAACATGTGCAGAGAGAGTTAGATTTGGGTGGGTTATTTTGTTTCTGTGCAGGGTAAATACTGGCTGCTTTATTTTTACACTGCAATTTAGATTTCAGTTTGAACACACCACACCCAAATCTAACTCTCTCTGCACATGTTACACCCCCCCCCCCCCCCCCCCCCCCCTGCAGTGCAGATGTTTTTGCCCAACTGGTAACAAATTTGCTGCTATGATCAGGTCTGAATGACCCCCATAATTATCAAATCTGTTAGCTACCCAGAAACAGTTCCACTCAAATGGTCTATCCCTGTCTGGGACTAGATACTATGAAATTCCAAATATGTGTAGCTGTTAATCACTTGTAACCATAGAAACAAACCCATAGAGGTGTCTGCTAGAGGGAGGCATTCCTTTTGCTGGCTGTCAGATCTCGGATGTCAGGATACCCACGCCGGAATCCCGTTACCCGGAGAAATATTAGCAGTCGGGATCCCGACAGCTGGCTGGAATCCCCACTAGGGTGGTGGTCAACACCACCACCCGAGGGGGAATATAACCCTGTGGTGACCAAAGGTTGCCACCGGGCCCAAAGCATGGCGAGCACAGCGAGCCTGCGAGAGGACACGCTGTGCTCGCCGCCAGTATTCCGGCTGTTGGGATCCCAGCGTCGGTCTCCTGACCACCAGAATCCCTGCTAGATAATGCAGATCAGCTGTTCTTGCTGTTAGCTTGGATTTAAATGCGCACAACTGGATAGTCACAATGTCACACTTGCAGACAGCGTTATGCTGAAATCCCCCCTATAAACACATCCCAGAGTTCTCACCATCACAGTCAGTGGCTCTAGCAAGCTCTGGGAGCGGCCGGTGGTCTGCTTACCCCAGCCGGGGTCCGGCGCTAGTGATGTGATGCAATGTTGTTCTAGAAGCAGTAGGGGGAGGGAAGACGCTGTTGCAGGTAGATGCTCAACTGTTTCTGAGGGATGCGCTCAGCATTTCGATACCGGCGCCAAAATTCCAACATCACTCGGGAGACCGGCGCCGGAAAACCAACAGCCGACAACCTGAAGGTAAGTGGCGGGGGCCCTGTTAGGGTTAGGGCTCGGAAGGTTATGGTTAAGCACTGGGGCGGGGTGGGGTTAGGCACGATGGGGGTGGTTAGCCCTAGCTGCCATCCCACGAGGGTCAGCCCTAGCCGACTGCCCCCAGAGGGATAGGCTTAAGGCAAGGGATGTATGGGGGAAAAAATGCTTACCCCCTCCGATGTCAGCATCTACAATGTCGGGATGCCAGTGTCGGTCATGTGACCACTGGCATCCCGACAACCAGGATTGTATACCGAAACCCATTTCTGAGTAGCTAACAAGCTTGATAATTATGTCTCCACGTAAAATGGAATGTACCTATAAATAATTTGTATTTCTTATATACGTTTTAATGTATGTCTAAACTATTATATCATTTTTCTATTAAAAAGATTGTACAGTATCTGTTGTTCATATATGCACTCCTTTTGATTAGAATATTATCACTGAGAAAAGTTCCATGCTTTGAGGCAATCCAGGTTGCTATTTGAGAGCTGCAATAATTGGTTATTAGGGTGATCAACACAATTGTTTATATCTATTGCGCCTGATTATAATTGTTATATTTTGCTATTCAGATACACAGGTCTGATCACCAAGGGTTCCATCCTATAGTGACTATGAAGAAAAATGATGCAAGTGATTTTAATTGGAGCCAGTTACACTATGCTTCTAGATAACTAATAAGGACCAGCAGAATGTACTTTATAATGATCTAATGTAGAGGTCGTTACTTTCTGCAACAATTTTATACGTTTTTTATGTACTACAGATTGGACCGTTTCTGCTGGGATCGGCTTAATTACATTTGCAACACTGGAAGCCACTGGGATCTATTTTAATTTAAGTAAGGAGAAATTATGGGAGTTTCTGGAGATGGCCTGTGTGGCATTCAACAGTATAATATGCAAATGATATTAATATAATGATAAACTCCTGTTAATAATAGCTGTATAAACATTGTGTGCGTGTGTGTGTGGAGGGGGAGGGGTGGGTGTTTCTATTAATTGTATTTGGAAAACTTGTGTTTCATTATTAGAACTAGAATTGTATTTACTCCTTTAAAGTACCTGTATATATTTCACAGGGTGCCAGTACTGTATTTTAGAATATTTATAGCATAATGCTCTTCCTAATGTAAATGATATAACTATTATTCTGTAGTGGGAGGACTTTGCCGTGTACATTTATTGTACAATCACTAAACTTGTACTTGTGTCCTAAATGCCTCTCTCCCTTGTTCTTGCCAGTTGACAGAATCCGCAATGTTGTACAAGGACTTCTACCTCTCCTCGGAAAATCTCCTCTAGGTAAATGTACTAACTCCAGATCTGCACCAATACATTCATATTCTGGGCATGGTGCTGAGTGGGACATAAATCTGCTGCATGTGCTCCTATATTGGGACGCAAAGTGCCAACATATGTCGACGTCCGTGGTGGCCATTTAAACTACCTTATAATACTGCATGGATCCATCTGTGTGTGCGAGTGCCCATATGTCTTCATGCATTAGCATCACTCTGCCTGCTGGCAGCCCCCATCATTGATATTGCCACTTACCATCCCCTTATGCTGCGTGCAAGTGATCGGTCTGAAACAGGCATCCCTTCTCCTTACGCATGCTTCGCCCGAGCGCAGAAGTCTGGCTACACACTCCCATGAAACAGACCTTTTCCCTGCCTCTGCACAGTAGATGCCCAGTGGCTGCCCAGAAAAGCTAATTTCACGGACAGAGCAATCTGGCCACTCACGTAGTGAACCATCCACTATTGTATGTTCCATGAAGGTGCGTATGCATAGTGCAGCACATGCGCAGCAATGGCTTCTTGCGACGCATGCGCAGTTCACTGATAATCGCATGCATCTGAATCAGACCCATTGTGTGCCCGTATGCAGATAGGGGCACCTCTTGCAGTGCACCCGCACCCTATCCGTACACTTGCTTTGGTACCAGTCATCATCATGAATACGCACTGCATCAGCCTTATATTAAGTGCAAGAGCTACACCTGGAAGTAGCTGTATTTGCACTTACGCCCAACACTGCATGACCTGCTGATGCACAAACACATTCTTACAGAACTTTGCCTACGTGAGATCGACCCAGAACAGCTCAATTATGCCCCAATGACACATCATATAATGTATATATAACTTACACATAGATTATATAGAAAAAAACAGATGAGCAGGAGATAAAGTGGGTGGGGATAGAACAACCTGTAGCCAGAGGATTAGAATATTAGAGCATCACTAAGGGCCTGATTCTGAATCGTACTCAGTCACGGACGTTCTTGCATCTGTTGCTGCTGTTGCGTCTGTGACTTTATGCATATGCCACTACAGAGCCCTCCCTGGTGTACATCCGTGTGTCTGACTGTGCAAGGACTGAGCCCCCACTGACAGCAGCTATAGGTGCTGCATAACCGTCTGGTGCAGCTTTAGATGCACCATCAAGACTTGTACCAGCCCTATTACAGGGGCAGTTTCTCCATCCTAGTATGGCCTCCTCTGTGTATGGTTGAGCATCTCTGTACGCAATTATCAGTGACACACCTGATACACTCCCATATGGTGTAACATCTCCGTGTGTCTTTTTAGCCACCCCTCAGTTATCTCCCAGTCACCGTCCAAGAACGACCCTTACTTTTCTGCTACCATGCATCAAAATCTGTACTGTGACTCTGTGTCAGGATGCATGCGCTGTGCTAATCACATGCAATGTGCAGACAAAAATATTGCTTCCCTCCATCTGATTCAGAATCGCGCCCATAGTGTTTAATCTCACCAAACCCCTACCTGTCCACATGGAAGTATGAGGTGGGGGGGCTACATCAATAGGAGGGTTTGTCTCCATATACTACCAGTGGGAAGTGGTGGAGCTCTGAGTAAGCTCTGCAGGCTTCTCCACTTAGATATATATAGCTAATAATAATAATAATAATAGTGAGTCAGGCAAACAAAGTATTTATTTCCACAGTCCATCACACCCGGATTGCTTCATGTGCACATAATGTTAATTCTATGTAAAGTGCTGTGTAATATGGATTCGCAATATAAATAATATGAATTATGTAATAAATAATAGCCCTTAAGGCTATATAACGCCATATACTGTATGTCACCATGCTTGGTTACTGTACCTGGAGAAGGTGGAGAGCATTCCTTAAAGCGTCACAGCCCCCGCCTATTTGAGCTTTTCAAATAAAGTTGTCTTTGAGGTGAGGTGTCCAATGACCTCTTAGTACTACTTATTGGGGGCACTACCTATGTCACTCATTCAGTGTGTTAGATGCCAGCAAGACCCGGACCCCCAAGGTAACCTTCTAGATTTGCCTAGTTGTAGCGTCAACCTTGACACTATGTCATGTAGCACATCCCATTTGAAATATCCAAATGTGCTGGATTAAGTTGTAAACTTGCATTGTATCTTCCAGGCATAAATAAACAAGCGTAGGAACTGCCACTGCCAGCTACAGACATATTACATGGAGACTGATCACCCTGTTCATCATGAGACCTCACAGGAAAACTGACAATGTGAAGATCCAGCCTGGCAATGGGAGGACATTGGTATAGAGAGCAAGTGTCCAGCATTTCCGGGCTGCACACCTGGAGTAGAGGATGATGTTGGTGGCCAGTCCGTAGCCTTTTACTCAGATGGAGACATACCACTTACCCAAATACTACCTACATTCTAATACTGCATTGCTGTGCCTTATGAACCTCTTGCCCTATGTTTATTACATCACAATGTAAAACAAAATGTTTATTTCAGTGGAAAATATAAGTGTTATGTCTAACCTACAGTATCTGTGTAGATTTTAGCCGATATAGTATATGTGCAGGAAGTTTAAAGAGATGGAAGTCTGGGCTCTCACTACACCACAATGTGACAGGGGGAGACGTATTAAGCCTTGGAGTGTGATAAAGTACCAGCCAATCAGTTCCTAACTGTCCTTTTACAGGCTGTGAGGGAGATGTACTAAGCCTCGGAGAGTGATAAGGTGGAGAGAGATAAAGTACCAATCAACTAACTGCTATGTCACAGACTGTGTTTGAAAAATGATTGTTAGGAGCTGATTGGCTGGTACTTTATCTCTCTCCTAGGCTTAGCACATCTGCCCCAGGGAGCTGGGACAACACTGCGATGCCCATACACAAAGCAGCAGCTGCTGAACAACCACGTCAGTGGATAATTTGGCAGAGAGCATGGATTACTACACAACACAGCCTGATTCAGAGCATTTCTGACTGTGTTTCCGTATTTCACTGGTGAATCCTGAATACTCATATGTACACATCCATACTGAGTTCACACAGGTTAACATGTCAATTTGTTGAGAGAATGATGCAGTAAACTGCAAAACTCCTATTTGGCTTAGGATCCAAGTGTGCTTTTTATTCACCATGTTTTTCTGTAATATGATGTGTAGGGATCATTGATCTGTAGGTTAAATATTTCCTGAACACCTGATCTTCACATGTTAGCTGAATGTTAATACAGTCACCTTAGGTCACAAGCTAAACACAGGTCTATCCCCACTGTACTGCAACCGAGACATGTGTGTGGCAGCCATTGGTCGCAGTGTATTCACACTGCACTGTAACCGGGACGTGTGTGAAAGAAATTGGCCACTGCGCATCCACACTGCACTGTAACTGGGACATGTGTGTGACAGCCATTGGCCACAGTGCATCCACACTGCACTATAACTGGGACATGTGTGTGACAGCCATTGGCCACAGTGCATCCACACTGCACTATAACTGGGACATGTGTGTGACAGCCATTGGCCACAGTGCATCCACACTGCACTATAACTGGGACATGTGTGTGACAGCCATTGGCCACAGTGCATCCACACTGCACTGTAACTGGGACATGTGTGTGACAGCCATTGGCCACAGTGCATCCACACTGCACTATAACTGGGACATGTGTGTGACAGCCATTGGCCACAATGTATTCACACTGAACTGTAACCGGGATGTGTGTGAAAGAAATTGGCCACTGTGCATCCACACTGCAATGTAACCGGGACATATGTGTGATAGCCATTGGCCACAGTGCATCCCCACTGCAACGTAACCCGGGACATGTGTGTGACCGCCATTGGCCGCAGAGCATGCCCACTGCAATGTAACTGGGACATGTGCGTGACAGCCATTGGTCGCAGTGCAACCCTACTGCAAAGTAACCGGGACAGGTGTGTGACCTATCCACTGTCGACATCCATTGGTCGACAGTGGATAAGTTGACACTAGAAATAGGTCGACACGGCCATTAGGTCGACATGAACATGGTTGACATGCAAAAAGGTCGACATGAGTTTTAAAAAAAAATTGGGACTTTTTTCATACTTTAAGATCCACGTAGACTACGACTGGCAACAGTAACCTGTGCGAGCAAAGCGAGCCATGCAAGGGGACGCGGTGCGCTAATTGGGGTTCCCGGTCACTTGATGGAGAATATGACACAAAAAAACATTAAAAACTCATGCCGACCTTTTTTCATGTCAACCTTGTTCATATCGACCTAATGACCATGTCGACCAATTTCTAGTGTCGACCTACCCCCTGTCGACCAATTGGTGTCGACCCAATGGATGTCAACCTTCAGTCCCATACCCGTGTGTGACAGCCATTGGCCACAGTGCACCCACACTGCACTGTAACCTAGACGTGTGTGACAGCCATTGGTTGCAGTGCGTCCCCACTGCACTGTAACCGGGACATGTCTGTGACAGCCATTGGCCGCAGTACATGTGTGGAGTCTGGCTGCAGGAGTCAGGGAAATTGTAGAGTTAGGGGGATAGGGAAAAGATGTGTTGGACATTCCTGGGCATGATATGGCAGGCACTACTGGGTATTAGATGGTGGCCAACAGCAGCGGCTCCTACTTACTTTTAGTAGGGAGGCTGGTGCTACCCCCGTGCCTCGAGAGGATACAGCCAGCCCCGGAGTCCCAGCACCTGCACAATGGATTTGGCATGTGCAGGGACTGGAGCATGTGCAAATGCTGCGGTGCGACTGCGCAACCCCCGGCTTCTATGTACCACTTCGGCTGCAGCCCATAGAAGCAATCTAGGACTACACGAAAGGCAGGGAGTGGCTTCCTACAGGAAGCCAGCTCTATGGTTATCGCAACCCAGTTTGGCAGTCACAGAGGGAGGAAACACCTCCCAATGGGACTGCCTGTAGTGTCTGTGACTGACAGGTAGGACTTCCAATAGGGTCACTGCCAGTCACAGTGAAGCCAGTGCATCTGGCTCATTCACACTGAGAGGGGTGGCAGATTTTACCTGGGGAGGGGGGCTGCAATCCGGCAGCCCATATGTAAAATCCACCACTTGTGGCCAATGCTGTGTATTATAGTGTCCAGTCATTTTACCCATGTCACTGGGTTTAAAATGTCCAGTATGAATAGTTGAATAAATAAGAAACTCTTGGCCTAAGGATGACATGAAAAATATTCTGATACTCTAGGGTGCCTTGATTCAAAAAAGTTTGGGAACCTCTGCTGTAGATCGTCTATACCACACCCATATTAACGATGTGATACTCATAAGATGTTAAACTCATATTCTGAATTGCATATAATATGTATATGAAGCCCACATGAATTGCTGACACCTCAGGGGTGATGTGATAACTTTGGCCTGTGGTAATGGTTCCAGTGACATCGACTTTGTTTTGGTGCAATATAGGCAAATGCAAGCGCTATGAGACCACCTAAACATATATTAATAAAATTCTAAACTCTGAGGGCGGTATTCAATTCATATATCGCGCCCAATCTCCTGTTTAAAGTGACGGGAGATTGTGGGGCAATATTCAATTGTTCCCCATTATCGCACAAATCACACCCATAGCAGTCGGGTTTAGCTGCATAAAGGGGCTAAATCCAACTAAAGTAATGAGCACGATCGCAAAAAAACCTGATTGGGTGCCCAAAGAGGTCGCTTTTCGCATTTCAGCTCGCCACCCCCGGGCAGAAACAATTGAATGGCTGCCGGCAGGCACGTGTGGGCCTAGGGACCCACGATAACAATTGAATACTGCTCTTAGAGTGGAGTTAATATCATACAGTTTTAATTTAACTTTTTGCATAAAACCTTATATACTGTAACTAGAAAACAATAAAAATGTGGTTGTTTATTAGCAACTGTAGCTCCTGTGTATATGAGGGACATCATGGACAAAAATCAAATAATATTGTGTCTGCAATTTTCCTTGGAAAATATTATCCAGCACAGGAGAACACATCTTCTATACAAGGATTTATGTTATACTAGCTGGAGTACCCGGCATTGCCCGGGATGTTAAGAATGTCTGTTTAAAAAAGTAAATGTAAATATTAAACACACAGTATAAATAACATTGTAGATAGCTGAATACCCGTGCTTTGCTACGGGATAAGGATGGTAAATTAGAATGATACATCATGTCACTGGCCCTGTCACATGCAGCCCTGTCATCGCTGACATATCATGCATGTCCTGATATAGGCCCTCATTCCGAGTTGTTCGCTCGCTAGCTGCTTTTCGCAGCATTGCACACGCTAAGCCGCCTCCCTCTGGGAGTGTATCTTAGCTTAGCAGAATTGCGAACGAAAGATTAGCAGAATTGCGAATAGAAATTTCTTAGCAGTTTCTGAGTAGCTCCAGACTTACTCCTACACTGCGATCAGTTCAGTCAGTTTCCTTCCTGGTTTGACGTCACAAACACACCCAGCGTTCGCCCAGACACTCCCCCGTTTCTTCAGACACTCCCGCATTTTTCCCAGAAACGCCAGCGTTTTTCCGCACACTCCCATAAAACGGCAAGTATCCGCCCAGAAACACCCACTTCCTGTCAATCACACTCCGATCATCAGAACGATGAAAAATCTTTGTTAGGCCGTGAGTAAAATACTAAACTTTTGTGCTTGGCGCAGGCGCACTGCGAACATTGCGCATGCGCAGTTTGCGACTAATCGCTCCGTAGCGAAAAAAAACTAACGAGCGAACAACTCGGAATCACCCCCATAGTCTGTGCTGCTGGCCCACGCCTAGGGGTGCTAGTGGTGTGTTACCCCCACAGTGTTTGTTCCCAGAGTATAAGTCACATGTGTAGCAAGTTTGGTGTAAATTGCTCCAGGCATTCCAGAGTTATGCTGTCTGCTAAAAAAACTCTGTGCTGCTGCCTCACCCCTAGGGGTGCTAGGGGTGTCTTACCCCCACAGAGTTGTTCCCAGCTTGTAAGTCGGTGGTGTACCAAGTTTGGTATAAATTGCTCCAGGTCGTCCACAGTTATGCTGTCTGCTGACATACTCTGTGCTGCTGTCCCACCCCTAGGGGTGCTCGGGGTGTCTGACCCCCACAGTGTTTGTTTCCAGAGTGAAAGTCATATGTGTACCAAGTTTGGTGTAAATTGCTGCAGGCATTCCAGAGTAATGCTGTCTGCTGAAATACTCAGTGCTGCTACCTCACCCCTAGGGGTGCTAGGGGTGTCTTCCCCCAACAGTGTTTGTTGCCAGATTGGAAGGCATATGTGTACCAATTTCTGAGTACATTGCTCCAGCAATTCCGGAGTTATGCCGTCTCCTGATTAGTGATGAGCGGGTTTGGTTCCTCGGAATCCGAACCCCCCCGAACTTCACCCATTTTACACGGTTCCGAGGCAGACTCGGATCCTCCCGCCTTGCTCGGTTAACCCGAGCGCGCACGAACGTCATCATCCCGCTGTCGGATTCTCGCGAGATTCGGATTCTATATAAGGAGCCGCGCGTCGCCGCCATTTTCACTCGTGCATTGGAGATGATAGGGAGAGGACGTGCAGCGTTGTCTCAGTTTCTGTGTTCAGTGTGCTGCAAATATCTGTGCTCAGTGTGCTGCAAATGTCTGTGCTCAGTGTGCTTGCAAATATCTGTGCTCAGTGTGCTGAAAATATCTACGTTCTCTGCCTGAAAAACGCTCCATATCTGTGCTGCATTGTAGTATATAGTAGGAGCACAGTGCAGAATTTTGCTGACCACCAGTATTATATAGCAGTACGGTACAGTAGTCTACTGCTCTACCTACCTCTGTGTCGTCAAGTATACTATCCATCCATACCTGTGCTGCATTTTAGTTGTGCGCAGTATATATAGTAGGACAGTGCAGAATTTTGCTGACCACCAGTATATAATATATAGCAGTACGGTACAGTAGGCCACTGCTCTACCTACCTCTGTGTCGTCAAGTATACTATCCACCCATACCTGTGGTGCATTTTAGTTGTGCGCAGTATATATAGTAGGACAGTGCAGAATTTTGCTGACCACCAGTATATAATATAGAGCAGTACGGTACAGTAGGCCACTGCTCTATCTACCTCTGTGTCGTCAAGTATACTATCCATCCATACCTGTGGTGCATTTTAGTTGTGCGCAGTATATATAGTAGGAGGACAGTGCAGAATTTTGCTGACCACCAGTATATAATATATAGCAGTACGGTACAGTAGTCTACTGCTCTACCTACCTCTGTGTCGTCAAGTATACTATCCATCCATACCTGTGGTGCATTTTAGTTGTGCGCAGTATATATAGTAGGAGGACAGTGCAGAATTTTGCTGACCACCCGTATATAATATATAGCAGTACGGTACAGTAGGCCACTGCACTACCTACCTCTGTGTCGTCAAGTATACTATCCATCCATACCTGTGGTGCATTTTAGTTGTGCGCAGTATATATAGTAGGACAGTGCAGAATTTTGCTGACCACCAGTATATAATATAGAGCAGTACGGTACAGTAGGCCACTGCTCTATCTACCTCTGTGTCATCAAGTATACTATCCATCCATACCTGTGGTGCATTTTAGTTGTGCGCAGTATATATAGTAGGAGGACAGTGCAGAATTTTGCTGACCACCAGTATATAATATATAGCAGTACGGTACAGTAGGCCACTGCACTACCTACCTCTGTGTCGTCAAGTATACTATCCATCCATATCTGTGGTGCATTTTAGTTGTGCGCATTATATATAGTAGGACAGTGCAGAATTTTGCTGACCACCAGTATATAATATAGAGCAGTACGGTACAGTAGGCCACTGCTCTATCTACCTCTGTGTCGTCAAGTATACTATCCATCCATACCTGTGGTGCATTTTAGTTGTGCGCAGTATATATAGTAGGACAGTGCAGAATTTTGCTGATCACCAGTATATAATATAGAGCAGTACGGTATAGTAGGCCACTGCTCTACCTACCTCTGTGTCATCAAGTATACTATCCATCCATACCTGTGGTGCATTTTAGTTGTGCGCAGTATATATAGTAGGAGGACAGTGCAGAATTTTGCTGACCACCAGTATATAATATATAGCAGTACGGTACAGTAGGCCACTGCACTACCTACCTCTGTGTCGTCAAGTATACTATCCATCCATACCTGTGGTGCATTTTAGTTGTGCGCAGTATATATAGTAGGACAGTGCAGAATTTTGCTGACCACCCGTATATAATATATAGCAGTACGGTACAGTAGGCCACTGCACTACCTACCTCTGTGTCGTCAAGTATACTATCCATCCATACCTGTGGTGCATTTTAGTTGTGCGCAGTATATATAGTAGGACAGTGCAGAATTTTGCTGACCACCAGTATATAATATAGAGCAGTACGGTACAGTAGGCCACTGCTCTATCTACCTCTGTGTCATCAAGTATACTGTCCATCCATACCTGTGGTGCATTTTAGTTGTGCGCAGTATATATAGTAGGAGGACAGTGCAGAATTTTGCTGACCACCAGTATATAAAATATAGCAGTACGGTACAGTAGGCCACTGCACTACCTACCTCTGTGTCGTCAAGTATACTATCCATCCATATCTGTGGTGCATTTTAGTTGTGCGCATTATATATAGTAGGACAGTGCAGAATTTTGCTGACCACCAGTATATAATATAGAGCAGTACGGTACAGTAGGCCACTGCTCTATCTACCTCTGTGTCGTCAAGTATACTATCCATCCATACCTGTGGTGCATTTTAGTTGTGCGCAGTATATATAGTAGGACAGTGCAGAATTTTGCTGATCACCAGTATATAATATAGAGCAGTACGGTATAGTAGGCCACTGCTCTACCTACCTCTGTGTCATCAAGTATACTATCCATCCATACCTGTGGTGCATTTTAGTTGTGCGCAGTATATATAGTAGGAGGACAGTGCAGAATTTTGCTGACCACCAGTATATAATATATAGCAGTACGGTACAGTAGGCCACTGCACTACCTACCTCTGTGTCGTCAAGTATACTATCCATCCATACCTGTGGTGCATTTTAGTTGTGCGCAGTATATATAGTAGGACAGTGCAGAATTTTGCTGACCACCAGTATATAATATATAGCAGTACGGTACAGTAGGCCACTGCTCTACCTACCTCTGTGTCGTCAAGTATACTATCGATCCATACCTGTGGTGCATTTTAGTTGTGCGCAGTATATATAGTAGGACAGTGCAGAATTTTGCTGACCACCAGTATATAATATATAGCAGTACGGTACAGTAGGCCACTGCTCTACCTACCTCTGTGTCGTCAAGTATACTATCCATCCATACCTGTGGTGCATTTTATTTGTGTGCAGTATATATAGTAGGAGAACAGTGCAGAATTTTGCTGACCACCAGTATATAATATATAGCAGTACGATACAGTAGGCCACTGCTCTACCTACCTCTGTGTCGTCAAGTATACTATCCATCCATACCTGTGGTGCATTTTATTTGTGTGCAGTATATATAGTAGGAGAACAGTGCAGAATTTTGCTGACCACCAGTATATAATATATAGCAGTACGATACAGTAGGCCACTGCTCTACCTACCTCTGTGTCGTCAAGTATACTATCCATCCATACCTGTGCTGCATTTTAGTTGTGCGCAGTATATATAGTAGGAGGACAGTGCAGAATTTTGCTGACCACCAGTATATAATATATAGCAGTATGGTACAGTAGGCCACTGCTCTACCTACCTCTGTGTCGTCAAGTATACTATCGATCCATACCTGTAGTGCATTTTAGTTGTGTGCAGTATATATAGTAGGAGAACAGTGCAGAATTTTGCTGACCACCAGTATATAATATATAGCAGTACGGTACAGTAGGCCACTACTCTACCTACCTCTGTGTCGTCAAGTATACTATCCATCCATACCTGTGCTGCATTTTAGTTGTGCGAAGTATATATAGCAGGAGGACAGTGCAGAATTTTGCTGACCACCAGTATATAATATATAGCAGTACGGTACAATAGGCCATTGCTATTGACTGGCATATAATTCCACACATTAAAAAATGGAGAACAAAAATGTGGAGGGTAAAATAGGGAAAGATCCACTTCCACCTCGTGCTGAAGCTGCTGCCACTAGTCATGGTCGAGACGATGAAATGTCATCAACATCGTCTGCCAAGACCGATGCCCAATGTCATAGTAGAGAGCATGTAAAATCCAAAAAACAAAAGTTCAGTAAAATGACCCAAAAATCAAAATTAAAAGCGTCTGATGAGAAGCGTAAACTTGCCAATATGCCATTTACGACACGGAGTGGCAAGGAACGGCTAAGGCCCTGGCCTATGTTCATGGCTAGTGGTTCAGATTCACATGAGGATGGAAGCACTCATCCTCTCGCTAGAAAAATGAAGACTTAAGCTGGCAAAAGCACAGCAAAGAACTGTGCGTTCTTCTAAATCACAAATCCCCACGGAGAGTCCAATTGTGTCGGTTGCGATGCCTGACCTTCCCAACACTGGACGGGAAGAGGTAGCGCCTTCCACCATTTGCACGCCCCCTGCAAGTGCTGGAAGGAGCACCCGCAGTCCAGTTCCTGATAGTCAAATTGAAGATGTCACTGTTAAAGTACACCAGGATGAGGATAATAAGATTTTACTTACCGATAAATCTATTTCTCGGAGTCCGTAGTGGATGCTGGGGTTCCTGAAAGGACCATGGGGGAATAGCGGCTCCGCAGGAGACAGGGCACAAAAAGTAAAGCTTTTTCAGATCAGGTGGTGTGCACTGGCTCCTCCCCCCATGACCCTCCCCCAGACTCCAGCTAGGCACTGTGCCCGGACGAGCGTACACAATAAGGGAGGATTTTGAATCCCGGGTAAGACTCATACCAGCCACACCAATCACACCGTACAACCTGTGATCTAAACCCAGTTAACAGTATGATAACAGCGGAGCCTCTGAAAGATGGCTTCCTTCAACAATAACCCGAATTAGTTAACAATAACTATGTACAATTTATGCAGATAATCCGCACTTGGGATGGGCGCCCAGCATCCACTACGGACTCAGAGAAATAGATTTATCGGTAAGTAAAATCTTATTTTCTCTATCGTCCTAGTGGATGCTGGGGTTCCTGAAAGGACCATGGGGATTATACCAAAGCTCCCAAACGGGCGGGAGAGTGCGGATGACTCTGCAGCACCGAATGAGAGAACTCCAGGTCCTCCTTAGCCAGAGTATCAAATTTGTAAAATTTTACAAACGTGTTCTCCCCTGACCACGTAGCTGCTCGGCAAAGTTGTAATGCCGAGACCCCTCGGGCAGCCGCCCAAGATGAGCCCACCTTCCTTGTGGAGTGGGCCTTTACAGATTTAGGCTGTGGCAGGCCTGCCACAGAATGTGCAAGTTGGATTGTGCTACAGATCCAACGAGCAATCGTCTGCTTAGACGCAGGAGCACCCATCTTGTTGGGTGCATACAATATAAACAACGAGTCAGATTTTCTGACTCCAGCTGTCCTTGCAATATATATTTTTAATGCTCTGACAACGTCCAGTAACTTGGAGTCCTCCAAGTCACTTGTAGCCGCAGGCACTACAATAGGCTGGTTCAGATGAAATGCTGACACCACCTTAGGGAGAAAATGCGGACGAGTCCGCAGTTCTGCCCTGTCCGAATGGAAAATCAGATATGGGCTTTTGTAAGATAAAGCTGCCAATTCTGATACTCTCCTGGCAGAAGCCAGGGCTAGAAGCATGTTCACTTTCCAAGTGAGATATTTCAAATCCACCTTATTTAGTGGTTCAAACCAATGAGATTTTAGAAAGTCCAAAACCACATTGAGATCCCACGGTGCCACTGGAGGCACCACAGGAGGCTGTATATGCAGCACTCCCTTAACAAAGGTCTGGACTTCAGGGACTGAAGCCAATTCTTTTTGAAAGAAAATCGACAGGGCCGAAATTTGAACCTTAATAGATCCCAATTTGAGACCCATAGACAATCCTGATTGCAGGAAATGTAGGAATCGACCCAGTTGAAATTCCTCCGTCGGAGCACTCCGATCTTCGCACCACGCAACATATTTTCGCCAAATTCGGTGATAATGTTGCACGGTTACTTCCTTCCTTGCTTTAATCAAAGTAGGAATGACTTCTTCCGGCATGCCTTTTTCCTTTAGGATCCGGCGTTCAACCGCCATGCCGTCAAACGCAGCCGCGGTAAGTCTTGAAACAGACAGGGACCCTGCTGAAGCAAGTCCCTCCTTAGAGGTAGAGGCCACGGATCTTCCGTGATCATCTCTTGAAGTTCCGGGTACCAAGTCCTTCTTGGCCAATCCGGAACCACTAGTATCGTTCTTACGCCTCTTTGCCGTATAATTCTCAATACTTTTGGTATGAGAGGCAGAGGAGGAAACACATACACCGACTGGTACACCCAAGGCGTTACCAGCGCGTCCACAGCTATTGCCTGCGGATCTCTTGACCTGGCGCAATACCTGTCCAGTTTTTTTGTTGAGGCGAGACGCCATCATGTCCACCATTGGTCTTTCCCAACGGGTTACCAGCATGTGGAAGACTTCTGGATGAAGTCCCCACTCTCCCGGGTGAAGATCGTGTCTGCTGAGGAAGTCTGCTTCCCAGTTGTCCACTCCCGGGATGAACACTGCTGACAGTGCTATCACATGATTCTCTGCCCAGCGAAGAATCCTTGCAGCTTCTGCCATTGCACTCCTGCTTCTTGTGCCGCCCTGTCTGTTCACATGGGCGACTGCCGTGATGTTGTCCGACTGGATCAACACCGGTTTTCCCTGAAGCAGAGGTTCTGCCTGGCTTAGAGCATTGTATATTGCTCTTAGTTCCAGAATGTTTATGTGAAGAGACGTTTCCAGGCTCGTCCATACTCCCTGGAAGTTTCTTCCTTGTGTGACTGCTCCCCAGCCTCTCAGGCTGGCGTCCGTGGTCACCAGGATCCAATCCTGTATGCCGAATCTGCGGCCCTCCAATAGATGAGGACTCTGCAACCACCACAGAAGAGACACCCTTGTCCTTGGAGACAGGGTTATCCGTAGGTGCATCTGAAGATGCGACCCTGACCATTTGTCCAACAGATCCCTTTGGAAAATTCTTGCGTGGAATCTGCCGAATGGAATTGCTTCGTAAGAAGCCACCATTTTCCCCAGGACTCTTGTGCATTGATGTACAGACACCTTTCCTGGTTTTAGGAGGTTCCCGACAAGGTCGGATAACTCCTTGGCTTTTTCCTCCGGGAGAAAAACCTTTTTCTGAACCGTGTCCAGAATCATCCCTAGGAACAGCAGACGAGTTGTCGGCATTAACTGGGATTTTGGAATATTCAGAATCCACCCGTGCTGTTTTAGCACTTCTTGAGACAGTGCTAATCCCATCTCTAGCTGTTCTCTGGACCTCGCCCTTATTAGGAGATCGTCCAAGTATGGGATAATTAATATGCCTTTTCTTCGAAGAAGAATCATCATCTCGGCCATTACCTTTGTAAAGACCCGAGGTGCCGTGGACAATCCGAACGGCAGCGTCTGAAACTGATAGTGACAGTTTTGTACAACGAACCTGAGGTACCCCTGGTGTGAGGGGTAAATTGGAACGTGGAGATACGCATCCTTGATGTCCAAGGATACCATAAAGTCCCCCTCTTCCAGGTTCGCTATCACTGCTCTGAGTGACTCCATCTTGAACTTGAACTTCTTTATGTACAGGTTCAAGGACTTCAGATTTAGAATAGGCCTTACCGAGCCATCCGGCTTCGGTACCACAAAAAGAGTGGAATAATACCCCTTCCCTTGTTGTAGAAGAGGTACCTTGACTATCACCTGCTGAGAGTACAGCTTGTGAATGGCTTCCAAAACCGTCTCCCTTTCGGAGGGGGACGTTGGTAAAGCAGACTTCAGGAAACGGCGAGGTGGATCTGTCTCTAATTCCAACCTGTACCCTTGAGATATTATCTGCAGGATCCAGGGATCTACCTGCGAGTGAGCCCACTGCGCGCTGTAATTTTTGAGACGACCGCCCACCGTCCCCGAGTCCGCTTGAGAAGCCCCAGCGTCATGCTGAGGCTTTTGTAGAAGCCGGGGAGGGCTTCTGCTCCTGGGAAGGAGCTGCGTGTTGCTGTCTCTTCCCTCGACCTCTGCCTCGTGGCAGATATGAATAGCCCTTTGCTCTCTTATTTTTAAAGGAACGAAAGGGCTGCGGTTGAAAAGTCGGTGCCTTTTTCTGTTGGGGAGTGACTTGAGGTAGAAAGGTGGATTTCCCGGCTGTAGCCGTGGCCACCAAATCTGATAGACCGACTCCAAATAACTCCTCCCCTTTATACGGCAAAACTTCCATATGCCGTTTTGAATCCGCATCGCCTGTCCACTGTCGCGTCCATAAAGCTCTTCTGGCCGAAATGGACATAGCACTTACCCGTGATGCCAGTGTGCAGATATCCCTCTGTGCATCACGCATATAAAGAAATGCATCCTTTATTTGTTCTAACGACAGTAAAATATTGTCCCTGTCCAGGGTATCAATATTTTCAATCAGGGACTCTGACCAAACTACCCCAGCACTGCCCATCCAGGCAGTCGCTACAGCTGGTCGTAGTATAACACCTGCATGTGTGTATATACTTTTTTGGATATTTTCCATCCGCCTATCTGATGGATCTTTAAGTGCGGCCGTCTCAGGAGAGGGTAACGCCACTTGTTTAGATAAGCGTGTTAGCGCCTTGTCCACCCTAGGAGGTGTTTCCCAGCGCTCCCTAACCTCTGGCGGGAAAGGGTATAATGCCAATAATTTCTTTGAAATTATCAGCTTTTTATCAGGGGCAACCCACGCTTCATTACACACGTCATTTAATTCTTCTGATTCAGGAAAAACTATAGGTAGTTTTTTCATACCCCACATAATACCCTGTTTAGTGGTACCTGTAGTATCAGCTAAATGTAACGCCTCCTTCATTGCCAAAATCATATAACGTGTGGCCCTACTGGAAAATACGGTTGAATCGTCACCGTCACCACTGGAGTCAGTGCCTGCGTCTGGGTCTGTGTCGACCGACTGAGGCAAAGGGCGTTTCACAGCCCCTGACGGTGTTTGAGTCGCCTGGACAGGCACTAATTGATTGTCCGGCCGCCTCATGTCGTCAAACGACTGCTTTAGCGTGTTGACACTATCCCGTAGTTCCATAAATAAAGGCATCCATTCTGGTGTCGACTCCCTAGGGGGTGACATCCTCATATTTGGCAATTGCTCCGCCTCCACACCAATATCGTCCTCATACATGTCGACACACACGTACCGACACACAGCAGACACACAGGGAATGCTCCTAACGAAGACAGGACCCACTAGCCCTTTGGGGAGACAGAGGGAGAGTTTGCCAGCACACACCAAAAGCGCTATATATATATATATCAGGGATAGCCTTATAATAAGTGCTCCCTTATAGCTGCTTTGTTATATCAAAATATCGCCATAAATTTGCCCCCCCCTCTCTGTTTTACCCTGTTTCTGTAGTGCAGTGCAGGGGAGAGACTTGGGAGCCGTCCTGACCAGCGGAGCTGTGAGAGGAAATGGCGCCGTGTGCTGAGGAGATAGGCCCCGCCCCTTTTCTGGCGGGCTCGTCTCCCGCTATTTAGAAAAATCAGGCAGGGGTTAAATATCTCCATATAGCCTCTAGGGGCTATATGTGAGGTATTTTTAGCCTTTATAGGTATTCATTTGCCTCCCAGGGCGCCCCCCTCCCAGCGCCCTGCACCCTCAGTGACTGTGTGCTGAGAGGAAAATGGCGCACAGCTGCAGTGCTGTGCGCTACCTTTAGAAGACTGCAGGAGTCTTCAGCCGCCGATTCTGGACCTCTTCTGACTTCAGCATCTGCAAGGGGGCCGGCGGCGCGGCTCCGGTGACCATCCAGGCTGTACCTGTGATCGTCCCTCTGGAGCTTGATGTCCAAGAAGCCAATCCATCCTGCACGCAGGTGAGTTGACTCCTTCTCCCCTCAGTCCCTCGCTGCAGTGATCCTGTTGCCAGCAGGAATCACTGTAAAATAAAAAACCTAGCTAAACTTTGTCTAAGCAGCTCTTTAGGAGAGCCACCTAGATTGCACCCTTCTCGGCCGGGCACAAAAATCTAACTAACTGGAGTCTGGGGGAGGGTCATGGGGGGAGGAGCCAGTGCACACCACCTGATCTGAAAAAGCTTTACTTTTTGTGCCCTGTCTCCTGCGGAGCCGCTATTCCCCCATGGTCCTTTCAGGAACCCCAGCATCCACTAGGACGATAGAGAAATGGGTGTTGCTAGAGCTGAGGAGGAAATTGATAAGGAGGATTCTGATGGTGAGGTGGTTTGTTTAAGTCAGGCACCTGGGGAGACACCTGTTGTCCGTGGGACGAATATGGCCATTGACATGCCTGGTCAAATTACAAAAAAAATCACCTCGTCGGTGTGGAATTATTTTAACAGAAATGCGGACAACATTTGTCAAGCCGTGTGTTGCCTTTGTCAAGCTGTATTAAGTAGGGGTAAGGACGTTAACTACCTAGGAACATCCTCCCTTATACGACACCTTGAGCGCATTCATCAGAAGTCATTGACAAGTTCAATAACTTTGGGTGACAGCGGAAGCAGTCCACTGACAACTAAATCCCTTCCTCTTGTAAACAAGCTCCTGCAAACCACACCACCAACTCCCTCAGTGTCAATTTCCTCCTTAGAGAGGAAAGCCAATAGTCCTGCAGGCCATGTCACTGTCAAGTCTGACGAGTCCTCCCCTGCCTGGGATTCCTCCGATGCATCCTTGAGTGTAACGCCTACTGCTGCTGTTGTTGCTGCCGGGAGTCGATCGTCATCCCAGAGGGGAAGTCGGAAGACCACTTGTACTACTTCCAGTAAGCAATTGACTGTCCAACAGTCCTTTGCGAGGAAGATGAAATATCACAGCAGTCATCCTGCTGCAAAGCGGATAACTCAGGCCTTGGCAGCCTGGGTGGTGTTAAACGTGTTTCCGGTATCCACCGTTAATTCACAGGGAACTAGAGAATTGATTGAGGTACTGTGTCCCCGGTGCCAAATACCATCTAGGTTCCATTTCTCTAGGCAGGCGATACCGAGAATGTACACAGACGTCAGAAAAAGTCACCAGTGTCCTAAAAAATGCAGCTGTACCCAATGTCCACTTAACCACGGACATGTGGACAAGTGGAGCAGGGCAGACTCAGGACTATATGACTGTGACAGCCCACTGGGTAGATGTATTGCATCCCGCAGCAAGAACAGCAGCGGTGGCACCAGTAGCAGCATATCGCAAACGCCAACTCGTTCCTAGGCAGGCTACGCTTTGTATCACCGCTTTCCATAAGAGGCACACAGCTGACAACCTCTTACGGAAACTGAGGAACATCATCGCAGAATGGCTTACCCCAATTGGACTCTCCTGGGGATTTGTGACATCGGACATCGCCACCAATATTGTGCGTGCATTACATGTGGGCAAATTCCAGCACGTCCCATGTTTTGCACATACATTGAATTTGGTGGTGCAGAATTATTTAAAAAAAGACAGGGGCGTGCAAGAGATGCTGTCGGTGGCCCGAAGAATTGCGGGCCACTTTCGGCATTCAGCCACCGCGTGCCGAAGACTGGAGCACCAGCAAACACTCCTGAACCTGCCCTGCCATCATCTGAAGCAAGAGGTGGTAACGAGGTGGAATTCAACCCTCTATATGCTTCAGAGGATGGAGGAGCAGCAAAAGGCCATTCAAGCCTATACAGCTACCTACGATATAGGCAAAGGAGGGGGAATGCACCTGACTCAAGCGCAGTGGAGAATGATTTCAACATTGTGCAAGGTTCGGCAACCCTTTGAACTTGCCACACGTGAAGTCAGTTCAGACACTGCCAGCCTGAATCAGGTCATTCCCCTCATCAGGCTTTTGCAGAAGAAGCTGGAGAGATTGAAGGAGGAGCTAAACAGAGCGATTCCGCTAGGCATGTGGGACTTGTGGATGGAGCCCTTAATTCGCTTAACCAGGATTCACGGGTGGTCAATCTGTTGAAATCAGAGCACTACATTTTGGCCACCGTGCTCGATCCTAGATTTAAAACCAACGTTGTATCTCTCTTTCCGGCAGACACAAGTCTGCAGAGGTTCAAAGACCTGCTGGTGAGAAAATTGTCAAGTCAAGCGGAACGTGACCCGTCAACAGCTCCTCCTTCACATTCTCCCGCAACTGGGGCTGCGAGGAAAAGGCTAAGAATTCCGAACCCACCCGCTGGCGGTGATGCAGGGCAGTCTGAAGCGAGTGCTGACATCTGGTCCGGACTGAATGACCTGCCAACGATTACTGACATGTCGTCTACTGTCACTGCATATGAATCTGTCACCATTGAAAGAATGGTGGAGGATTATATGAGTGACCGCATCCAAGTACTGGAGGGGGGGAGGTTCAGGGGAAATTTGCGGAAAAATTATTTCACAGAAAGGGTAGTGGACAAGTGGAATAGCCTCCCATCAGAGGTGGTAGAGGCTAAGACAGTAGAGCAATTTAAACATGCATGGGATAGACATAAGGATATCCTTACAAAGAAATAAGGATGAAATAAGGTTAGAGATAAAAATAATATAAAAAAAAAAAAAAAAGGGGCAGACTAGATGGGCCAAGTGGTTCTTATCTGCCGACAAATTCTATGTTTCTAAGTAGGTACGTCAGACAGTCCGTACGTACGTATACTGGCAGGAAAAAGAGGCAATTTGGAGGCCCTTGCACAAACTGGCTTTATTTTACCTAAGTTGCCCCCCCTCCAGTGTGTACTCCAAAAGAGTGTTTAGTGCAGCCGCTCACCTTGTCAGCAATCGGTGTACGAGATTACTTCCAGAAAATGTGGAGAAGATGATGTTCATCAAAATGAATTATAATCAATTCCTCCGTGGAGACATTCACCAGCAATTGCCTCCAGAAAGTACACAGGGACCTGAGATGGTGGATTCCAGTGGGGACGAATTAATAATCTGTCAGGAGGGGGATGTACACAGTGAAAGGTGTGAGGAATCGGAGGATGAGGAGGAGGTGGACATCTTGCCTCTGTAGAGCCAGTTTGTGCAAGGAGAGATTGATTGCTTCTTTTTTGGTGGGGGCCCAAACCAACCAGTCATTTCAGGCACAATCGTGTGGCTGACCCTGTCGCTGAAATGATGGGTTTGTTAAAGTGTGCATGTCCTGTTTATACAACATAAGGGTGGGTGGGAGGGCCCAAGGACAATTCCATCTTGCACCTCTTTTTTCTTTAATTTATCTTTGCATCATGTGCTGTTTGGGGACTATTTTTTGAAGTGCCATCCTGTCTGACACTGCAGTGCCACTCCTAGATGGGCCAGGTGTTTGTGTCGGCCACTTGGGTCGCTTAGCTTAGCCATCCAGCGACCTTGGTGCACCTCTTTTTTTCTTTGCATCATGTGCTGTTTGGGGATTATTTTTTGAAGTGCCATCCTGTCTGACACTGCAGTGCCACTCCTAGATGGGCCAGGTGTTTGTGTCTGCCACTTGGGTCGCTTAGCTTAGCCATCCAGCGACCTTGGTGCACCTCTTTTTTTCTTTACATCATGTGCTGTTTGGGGACTATTTTTTAAATCTGCCATCCTGTCTGACACTGCAGTGCCACTCCTAGATGGGCCAGGTGTTTGTGTCGGCCACTTGGGTCGCTTAGCTTAGTCACACAGCTACCTCATTGCACCTCTTTTTTTCTTTGCATCATGTGCTGTTTGGGGACTATTTTTTAAATCTGCCATCCTGTCTGACACTGCAGTGCCACTCCTAGATGGGCCAGGTGTTTGTGTCGGCCACTTGGGTCGCTTAGCTTAGTCACACAGCTACCTCATTGCACCTCTTTTTTTCTTTGCATCATGTGCTGTTTGGGGACTATTTTTTAAATCTGCCATCCTGTCTGACACTGCAGTGCCACTCCTAGATGGGCCAGGTGTTTGTGTTGGCCACTTGGGTCGCTTAGCTTAGTCACACAGCTACCTCATTGCACCTCTTTTTTTCTTTGCATCATGTGCTGTTTGGGGACTATTTTTTAAATCTGCCATCCTGTCTGACACTGCAGTGCCACTCCTAGATGGGCCAGGTGTTTGTGTTGGCCACTTGGGTCGCTTAGCTTAGTCACACAGCTACCTCATTGCACCTCTTTTTTTCTTTGCATCATGTGCTGTTTGGGGACTATTTTTTAAATCTGCCATCCTGTCTGACACTGCAGTGCCACTCCTAGATGGGCCAGGTGTTTGTGTCGGCCACTTGGGTCGCTTAGCTTAGTCACACAGCTACCTCATTGCACCTCTTTTTTTCTTTGCATCATGTGCTGTTTCGGGACTATTTTTTAAATCTGCCATTCTGTCTGACACTGCAGTGCCACTCCTAGATGGGCCAGGTGTTTGTGTCGGCCACTTGGGTTGCTTAGCTTAGCCATCCAGCGACCTTGGTGCACCTCTTTTTTTCTTTGCATCATGTGCTGTTTGGGGACTATTTTTTAAATCTGCCATCCTGTCTGACACTGCAGTGCCACTCCTAGATGAGCCAGGTGTTTGTGTCGGCCACTTGGGTCGCTTAGCTTAGTCATCCAGCGACCTCGGTGCAAATTTTAGGACTAAAAATAATATTGTGAGGTGTTCAGAATAGAGTGGAAATGAGTGGAAATTATGGTTATTGAGGTTAATAATACTATTGGTCAAAATGACCCCCAAATTCTATGATTTAATCTGTTTTTGAGGGGTTTTTGTAAAAAAACACCCAAATCCAAAACACACCCGAATCCGACAAAAAAATTTCAGGGAGGTTTTGCCAAAACGCGTCCGAATCCAAAACACGGCCGCGGAACCGAATCCAAAACCAAAACCCGAAAAATTTCCGGTGCACATCACTACTCCTGATATACTCTGCTGTCTGCCCCCCTAGGGGTGCTAGGGATTTCTAATTGTTTTAGTTGCCTCCACTTTGTTTTAATACGCTCATATGTAAAATTTGACAATCTTCGCTTGTAAACTGTGGATTTGTATAGAAAGACAGAAGGACGGATTTTCGCTTTAATATAGTAGATCTCTATGCAGGCCAGCGCCGTAAGTAAGGGTGTGCGAGCACTGCTGCACAAGGCCGTGGGAGCAACATCGTTGTTCCTCCGCTCCATAGCACCAGCATTTGGCTTGCATAATGTGTAGAAAGGCATCCTGCAGCCTAAAGGCCTGCCTAGTGCCACCACAGAGCCGCCCAGACTGCTTCAGCCGGCACAAGTTTGGAGAGCGGGGCCGATACAGGGGGAATGACATCATATTCTGCCTCTAAATATTGTATATTGCCATTAGCCCACACCCACAGGATTCTTTATAGTGAGATTAGAAACACTCAACTATATTGACTGGAGAACTAGTTGCATCAAAACAAGGGAAAGGGTTTGTTCCACTTCTATGCACCTCACAGTTCAGGATTTCAAGTGATTATGAAAAAATTATATGGTAATAGGCACCACTGACATACATGGGTTACACAGCTGGCCAATGGTGTCACAGGTGATTAGCATGGATCACTAATACAAGCAGGAGGCTCGTACTTAGACTAGACGTCTCCTGCTGCATTACCATACTAGTACAGTACATTGCTGCTGACAGCAGTGATGCATGTGAATCAGGCCCTGTACGAGACATTATATAATCAGAACATTGTCTATCACCGCGCTGGAAGTGAATGAAAGTCATCACACAGTGCCACAGTACACCAATAACTTTAGAACAGATTTTAATATGTGTGAAATGATAAACATTAACTGTCCATTCCAATACAAAACGTTTTATCAAGGAGCCTTTACATTGTTCAGAAGCCTTATTTTAATGACATTGCGGTTACCAGGATACTATATTGTGTGTCATCACAGAATTTGAGCAAGTTGTCAAGGTCCCTCCTCCCACCATTTAAGGGTTTATTTAATAATTTTCTTGACGGCTTCCACAATGGCTATTTTGTCAATGGCAAACATCCTCAGCAGCTCAGCTGGTTTACCGCTACGGGGAACGCCAGACACTGCCAATGATTTCACTGTAATTCCAGGCTCCCCAACCAGGACAGCGGCCACTGCTTCTCCAATGCCACCTAAACAATCAATATACAACGTGAGTCTTTTGTCCAAATAACATAATATCATAATTATCGTGCACCTCTGAATAAAAGGAATAGTTGAAAACAGCCATTTTGTGGAATAAATCAATTAATTAGAGTGTAGTGACATCATTAGAGCCTCAGCCATTTTGTTCCTCACACCCCATGTCACTGGGGAATACATACGATTCCCCGGTGGATGAGGTGACGGCTGTCCGACAGCGGGATCCTATCTGCCAGAATGCCGGCAGCGGGTTGAGCGTTATAAAGCCCCTTGCGGGCTCGGTGGCTCACTGTGCTTGCCACAGGTTATATTCTCCCTCTATGGGTGTCGTGGACACCCACAGAGGGGGAATAGCCTGTGTCGCCAGTATTCCGGCGGCGGCATTTCACCGCCTCTCGGGATTCCAATATCGGTATTTTGAACGCCGGGATCCCGACTGGTGGTATTTTAACTGTTTCCTGTCACTGGATCCTAGATAATATGTAGGCTGCATATTGGTCCCACACATAACATGGCTAGAATACTGGTTTCAGGTGACTCAGCTGATATAGCCATTAGAGGGATCTCTGTGGGCAATGTTTAACAAAAGCACAGCTAAAAGCAGTTGTGTTAACTAATACATACTCTATTCTAGTAAATAAAGTATAACTATCAGACACGCCTTACCTTCATGGTAATGATCCTCCACGGTTATAACTCGGCCCTTAGTGGCTTTGGCACTGTCAATAATGGTTTGCCTATCCAGCGGTTTAATGGTGAATGGGTCAATAATTCGGATATTTATTTTTTCTAGAATTAAACAGACATTTACATTAACAGCTGAGTGGTTTATCTTAACATCTTCAACATGGTTTAATCTGTAAACCTTGAAAAGCATGGTGGCACAGTGGTTAGCATCACTGACCTACAGCCAGTGGTGGATTAGGGGGACAGGGGGAAAGTACCCCCTGGCCCCCCTCTCTCAGGGGGCCCCTTGGCCAGAGCTGCTGTACAGAGACAATTCTGCCCTTCTCCAGGCTCCACCTCCAGCAGCAGTGGCAGCTGCTGGTAGAGCTGCTGCTGGTAACTGAGCCTAGAGAGAAGTACAACTGTTCTAAATATATACAGTATATATATATATATATATATAGCGAGAGAGAGAGAGAGAGAGAGAGAGAGAGAGGAGGCACGCTGGGCATAGCCAGGTGTGCGGTGCTGACATGAGGGAGAGGCCCCCGTTTTAAGTGCCTCGGGACCCTAAAGGCTTAAACCGGCACTGCTCACAGCACTGAGTTTATGGACTTAATTTCAGCCAGGGCATTATTATTATGTTCTCCCCGTGTTTAGTTTACCAGCTACATGTGAATAATTGAATATTCCCTGAAAAGAACTGCATAATATGTAGGCACTATGGCCCTCATTCCGAATTGTTCGCTCGCTAGCTGCTTTTAGCAGCATTGCACACGCTAGGCCGCCGCCCTCTGGGAGTGTATCTTAGCTTAGCAGAATAGAGAACGAAAGATTAGCAGAACTGCTACTAAATAATTCCTTGCAGTTTCTGAGTAGCTCCAGACCTACTCACAGATTGCGATCAGCTCAGTCCGTTTAGTTCCTGGTTTGACGTCACAAACACGCCCTGCGTTCGGCCAGCCACTCCCCCGTTTCTCCAGACACTCCCACATTTTTCCCTGACACGCCTGGGTTTTTTAGCACACTCCCGGAAACCGCTCAGTTACCACCCAGAAACGCCCCTTTCCTGTCAATCACTCACCGATCAGCAGTGCGACTGAAAAGCGCCGCACGAACAACAGCAAATCTACTAAATTTTGTGTAAAATAACTTAGCGCATGCACTCTGCGTACCATGCGCATTTAGCAACAAATCGCAGCATAGCGAAAATCGGCAACGAGCGAACAACTCGGAATGACCACCTATATAAGAAACTGATAACAAACAAATATAAACAGCAACAGAGGTCTCTGACAGATGATGACTGCCCTGCAGTGGCTTATGGGCCTAATTCAGCCTGGATCGCTAAAGCAAAATCTTCCTCTTATTTTGTTTCTGTGCAGGGTAAATACTGGCTGCTTTATTTTTACACTGCAATTTAGATTTCAGTTTGAACACACCCCACCCAACTCTAAAGCCGGGTACACACTAGAGAGAAGTCGGCACGAAATGCCATTTTGTAACAACATTTTGCCTACATCGCTCAGTGTGTATGCATGATTGCGCTTTCCCATAGCCATTAGCGATGGCCACTTGGTTCTATGTGCTGCACATAAAACCAAGCATTGTCGCTAGCGTCCTGTATTATGCTAATGGAGGACAGAACATGTTTGTTCTGACCTTCATTAGCATCGCCCCTATGTGTAAACACAATCTAGGGCTGATGGGTATTCATTCCGACGTCGGAACGAATCCCCGTCGCTCTAGTGTGTACCCACCTTAACTCTTTCTGCATATGTCACATCTGCCCCACCTGCACTGCACATGGTTTTGCCCATTAGGGAAAGATTTTGCTTTTGCAACCTATGCTGAATCAGGCCTTATGTCTATGTTAAAAAACGGATCTAGTACGCCTATTGCAAAATGTATTTGTGTTACAGCGGCCACTTGCTGCACACTGCTGATCTGCAACACAGACTATACTTTTACTGACTGTATAACAGTGAACCTGTATTAAAGTTTTGTTTAAATCTATACAGTGAGTGGCTGTGTTATATCCCCACAGGTGGAGACAGAAAACCCTTTTAACCATCAAAGTGGTATTCTGTACCTATACGATGACACATCCTGAAGGTTAAAGGGATTCTCTGTTAATATTAAAGGAGTCTTGCGTTAAAAGCATTGGGGGTAATTCCAAGTTGATCGCAGCAGGAATTCTGTTAGCAATTGGGCAAAACCATGTGCACTGCAGGGGAGGCAGATATAACATGTGCAGAGAGAGGTAGATTTGGGTGTGGTGAGATCAATCTGCAATCTAATTTGCAGTGTAAAAATAAAGCAGCCAGTATTTACCCTGCACAGAAACAAAATAACCCACCCATATCTAACTCTCTCTGCACATGTTATATCTGCCCCCCCTGCAGTGCACATGGTTTTGCCCAACTGCTAAAAAATTTCCTGCTGCGATCAACTTGGAATTACCCCCATTGTCCATGCTTTTACCGCAAGGCTCCTATAACAGTAGCAGTGCCCTGCAGCTTTTTAACCATGTTGTTGGTAAGGGGAGTACACACAGAGAGATCTGTGCTTAAATTCTAAGCAATCAGACGAGATTGCTTAGAAATTAAGCACGGATCTCTCCATGTGTATGCCCACAGCGATAGCGATACGCGGTCCCGGGCGTTGCTATCGCTGACTCTAGATTTGGCAGGCATTCACACACCAGTGAAGTGAGCGGCCCCCCAGCCCCCCCCGCTCAGCACGCATAGCGCTGTGCTGAGCGGGGGGAGAGATCTGTGCTGAGCGTTCTGTGCTAGATCGCTCAGCACACATCTCCCCCGTGTGTACGGGGCTTTAAACTGGGTGTAACTATTTCATCTGATTACTTTCATATTTGATAAACAGGAGCAGTTTACGGTTACTGTTCTCTATTTCAGCTTGTCAAAGTAATTTGTATGTAACACAGGTGATTTGTATGCGGATTCTAGATGGTTACAGGCATAGTTCTCAAAATAATTTTTATTAAAATAACAGTGTTTTCACACCATTTTTACATTATATTTGTATCACCAGTATGTACTAAAGGGAAATTGGAGGAGACGTACCAAAATTCTCCCCCAAGCCCTTAAATTTGCATTCCAGATCGCATTTCCCATACTGTGAAGGGTTTCCTAACTTCTTCACAGCCTTCTCTGCCTGCTGGCAATGACGGCTGCGCTCAGAGACCGCCCCTGTGATCAGCCATGTGTGTCTAATAGACACACCAGACTGATCACTGTGAAAAGAAAAAGTAATACCAGCACCCAGGGTCCGGTGATTGGTGATCCGGTGATGGGAGCCAGTTATTGGATTGCTGTGCTGCTGCTGTGATTCTCGGTGCAGTAAAGTGACTTTACATTGGACTTTACAGCAGAGCACTGGATCTGATGCTGTCCTCCTGGATCACTGATCACCAGTCCCTGGGTGCTGGTAAGTGTAATTGAAGGATGGGGGGGGGTCACTGGGGTTAGCTGGCACTGCATGAGTTGACACAATCTCAGAGTGTTTTTTATGAAAAATACCCTGAGAATTGTGGAAAGTGGATTCGCAGGGGCAGAGCTTTCTCACAAGCTCGATATTTGATACATCCTTGCGATGTATTCAATTATCGCATTGCAGATTGGGGCAAATTTAGCACATCCCATCTCAATTGCATCTGTGATGTGGATTGTGATAAATATGTCCTTTAGGGGGAGATGTACTAAGCAGTGAAATGAGTGAGTGAGCCAGTGGAGAAGTTGCCCATGGCAACCAGTTAGCACTAAAGTAACATTTATAATTTGCATACTATAAAATTATACAGAGCAGCTGATTGGTTGTCCAGGGCTACTCCTCCGCTGGCTCACGTCTCCACTCTTTTCACTGCTTAGTACATCACCCCCTTAGTGACAAATACATTTGTTTCCTTAAATTCTTCAGTGGTTTTTCTTTTTATTATCTGGACACAAGTGGCCGATGTTTATAGCATGCAGAGGCCTCCGAGTCGCACTGCACGTGGGACATGGGTCCCGATACTTACCACACAAAGGCACAGATTGGAATGGCACGCAGATACAGTACATGCAATTTCGTGGAAGCGTTTCTGGGTGGTAACTGGGCCGAGATGAGGGTGGCTAGCCAGACGCGGGTGTATCGCTGTCAGAGACTGCATCTAAAGTTACAGTTACACTGATACTAGCGGCCATGTTGAGACTGAGATTCTGCGTGCAATCTACGACAGTATGACCAGTGATGCGGCTTCATATGCACAGCGGCAGATTAGTGGTGTAAATGGTGGGGGTCTCAGTAGGAAGCCCATCCATCAGCTGTGACATTAGCATAAAAACATAGTAGCAGATGCAGCAAAAGACGCAGTTGCAGAACCAGGCCCTATTTGTTAATTGCATACAGCTGCTTCTATCAGAACCGGTTACATAGCTCTAAGTGCTGAAACACACTACCCGGCTTTTGCCGGCCGGGAAAAAGCCGGACGGCTTTTTCCCGTGCCGGCATTGTAGTTAACAGTGTGAGGGCTAGGGTCCCTTCACACTGCACGGCCCCGGCCCGGCTGCCGGGTTGCAGCCGGGTCTCACCACTGGAAGGTCCGGCGGCCGGGCGGCCGTCGGGCCGTCTTTGGAGCCAGTAAACCATGTGTGTGAAGGGGAGCTTTCACACACAACGTTTTTTTCTGAAGCCGTGTCTGATGCTGCGCATGCGCACAGCATCACACACGGCCTAAAGCCGTCCTGTGTGACAGACTCTGCCGGTTTCTCCAGGATGGCAAAAAGCCGGACAAAGTTTGTCTGGCTTTTTGCCATCCGGGAAAAACCGGAGTGTGTGTTACAGCCCTTATAGTGCTAGCAGAGCAACTGATACAGGTCTCACTTGTACTGCCCCTCTGTTGCCCTCTGCTGGTATACATCTGTCACAGCAGAGGGCAGTGGTAGGGTAGAGGATTTGTTTAATGTCACTGTAGTGACACCACAGGACTTACACTCCAAACAAGGAGGTAGGAGATAGCGTTCACTGAGGATACTACATGCTGGGACTGCAGTGGCAGGAACTGAATGAGGTCTGTATTCCCCGGCTGTCAGTGAGAATAGTGCAGGCAATATAACCCTGATATCAGTCTGTTAGACCATACAATCTACAATGAAAGTCACAGTTACCTTTCTTAAGCTGTTCTGCCGCAGCAAGTGCCTCATGCAGAGTGACACCAGCTCCGATAACTGTCACCTGGTCATCCTTGCACTGATGGACCACCTAATACACAACAGACGCCCATCAACAGGCAGCAGGAGATGCATACAAATGATGACCAAAGGAGGCTTTTTACCCAAGCCAATATTCAAATGCCCCACTAAAATGTCTCTCTCTATGGCAGACAATCAGTAACTATGTGACATTCTTATTCTGTCTTCAAGAATCTTTAAATACATCTAGGTAACCTTTAATGAACACATAATTATAAAACAGAAATTAACAGTATACATTTACATTTCCTTGTTTAAGCGTCAGAGTTTTCTGGTGCTATATAAATATTAATAAACATAACTGATACAATTAAGGGAGACATTTACTAAGCAGTGATAAGAGCGGAGAAGTGAACCAGTGGAGAAATTGCCCATGGCAACCAATCAGCACTGAAGTAACATCTATAATTTGCATACTATAAAATGACACAGAGCTGCTGATTGGTTGATGGGGCAACTTCTCCACTGGCTCACTTCTCCGCTCTTATCACTGCTTAGTAAATGTCCCCCTAAGTCTGCTAAAATGATGTGATGTTTACAGCCCAACTCCTGCTGCGGGTACCTGACTCCTCGCCTGCAGATGACCTACCTCATGATGCATGACTTGTCGTCCCCCCCACTTACCTAACTTCTACCATCCAGGAGTATTACATTAACCCACCCTTTCACCTCCAGTAACCAAAATCTCGCTCACTTCAACTGACTCCAAACATCCTAATCCCACTAACCCCACTGGCCATACTCCTGCCCCAAAGCCTGACATCTCCAATACGCAAATCCCCCAATTATACAAGTACTTACCTTGGCATGTCCAATCTTAAATTCCTCATTGTTGTTGTAAATAACAGCGTTCTCTGGGCGACTTGTCCTTATGAAGCATATTCCCTGTGTTACAGACAATAGTTCAGCTTGTTAGTATGTGCATTATCTGGTATTTTTCTTCTGTCCTAATGACATACACAGGAACTCTTCATGACCACTATCATGTCAGCCAGATACAGTTTCTCCAACCCATATACATGGAGTAAGTGCCAGACAGGCCCACTATATGTAGATAAATGAGTAGTGTCCTCGTGGATGCTGAAATCACTGCACCATGCTTACACAAAAAGACACATTAAATATAACATTTACTATAATAATATGTAGTGGACCTACCTTTGTGTTTGCAGCAAGCTCCACTGCTTTCTCTGCAGACACTGCATCACTCGGGTAAAACACGGTAGCAGTGGGCACAACACGGAACATGGTCAAGTCTTCCAGTCCCATCTGAGATGCTCCATCCTCCCCTGGAAAAGTCAAAAGTGTATAATATAAACATGATAAATAATAGCACCACTCTCTTCTTAAGGCTATTTTATGGGCTGGACCACTAATTCTGAAAAAGCAGTCTATACAACTGCTTGGAACCAGCGGTATCACTCAGTCAGGAGTGGCCTCCATTTTGGTAGGCTACATCCACAAGAACATTGGTTCAGTTTACAAAATGGATGCTTCAAACTACTGACAGAAAGAAAATCAAATACCTGCTTCTGGACAACACTAAAGGCCCCCATATATTACTGTGATTTCTCCTATAGGAGAAATCGCAGCTGATGCCCCTTGAGCCGGAGCCCGCCCCGAGTCAGTGGTCGGACTTTCAACATGTCCGATATCCGACTCCGATGCGCACAGGACCGCGCAACGGATCGGATATCAAACACATTCAATTTGGCCACTTTTCACCCAATTTCTTGGCCCGATCCATCGGAATCGGGTGAAAAGTGGCCATATTGGACTAGTGTATGGCCAGCTATGCACAGCAGCATGCAATGGGAGAGCCCCTAACTTGTCTGTATAAGAGATTATTGCTTTATCTAAGGTTCTCCTTTGTGCAACTCACTGTTTACAAGAGTCCATTTTGGAGCTGTCATATTGCAAATGGATGGATGCCATGTTGGCCCAAGACTTATAGGGGTATATTCAATTGAAGTCGAAAACTGACGTCTGTCGAAAAGATGGCAGTTTTCGACTTTTTAAGGTCGAATCGTGATTCGACCTATTCAATATATCCCAAATTTTTTCAACAAGTCGATTAATTCAACTTGTCGAAAAGCACGTGGATCGGCGGAATAGCTGCCGATCCACTTGCTTGTGTCGAAAACGGGGCCAACCGCCTACCTCAGTCCGACATAAAAAAATGTCGGACTGAGATGAGGGATTAGAGCAGTAGAGGGGGAGAGCCGAGGCGGGGACGGGGTGAGCAGCGCTGGAGGACCGCCGCCACTCACAGCAGCGTCCACCCGGCTCTAGCAAGCGAGACCTCGCTTGCTGGAGCCGGGTTGGACGCTGACTTGAACGGCGGCTGTGAGAGAGGGGGAGACGGGGAGTGGGACGGAGCGGCGGCTGTGACGGGGGACGGAGCTGCGTCTGTGAGACAGGAGGGACGGGGGACAGCCGCGGGCAGACGGGGGAGAGCAGCTGCTGTAGTGCTGCTCTCCCCTGTCTGCCCACGGCTCTCCCCCATCTCCCCCACATCTCAATTCGACTTTTGTAAAAGTCGAATTGAGATGTCCATTGAATAGGCCAGGTCGGATCCATTCCAACAAATGAATATCGGAACGGATCCAACTTCAATTGAATATACCCCATAGTCACTACAGGTTGATGATGTTAAGAAAATATAATTTAAAAAAGAAAAAAAAATGGTTGTTAAAATATATGACTGAAAAAGAAACATGTTGCAGTTTAATGGGTTGCACACAACACAGGGGTGTTAAGCAGTAACAGCTGTTAAAATATTTTTGCCTTGTTCTGTCAATTGTAACAAGGCAGCCATGATGTGTTCTCAGGCCCTTCCTGCATAAGAGTGCACTACTGAGTGTTAATACTTGGGAATGCCGCTGGCCACAGTCACACTGAAATTGATGCAAAGTAAACACCAAGGATTTAAAAATGCTATGCAAGGGGAGCATATGCATAGGCTTACCATACCATCCCTTTACATCAGGACATTTATGAATTATACAGGTTCTCTAGATCACAGGTTCTCAAACTCGGTCCTCAGGACCCCACACGGTCCATGTTTTGCAGGTCACCTGTAGATTTTTAAAATGTGACAGTTGGTGATACACAGTGCAGCTGCTGGGTGACATAGAAAACGTGAACCATGTGGGGTCCCGAGGAACCACTGCTCTAGATCATGGGTCTTCAACCTGCGGGCCCTCCCGCTGCTCTGAAACTACACATCCCAGCATGCCCTGCCTCAGTTTTAGCATGCCTTAATAGCAATACTATGGCAGGGCATGCTGGGATTTGCCTTTTATATTGTATAATGCACTAATATACTTATAGCACAATACGTCTGTGACAAACATGAAAGGCACAACTTGGCTATAATCTGCAGAATAATTGTGTCCCGTCCCTGAATGCACCTGTGTCCTTACATATGACTGAGTTCAGTTGTTACCGTTGCAATCTGTATCATGCACATAGGGGGTAATTCAGAGTTGATCGCAACAGCAAATTTGTTAGCAGTTGAGCAAAACCATGTGAACTGCACAGGGCCGTCTTAACAGCAGTGAAGGCCCCTGGGCACAGCAATGCACTGGGGCCCCTACCCATCCTTTGGGAGTAGGGGTGGGGGGTGCTAACAGCAGCAGCTTTGATGTCCCGCGGGCGGTAGGGGGTGTTCTATCTTCCACTCAGCATATAGGAATTAGAGCAGTAATTTCTGCTATTTAGTCCTTTACTGCACATATGGGGCGGCAGAGGGAGAACACTAAACAGTAGAAGAGGGCACTGGGGGGGCGTGGCCTAGAAGCCATTCAGAGCGGACGTGTTCTCCTTGGGCTCCTATTTACCAGTGGATATAACCACTCATACTCCCCCCAGGCACGCTCCAAATCCCTGTGTTTTATTCCCCCTTTGCCTCACTTATCAGGGGACAGTGCTCGCGGAGCCTGGAGAGGCTCTAGGCCTCTCTGCGGGTTGTGGCCTGCTCCCCGTGCACGGACCGGGACCTGGAGTTTTTGGTCTGCCCAGCCGACGGGCCGCGGGATACCGCAGGCCCTCCTGATCCCTTCCGATACCCGGCCCGAACCCTGCTACACCTACTACGGCGGGTGTAGTCCTCGCTGCCTCCCGCCTTGGCTCTCAGCGGCTGTCGCAGCTGCTCATCTCCCCGGACCGGGCCGATCCCCGTCATCCTCCGTCGCCCCCTGAGACGGCTTCCGGAGTGGTGCTTCCCTGCCGCGTAGAGACGGAGCGGCGGCTGTGCAGGACGGAGCGCCCGGCATCTCACCTGCCCTCTGCAGCCTGACGGGGGGTCGCGTAGTGGACGGAGACCCGGCGGTGCGAGGTAAGGCTCGCGGACACGCGGCGGTGGCTGGCTGACTTGGTGCACTGCCTTCCGGCCCGCAGTACTCGGCCCTGCAAGTGCCGTTCAGTAGCGGGAGCCGGCGGATGAGAGCGGCCCCCATTGAAAAGTGAACTCCTGCAGAATAATAAAGCAGGGAAGGGGATACATTCTGAGGAGGCTCCTGTAGCTGGGATTCCTAAATCCCTTATTTATCCCCTCTCAACACTCTCTTCCTGTTCCTGCTGGCTCCCTTGTCTCCCTATGTCCCTCTGGGGTGTCCGTTAGTGCTGCGGAATCGGGGAGCGGTGCTTAAAGCTCCCGCGGATTGTGGCCTACAGGAATCCCCAAAGCCTGGGCCTCAAGTTACCTAGGCTGACGGAGGTGCCCGGGGCTTCGGAACTGCGCCGCTGGTCTCGCCACCGCCTCCTGGTGCCTGTGCTGCTGCTGACCGCGACGGGACGACATCCCCTGCCGCCCCGTTTGCTTCCTCTTCTCGGAGGTGTCGGGACCCGCGGTGTCCGGACGGAGCCGCGTGGAGCCCGGCGGCCATCTTGGTGGATCTCTGACTCTGACCACGGATTCACATGTAACTATGGGAAGACCCCTAGCTACTCTCTGGAAGATGTGTCTGCTTGCTTGATGTCGCCTTAAAGCCACGTGGGGGGCTACGGCATGGCGACGACCCGCGCATTCTTATATTGCCAGGGCTATGTGAAAGTGTAATACTGCAACACCTTCCTTACAGACCGATCTCATGGTGAGAGGCACGAGGAAGAAAAAGGCCAAAACTAAGCCAGACGAGACTCCAAAATCCGCGACACGTCATTCGTCGGACCTGCGTCAGTTCTTAACTACTCCGACCTCAGGCCCTACCTTCATCTCAGTGGCACCGGATTCCCCGACTCCTCAAACTCCGGAAAGCGGCATGTCGGTCTCCAAAGACACGCATTCCCCGTTGGCCTCCTCTTCGTCTGCAGAAATCAGTGAAATTCTATCTCACGTCAAAACGCTTCCCACCAAACAAGATTTCTCTGCATTGGAGACTCGCTTGCGTTCTACTATTAAACAGGAGGTGGCAGCACTCCAACAGGATATATCTCAAGTAGCGGCTCGTGTTGATATATTGGAACGCCATGAGACGTCTAGCGTAGACACTCTAACTAAAATTCAAGAGGTGCTTACTCATCAGAGGGGTGACATTGCCTTTCTCAGGGCACGTATTGAGGATATGGATAACCGCGGGAGGCGGAATAATATTAGGGTCAGAGGCCTCCCCGAAAGTGTCCAGCAGGCTGACTTAACGACTGCCCTTACTACAATATTTGGAAAGCTTATTGAACTAGACCCGAACGAGGCAATCACGTTTGATAGAGCACACCGAGCCCTCCGTCCTCGTGGTATATCGTCAGACAGGCCGCGGGATGTGATTTGCAGGCTCCACTATTATGCCCAAAAGGAGGAGATAATGAGAAGGGCCCGTCAGCTGAACGACATCGACTTCCAAGGGGAAAAGATTCAGCTATTTCCGGATCTCGCATGGTCAACACTGCAACAACGCCGTGCCCTACGACCTCTCACCGATTCCCTACGGAAACAAGAGCTGAAATACAGATGGGGCTTCCCTTTCTCCCTTCAGGTTTCCCACAATGGCAGAGCAGTTATCCTATCCAGACCTTCGGAGTTACCAGCCTTCCTTACGACTTTAGGTCTTCAGCCGGTATTGCTTCCTGACTGGGACTCTTTTCACTACCAACCTGAAATACCAGCCGTGACCCCTCCGAATGACGTGTGGCAACAGGTGCGATCCCCGCGGCCGCGGGGAACCCACCCTACCAGCGCACAATCTGCTGAGCCTCCATGACTTTAACACCTTGCTCTATGGTGATGTCATTGTTTTTGTTATTGCAGTTGCATAATTTGGTTTCTTTTTCTCCTCTGTGCTGCAATGCGTCATTGATATTTACAATCGGTTCTGTAATGGTTTTGTTTTTGTTTTTTTGTTTTTTTTTCTTTTCTCTAAAATAAGCAAAATGTTTTCGTTAGGATGTGTTTCAAATTTCAATTATATTTAGGCCATACTTTTGCTAGAGATGTTAATGCCTTCTTCATTCCTTGGTAATTCTCTCCACATAGAATAGCCTTTCGAACCGCGGGAGGTCGCTGTCCGTGGCCCCCCGTAGGACCCCCATTATGCTGCATCCCCTGTTTCTTCGGGTTGGGAGCTGGCAGGATTCCGCTCCTGTCCCTATTGCAGCGGCCCTTTTTCTAACACTGCGGTTAGTTATGTATGTTATTATGGCAATTTGTGGTGTGGATCCCCACACTACGCTCTCCTTTCTTCTTCTTTTTCTTGGTCACTGTTTGACTTTCTTTCTTACCTCTGCCGTCCTATTTTCTTTTCTTTCTTCTACTACGGTTGGGATGTCTAATATAACTCTGCTGGGCTTAAGCTATAATGGGTCAGGGTGATTTGCATATTACTTCCCTTAATGTGAAGGGCTTAAATATCCCTGAGAAAAGGTCTAAACTCCTCAAATGGCTCAGGGATGAGAATGTAGACGTTGCCTTTATTCAGGAAACTCATTTCAAGATTGGCCATGTACCGTCACTTAAGTGCCATTATTACCCTCATGTCTTTATGACCAATAACCCTTCTGGTAGGACATTGGGTGTGGCTATTCTATTTGCCCGTCACCTACCTGTCCAAAATGTCTCATCTCATAGATTAGTTGAAGGCAGGGGGTTGCTGATTAAATGTGATATCCATAATCAACGTTTTTCTTTTTTGACTGTCTATGCTCCCAATACAAAGCAGCCTGCCTTCCTGACCTCGGTTTTGGAACTCGCCGAGCCTCTTTTGGAGGGGGTGGTGGTGATGGGGGGCGACCTGAACTGGACCCTTGACCCTCTCCATGACACCTCTAAAAGGGTTTCTCTTAAGCCAGAGAAGGAGTATAGAAGGGTGAGGCGCGCTCTGCTTGACCACCAGCTGATCGACACGTGGAGACTGACACACCCCTCGGAGGTAGACTATTCTTTCTTTTCTCATCCCCATCAGACATATTCTAGAATTGATTACTTGTTTTTAAGCCACCGACACCTGCACTTAATGTCTGACACTTCCATAGGACAAATTGTATGGTCCGATCATGCCCCTGTTAATCTCACGATACGCCTCCCCTCAAGCCCAAAGCGCCAATGGTCGTGGCGCTTCAACGACACACTTTTACAAGATGTGGTGTGTCGCTCTCAAATAGAATCAGCCATTGACTCCTATATTAACACCAATGACTTAGATGATATATCTAAACTTTCGGTATGGGAGGCACACAAATGTGTCTTAAGGGGGGTCTGCATTCAGATAGGCTCTCTTCGCAAAAAACAGAGGGAACAGCTCAGGGATGACTTGTTACTTAAGATAAAATCCTTAGAACTTCTACATAAGAAATCCCACACTCCACAACATTATACAGATCTCGAGGCGGCTAGGGCAGACCTGAATAGACTGCTCTCTGATAGAGTCAAGTTCTCCTATCGGAAGTGTCGGAGCAGGTACTATCAATGGGGCAATAAACCGGGGAAATTATTAGCCAGGGCTCTTCGTGAACAACGAGCTATTACCTTTATCCATTGCATCAAAGATGGTCGGGGGAAACCCCACCACGAGACACCTCACATAGCTAGAGCCTTTCGGGCCTATTATTCAGCCTTGTACAACCTTTCTGGACCGTTGGGGAGGGCGGATAGGATGATACACCAAACGGCCATAGCAGACTACTTAAAGCTCATAGCTTTCCCTAGTTTGTCCAGATTAGATGCAGAGGGTTTGGATGCCCCCTTCTCCCCGGAGGAGGTTTTGAAAGTTATTGAATCCTCCCCCAATGGCAAAAGTCCGGGCCCCGACGGATATACCATTGCCTACTATAAAGCCTTTAAGGAGAAATTAACCCCTCTTCTTACAAGAGCATTTAACACTATTTCCGAAAAATCACAGTTCTCTTCTCAATCCCTAGAGGCACATGTTACAGTCTTACCTAAGGAGGGTAAAGACCCCAGCCTCTGTTCCAGTTACCGGCCGATCTCGTTGTTAAATATAGATATAAAACTCTTTGCAAAGCTGATTGCAAACCGCCTTAAATTGCTGCTGCCAGATTTGATTCATGGAGACCAGGCGGGTTTTGTCCTTGGTCGAGAAGCCAGGGATAATACTTCCAAGGTGCTTAATATGATTCACTATGCCAACCAGGCAACACCCCCCTCGATTATATTGTCAACTGATGCCGAAAAGGCGTTTGATAGGGTAGACTGGGACTTCCTGTCCGGCGTCCTAAGACACCTGGGGCTGGGCAACGCCTGTCTCCATAGAATTTTATCTCTCTACTCTACCCCGTCCGCTAAAATTAAGATTAATGGTTCCTTATCAGACCCCTTTACCATTTCCAATGGCACACGACAGGGATGTCCATTATCCCCACTACTTTTTGTATTATGTATGGAAGCTCTGGCGAGAAGCATTAGGGCTAACCAAAATATCTCCGGTTTGTTAATGAGAGGAAGTGAATACAAAGTGGCTCTTTATGCCGACGATTTGTTGGCTCTGATTTCAAACCCGGTTACTTCTCTCCCAAATCTGATGCAAGAATTTGATAAGTTTGGAGCCCTTTCTAATTTTAAGATAAACTATTCCAAATCTATCGCAATGAATCTAACTACTTCCCCTGATGTAATAGCGGGTCTGAAGGGTTCCTTCCCTTTTACCTGGCATGCCCATAAAGTTAAATATTTAGGGGTTATGCTATCTAACGATTTATCTAAAATATTTTCCTTAAATTTTAGCCCCTTACTGAAAAAGCTTTGTATAGACTTCCAGAGGTGGAAGAAATTGCGTATATCCTGGTTTGGCAGGATTAATATAGTCAAAATGAACGCTCTCCCCAGGATCTTATTTTTTCTCCAAACCCTCCCCATACACATCCCTCCTTTATGGTTCAGGGACGTTCAGAATCTCATTCGAACGTTTGTCTGGGGCGGTAAAACACCCAGATTTAAACATGACATTCTATTCCGGAGAAAACACCAAGGGGGACAACAGCTCCCACATATTCCCAGCTACTACCATGCTGTACAGTTAAATAGAGTTTTAGAATGGACAAGGGCCAAAGATTGTAAACAGTGGGTGCTTTTGGAGGAGGGTTGTCTCCCACATCATATAGAAATCGCTCCATGGTTACCCACCCTCCCGAAGGTCACCCACCCCACGGTCTCCCCTACGCTTAAATTATGGAACAAGCTCAGGTCGAGGAGCCATATCTCCTCTAAGTGGTCGCCCCTAACCTCTTTTCTTTACAACCCCGAATTTGTTCCAGGACTCCATGGTTTGGCTTTCGCTCCATGGGCCGAAGCTGGGCTTTTTAGGGTCGGTCAGCTGGTGAGTTCAGGTAGGGTGCGGTCATTTTCAGATATTCAATCTCATTGGAATATATCAAGCATTGATTATTGGAAGTTCATTCAGGTCCATCATTTCCTAACTTACTCTAAGAATCTCTCTGACATCACTAGAGATCTCACTAATTTCGAAAAATTATGCGTTTCCACTAGTTCTCCTGCACATACCATCTCCCAAATTAACACACTTATTGTGGAGGATCTATTTTCTCAGCCCCCTGCCTTCATGACTTCCTGGGAGAAAGATATACCTGGGTTAGCTATACAGGCCAATTGGGACACTATATTTCGTAACGCCCAGGCAAGCTCTCTATGTCTCTCAACGAAGGAAACACTATATAAGCTCATATATAGATGGTACAGGACTCCTCGTGTCCTTAATAAAATGTTTCCTACCCTTTCGAATCTCTGCTGGAGATGCAAGGGGGCCTCAGGGAGCTTTTTACACATTTGGTGGGACTGCCCTCTAATAATCCCTTTCTGGAATGACGTTTTTAAATGCTCTGAGTTGATAGTGGGGGATGCGGTACCCAGAGGGCCGGAGTTCTGGCTTTTTAATCTTACCTCAGCAAGTGTGCATTCTTATAAAGGTTCACTTTTGAGGCACCTCAGCAATGCTGCAAGGGCCGTGATACCGGCTCTTTGGAGGTCCACCTCCCCGCCCTCGATCAAACAATGGTTTAATAAGATCACCCACTTCTTAGACATGGAAGACCTTGTCTCCTTCTCGATGGGAAGAACCACTGACTTTACCGCTATTTGGTTCCCCTGGTATGACTTTATGGAGTCTCCGATATATCGGTCCTGTGTAGTAACTTAGTTGTCTTCCCAGTATTCATCCTGAAAATTCCTCAACCCCTCATACACCTCCAGATACGTAACCCATCCCATCTTACTCCTTTAGGACTCTTTTCCTCTTTCTATTTCTCACACTTTTTCCTTTTCTATTCTCTATCTTTTTCTACATTTTTCTTAGCTAATTCTTTATGATGTCTATATTCATAGATATATCTTTGATAGTTGAACAGACAACTTTTTCTATGTTGCCCTACATGCTTAAAACGAAGTTAATAAGAATATAAGACCAGAGATGTTTTATGTTGTTTTTATTTCTGGATATTATTGTCAAAAAATGTTGTACTATTGATATATCTACAGCTTTAATAAAAACAGATTAAATAAAAAAAGAAGAGGGCACTGGGCTGAATGAAGGGGCCCCAGTACAAGACTTCCAGGGCGGTGGGGGGTGTTTAATACGTAGGGATGGGTGGATAGTGAAGTGGGCTTAATATTCATTATTTTCTGGTGGGAGGACAGCCTGCTTGACTGCAGATATCTCCAGTTCTTAGAAATAGATTTCTTAGCTTTCAATGGGATAAAAAACTAAAGAACCCCACCTTTCAGGAGGTACTGGGGACTTGGAGATCAGAGTTCAGGAGCCAGAGCAATCCACTGCCGAAAATATAAAACTGCATACCAGACGTCTGGAGCTGGAGCAGGGACCAGCTGCTGGAAGGCTGATATCTCTGGTTCTGGGCATAGTAGAGAAAAACTCTAAATGGTCTATTCATGAAGCAGTGAAAAGAGTGGAGAAGTAATCCTGTGGAGAAGTTGCTCATGGCAACCAATCAGCTGCTCCGTACAACTGTATTGTATGCAAATTATAAATGTTACGTCAATACTGATTGGTTGCCATGGGCAACTTCTCCACTGGCTCACTTCTCCACATTTTTCACTGCTTCATGAATAGACCCCTAGTCAGACAGAACTTGAGATATCTGTCTAGGAAGAGCAATTAACAGGCTTAGATGGGGACCACTGCTTTACAGTCAGATATCTCTGGTTCTCCAGGGCCGATTTTCAAAAATCTGGTACCCCTGGAAAGAGGGGACCCTCAGCTATCATACACTCCTGGGGCCCTTGAGCAAGTGCCCATTGAGCCCATATGAAAAGACGGCCCTGGCACTGCAGGCGTGGCAGATATAACATTTGCAGAGAGAGTTAGATTTGGGTGGGTTATTTTGTTTCTGTGCAGGGTAAATACTGGCTGCTTTATTTTTACACTGCACTTTAGATTTCAGTTTGAACTAACCCCACCCAAATCTAAGGGTGTGTACACACGGTGAGATCCTTGCTATGCCCGATTTTCACTTTGCGATTTTCCCTGAACTCCCCGAAGCCAAGCACCACTGATATGGACTATGTGTGCTTACGATTTTGGCTTATGTAAGATTTTGGCTTATGTGAGATGTCATTGGCACGTGAGATGAACTAGATAGTACACCGATCTAGCAAGGATTGACTTGCCTGCACAGTCTATCTTTTCTTGCGATACCGACCTGGCGGGACCGCGCATCGGGATCGCAAGTGGCATAACACCTTGCGATTTGCACTAACTTTTCTTGCGATTTTGACTATATAAACAAAATCGAAAGAAAATATCTCACCGTGTGTACACACCATAACTCTCTCTGCACATGTTATATCTGCCCCCCCCCTGCAGTGCACATGGTTTTGCCCAACTGCTAACAAATTTGCTGCTGCGATCAACTGTGAATTAGTCCCATTGTTAGTAAAGTATAACAAAGGATCCAACTGATTTAGATCAGATCATTCTCAGCCATGCTAATTATTCTGTGTTGCCGGAACACGTCCCAGTATTGCTGGTGCTATCACTGTGTGTCTGGCAAACTTTATATACTTAAAGATGAAATGTCCGGCTAATCGTTTTGCTGCATCTGGAACACGAGCAGAAGAAAGCGCTTAGACCAGGGGTAGCCAACCCTGGTCCTCAAGAGCTACCAACAGTGCACGTTTTCCATGTCTCCTCACAGGGTCCACCTGTGGATCTTTTAAAATGTGACAGTTAGTAATAACTGCACATGTGCACCTGCCAGGTGAGCTGGAAAACGTGAACTGTTGGTAGCTCTCGAGGACCAGGGTTGGCTATCACTGTTTTAGACAAATGTGCCCTGCTGAGGTTCTAACGCCAAACTTCAATCCAGACCAACGTGCTAGTTTTCTCTGCAGAATCCAAAGGCAGACAGACAAGAGCAACATGTCATGTCAGAAGCTTATGGAAGACATGCAGATCTACCTGGAGACACCAGTCTTCTTGTATTTGGAAGCGTGAAGTAAAGAAAGACAAGAAAACTAAAAGAAAGAAAATTAGGGTTTAAAGAGGTGGCATAAAGAATATGAAAGAAATATGGTAAAAAGGAGTGGACACAAAGCAGAATGGTACATTTGTCTATATAATCCCATATATAAGTGTCTGATTACTTTAAATCTGTTGAAAACCTTGTTTCCGCCTATAAGCCTCTCCCTAATTGGTGATGTCATATTTTTGGTTGTTTATGTTGGGTGTACTCTGGCATAAGGGTCATCCTGGAATCACATCTTGGAATTCAATACAACACCGATGACCTTTTTTAAAGTTGCAAAGTGGTTAGAATTAATCCAAGGACACTAAATCGCTTAATTTAAATGAGCACTCCTTAGGATCAACAAATATATATAGCCTTTTAAAAGAGGAGTGGGCCCCTCTGCAGACTCCGGGTGGGACCTCTCCTCTCCGTGGTGCAATAGTCTCTGGCATTGTGCCAGATTCTACTGTGCATGCGCAGGTCACCAGAGAAAATTGGTCACCTTCATGTTCCAGGAAACTAATTTCACTACAGCGTATGCGCAGCTGCCATTTTGGCTGTGATTTTTGCTGCGGCTGCAGGGGGACCAGGTTCACACGTTCCCCTGTACCCAGGGGCCCATGTGCACCGCACACATTGCACCCATTATAGAAACACCAATGTATATAAATATATTAGCTTACATTATTCTGAATTGCACAATCAAAGTGTGACATATGAACTGACAGCTGATTAATTACAGCACGTGTGCTATTTAATGACAAATATTATTTTCCAGGACAAGCCCAGTTTTTATTACTAGAAGACTAACATGTAATTATTACTGTCCATGAATTTTTAAACCATAATTTTGGGATTCTGTAATTGTTTACTGTGGCTACAAGGAGGAAAAATAAGAATTTACTTACCGATAATTCTATTTCTCATAGTCCGTAGTGGATGCTGGGAACTCCGTAAGGACCATGGGGAATAGCGGCTCCGCAGGAGACTGGGCACAAAAAGTAAAAGCTTTAGACTAGCTGGTGTGCACTGGCTCCTCCCCCTATGACCCTCCTCCAAGCCTCAGTTAAGATACTGTGCCCGGACGAGCGTACATAATAAGGAAGGATCTTGAATCCCGGGTAAGACTCATATCAGCCACACCAATCACACCGTACAACTCGTGATCTGAACCCAGTTAACAGTATGATAACCGTAGGAGCCTCTGAAAAGATGGCTTCCAACAATAAACAACCCGATTTGTTTGTAACAATAACTATATACAAGTATTGCAGACAATCCGCACTTGGGATGGGCGCCCAGCATCCACTACGGACTATGAGAAATAGAATTATCGGTAAGTAAATTCTTATTTTCTCTGACGTCCTAGTGGATGCTGGGAACTCCGTAAGGACCATGGGGATTATACCAAAGCTCCCAAACGGGCGGGAGAGTGCGGATGACTCTGCAGCACCGAGTGAGAGAACTCCAGGTCCTCCTCAGCCAGGGTATCAAATTTGTAGAATTTAGCAAACGTGTTTGCCCCTGACCAAGTAGCTGCTCGGCAAAGTTGTAAAGCCGAGACCCCTCGGGCAGCCGCCCAAGATGAGCCCACCTTCCGTGTGGAATGGGCTTTTACAGATTTTGGCTGTGGCAGGCCTGCCACAGAATGTGCAAGTTGAATTGTACTACAAATCCAACGAGCAATCGTCTGCTTAGAAGCAGGAGCACCCAGCTTGTTGGGTGCATACAGTATAAACAGCGAGTCAGATTTTCTGACTCCAGCCGTCCTGGAAACATATATTTTCAGGGCCCTGACTACGTCCAGCAACTTGGAGTCCTCCAAGTCCCTAGTAGCCACAGGTACCACAATAGGTTGATTCATGTGAAACGCTGAAACCACCTTAGGGAGAAATTGAGGACGAGTCCTCAATTCCGCCCTATTCGAATGAAATATCAGGTAAGGGCTTTTATAGGATAAAGCCGCTAATTCTGATACGCGCCTGGCTGAAGCCAGGGCTAACAGCATTACCACTTTCCATGTGAGATATTTCAAATCCACTGTGGCAAGTGGTTCAAACCAATGTGATTTTAGGAACCCTAAAACTACATTGAGATCCCAAGGTGCCACTGGGAGGCACAAAAGGAGGCTGTATATGCAGTACCCCTTTGACAAACGTCTGAACTTCAGGCACTGAAGCCAGTTCTTTCTGGAAGAAGATCGACAGGGCCGAAATTTGAACCTTAATGGATCCTAATTTTAGGCCCATAGACAATCCTGCTTGCAGGAAATGTAGGAAACGACCCAGTTGAAATTCCTCTGTAGGGGCCTTCTTGGCCTCACACCACGCAACATATTTTCGCCAAATGCGATGATAATGTTTTGCAGTTACATCCTTCCTGGCCTTGATCAGGGTAGGGATGACTTCATCTGGAATGCCTTTTTCCTTCAGGATCCGGCGTTCAACCGCCATGCCGTCAAACGCAGCCGCGGTAAGTCTTGGAACAGACAAGGTCCCTGCTGGAGCAGGTCCTTCCTTAGAGGTAGAGGCCACGGGTCCTCCGTGAGCATCTCTTGCAGCTCCGGGTACCAAGTTCTTCTTGGCCAATCCGGAGCCACGAGTATCGTTCTTACTCCTCTCCTTCTTATGATTCTCAGTACTTTTGGTATGAGAGGAAGAGGAGGGAACACATATACCGACTGGAACATCCACGGAGTTACCAGAGCGTCCACCGCTATTGCCTGAGGGTCCCTTGACCTGGCGCAATATCTGTCCAGTTTCTTGTTGAGACGGGACGCCATCATGTCCACCTTTGGTTTTTCCCAACGGTTTACAATCACTTGGAAGACTTCTGGATGAAGTCCCCACTCCCCCGGGTGGAGGTCGTGTCTGCTGAGGAAGTCTGCTTCCCAGTTGTCCACTCCCGGAATGAACACTGCTGACAGTGCTATCACATGATTTTCCGCCCAGCGGAGAATCCTTGCAGCTTCTGCCATTGCCCTCCTGCTTCTTGTGCCGCCCTGTCTGTTTACGTGGGCGACAGCCGTGATGTTGTCCGACTGGATCAATACCGGTTGACCCTGAAGCAGAGGCCTTGCTTGACTTAGGGCATTGTAAATGGCCCTTAGCTCTAGGATATTTATGTGAAGAGACGTTTCCATGCTTGACCACAAGCCCTGGAAATTTCTTCCCTGTGTGACTGCTCCCCAGCCTCTCAGGCTGGCATCCGTGGTTACCAGCATCCAATCCTGAATGCCGAATCTGCGGCCCTCTAGAAGATGAGCCTTCTGTAACCACCACAGGAGAGATACCCTTGTCCTTGGAGATAGGGTTATCTGCTGATGCATCTGAAGATGCGATCCGGACCATTTGTCCAGCAGATCCCACTGAAAAGTTCTTGCATGGAATCTTCCGAATGGAATCGCTTCGTAAGAAGCCACCATTTTTCCCAGGACTCTCGTGCACTGATGCACTGACACTTGTCCTGGTTTTAGGAGGTTCCTGACTAGCTCGGATAACTCCCTGGCCTTCTCCTCCGGGAGAAACACCTTTTTCTGGACTGTGTCCAGAATCATCCCTAGGAACAGTAGACGTGTTGTTGGAATCAGCTGTGATTTTGGGATATTTAGAATCCACCCGTGCTGACGTAGCACTACCTGAGATAGTGCTACTCCGACCTCTAACTGTTCCCTGGACCTTGCCCTTATCAGGAGATCGTCCAAGTAAGGGATAATTAATACGCCTTTTCTTCGAAGAAGAATCATCATTTCGGCCATTACCTTGGTAAAGACCCGTGGTGCCGTGGACAATCCAAACGGCAGCGTCTGAAACTGATAATGACAGTTTTGTATCACAAACCTGAGGTACCCTTGGTGAGAAGGGTAGATTGGGACATGGAGATAAGCATCCTTGATGTCTAGAGATACCATATAGTCCCCTTCTTCCAGGTTCGCTATCACTGCTCTGAGTGACTCCATCTTGAATTTGAACCTTTTTATGTAAGTGTTCAAAGATTTTAGATTTAAAATTGGTCTCACCGAGCCGTCCGGCTTCGGTACCACAAACAGCGTGGAATAATACCCCTTTCCCTGTTGTAGGAGGGGTACCTTGATTATCACCTGCTGGGAATACAGCTTGTGAATAGCTTCCAATACCGCCTCCCTGTCGGAGGGAGACGTTGGTAGAGCAGACTTCAGGAACCGGCGAGGGGGAGATGTCTCGAATTCCAATTTGTACCCCTGTGATACTACCTGCAGGATCCAGGGGTCCACTTGCGAGTGAGCCCACTGCGCGCTGAAATTCTTGAGACGGCCCCCCACCGTGGAATCCGCATCACCTGACCACTGTCGCGTCCATAACGTTCTTCTGGCAGAAATGGACATCGCACTTACTCTAGATGCCAGGGTGCAAATATCCCTCTGTGCATCTCGCATATATAGTAATGCATCTTTTAAATGCTCTATAGTTAACAATATACTGTCCCTATCCAGGGTATCAATATTTTCAGTCAGGGAATCCGACCAAGCCACTCCAGCGCTGCACATCCAGGCTGAGGCGATCGCTGGTCGCAGTATAACACCGGTATGTGTGTATATACCTTTTAAGATATTTTCCAGCCTTCTATCAGCTGGTTCCTTGAGAGCGGCCGTATCAGGAGACGGTAACGCCACTTGTTTTGATAAGCGTGTGAGCGCCTTATCTACCCTAGGGGGTGTTTCCCAACGTGCCCTAACCTCTGGCGGGAAAGGGTATAGTGCCAATAATTTATTAGAAATCAGCAGTTTTTTATCGGGGGAAACCCACGCTTTATCACACACCTCATTTAATTCATCTGACTCAGGAAAAACCACTGGTAGTTTTTTCACACCCCACATAATACCCTTTTTTGTGGTACTTGTAGTGTCAGAAATGTGCAATGCCTCCTTCATTGCCGTGATCATGTAACGTGTGGCCCTACTGGACATTACGTTTGTCTCGTCACCGTCGACACTGGATTCAGTATCCGTGTCAGGGTCTGTGTCGACCATCTGAGGTAACGGGCGTTTTAGCGCCCCTGACGGTGTCTGAGATGCCTGAACAGGCACTAATTGATTTGTCGGCTGTCTCATGTCGTCAACAGTTTTTTTGCAAAGTGCTGACATTGTCACGTAATTCTTTAATTACTACCATCCAGTCAGGTGTCAACTCCCTAGGGGGTGACATCACTAACACAGGCAATTGCTCTGCTTCCACATCATTTTCCTCCTCATACATGTCGACACAATCGTACCGACACCCAGCACACACACAGGGACTGCTCTGATAGAGGACAGGACCCCACTAGCCCTTTGGGGAGACAGAGGGAGAGTTTGCCAGCACACACCAGAGCGCTATATATATACAGGGATAACCTTATATAAGTGTTACTCCCTGTTATAGCTGCTGTATTTATATATATTAGCTGCCAATAGTGCCCCCCTCTCTGTTTTACCCTGTTTCTGTAGTGCAGGACTGCAGGGGAGAGTCAGGGAGCCGTCCTTCCAGCGGAGCTGTGAAAGAAAATGGCGCTTGTGTGCTGAGGAGAAAGGCTCCGCCCCCTTCACGGCGGCCTTTTCTCCCGCTTTTTTCAGGAAACTGGCAGGGGATAAATGCATCCATATAGCCCAGGAGCTATATGTGATGCATTTTATTTAGCCATATAAGGTTTTTATATCATTTTTATTGCGTCTCAGGGCGCTCCCCCCCAGCGCCCTGCACCCTCAGTGACCGGAGTGTGAAGTGTGCTGAGAGCAATGGCGCACAGCTGCAGTGCTGTGCGCTACCTTATTTGAAGACAGGAACGTCTTCTGCCGCCGCTTTCTCCGGACCTCTTCGCTCTTCTGGCTCTGTAAGGGGGCCGGCGGCGCGGCTCCGGGACCCATCCAGGCTGAACCTGTGATCGTCCCTCTGGAGCTAATGTCCAGTAGCCAAGAAGCCCAATCCACTCTGCAGTCAGGTGAGTTCGCTTCTTCTCCCCTTAGTCCCACGATGCAGTGAGCCTGTTGCCAGCAGGACTCACTGAAAATAAAAAACCTATTTAAACTTTTACTTCTAAGCAGCTCAGGAGAGCCACCTAGCTTGCACCCTTCTCGTTCGGGCACAAAAATCTAACTGAGGCTTGGAGGAGGGTCATAGGGGGAGGAGCCAGTGCACACCAGCTAGTCTAAAGCTTTTACTTTTTGTGCCCAGTCTCCTGCGGAGCCGCTATTCCCCATGGTCCTTACGGAGTTCCCAGCATCCACTAGGACGTCAGAGAAATGTAAGTAATAATCCAAAAAGGGAATATAGGGGGTAATTCCACGTTGATCGCAGCAGGATTTTTTTTAGCAATTGGGCAAAACCATGTGCACTGCAGGGGAGGCAGATATAACACGTGCAGAGAGAGTTAGATTTGGGTGGGGTGTGTTCAATCTGCAGTCTAATTTACAGTGTAAAAATAAAGCAGCCAGTATTTACCCTGCACAGAAACAAAATAACCCACCCAAATCTAACTCTTTCTGCACATGTTATATCTGCCTCCCCTGCAGTGCACATGGTTTTGCCCAATTGCTAAAAAAAAATCCTGCTGCGATCAACTTGGAATTACCCCCATAGATTGTAAGCTCCACTGGGGCAGGGACTGATTTGAATGTTCAAATAGTCTCTGCAAAGCGCTGTGGAATATGTGTGCGCTATATAAATAACTGGTAATAAATAATAATAATAAATAGGACAAATATTAATATAATTCACATAGCGGCCCTCATTCCGAGTTGATCGGTCGCAAGGCGAATTTAGCAGAGTTACACACGCTAAGCCGCCGCCTACTGGGAGTGTATCTTAGCATCTTAAAATTGCGACCGATGTATTCGCAATATTGCGATCACAAACTACTTAGCAGTTTTAGAGTAGCTTCAGACTTACTCTGCCTGTGCGATCAGTTCAGTGCTTGTCGTTCCTGGTTTGACGTCACAAACACACCAAGCGTTCGCCCAACCACTCCCCCGTTTCTCCGGCCACTCCTGCATTTTTTCCGGAAACGGTAGCGTTTTCAGCCACACGCCCATAAAACGCAGCGTTTCCGCCCAGTAACACCCATTTCCTGTCAATCACATTACGATCGCCGGAGCGATGAAAAAGCCGTGAGTAAAAATACTTTCTTCATAGCAAAGATACTTGGCGCAGTCGCAGTGCGAATATTACGCATGCGCACTAAGCGGAATTTCACTGCGATGCGATGAAAAATAACGAGCGAACGACTCGGAATGAGGGCCAGCAAGTTTAATATGTTAAGACTAAAAATATAAAGCTCCTAAAAGTAATGGCTCAGTAAAAATATATAGGGGCTTATTTAATAACATAGTACAAAGGTCCACCAATTAGATTCCAGCTCTCATCAGTCTGGGGAAGTACATATATTCTACATATGTTAAATAATTCCATAAAATGGTGGTCGTGCACCCCACCAGGGTTAAGTGGACACATGGCAGGTAACGTATCTCGGTGGTCATTCCGAGTTGTTCGCTCATTGCCGTTTTTTGCAACGGAGCGATTAGGTGGAAAATGCGCATGCACATGGTACGCAGCGCGCATGCGTTCACTAATTTAAAACAAAACTTTGGAGATTTGCTCAAGCTACGTTTTTTCATCGCTCGAGTGATCGTAGTGTGATTGACAGGAAGTGGGTGTTTCTGGGTGGAAACTGGCCATTTTCCGGGAGTGTGCTAAAAAACGCAGGCGTGCCTGGAGAAAACGCAGGAGTGGCTGGAGAAACGGGGGGTGGCTGGCCGAACGCAGGGCGTGTTTGTGACGTCAAACCAGGAACGAAACGGACCGAGGTGATCGCAATCTAGGAGTAGGCCTGGAGCTACTTAGAAACTGCTTGAAAATTTTTAGTAGCAATTCTGCTAATCTTTCGTTCGCAATTCTGATAAGCTAAGATACACTCCCAGAGGGCGGCGGCCTAGCGTGTGCAATGCTACTAAAAGCAGCTAGCGAGCGAACAACTTCGGAATGACCACCCTCAAGCTTGACAAAAACATTTCTTTACATGATCACCCTCAAGTGCTGAATTACAAAATGGATTTACAACAATTTCTGGCAAGAAGAGATGAGAAAGGAAATGAGGGTGAATTAAAAAAGAGTGAGAGGAAGAGACATTAAGATAAGAGGGGAGAAAAAACAGAGGGAAATATGTAGGTTTAATACATACTTGCCTACCTGACCCTCTCCATGAGGGAGAAAATACTCTGTTCCTGGACTTACCTGGTAATGTATGATTGCCATCACCTGTGGTCAGCTAGTTAATTGATAAGAAAGGTGTTTCACCACAGGTGATGGCAATCATACATTACCAGGAAAGTTCAGGAACAGAGCATTGTCTCCCTCATGGAGAGGGTCAGGTAGGCAAGTATGGTTTAATACTGTCCTTTCATAGCCAAGGGCTTCAGGCCCTATACCAAGCATGGCCGACCTGTGGCTCTCCTGCTGTTGTGAAACTACACATACCAGCAAGCCTTGCGCCAGTTTTAGCATTCCCTCATAGCAAAATTGTGGCAGGGCATAATGGGACTTGTAGTTCCACAACAGCTGGATAGCCACAGGTTGGCCAGGCCTGCACTATACAATTCATTGATGTTTTCACACATTAAGGCTTCTGCTGTGATAGGCCAGGATAGTGTGAATGAGGTAGCTCAACTTCTTTCCTTCTTTATAGTGATTTTTTTGTTATCGTGCCATTGTACCGTGTGGTGTGATTTGGGCAGGATTGCAAATGCTTACATCCAAATTCCAAGTGTTTAATATTTCTTTGCCAAAACCTGAACAAAGTTACTATCTTTCTCGACTGTTTGCAGCATTTGCAATCCAGAATGATGCAGTGACATTTTAATTAGGGTAATTAAATGCATATAGAGATTCCATATTTTCATGGTATGAAATGCGCATGTCAACGCAAAGTGCGATCTACCCTTATATTTACTCTCAACGGGCGATACTTTTGTACCTGACAAGTAGCTCCCTGCCAGTGCAGCACCTGTGCGCTGGCAGGCCGCTATCCGCTGCGTCCCGGGTCGCAGCTGCTGTGTGTGACACACGCAGCCGCGGCACGCCGCTCACTCTCCAGACATTCCTCCTTTGTCCGGACCGTGCCCTGCCAATGGCATTCTAAAGCCGCTGTGCACGCCCCATCCTGCCCCGCGACCGCCTCTGCCTATCAATCAGGCAGAGGCGATCTCAGCCCTGAGATGCTGATAGCATCTCACTGAGCTCCCGGGGTGCACACGCGCAGTGCGTCCATTGCGCATGCGCACTCCACAAATTAATTCAGGCTGCGATCGCTGCCGCTGCACCGATGCAGTCTGGATTAACCCCAATGTTTCCTTTCTGTGCTATATACTGTATAACTGGTGGCATTTGCCAGTAACTGCACAAGAATGACAAATTCTTTATGTTTTAGTTTCCATTATTTTAGCTGGGCTCGAGTGCTTCCGCTATATAAATGTACCTGGATAGTGTAAAAGGTTTCAATACAGATGTTTACACCTCTCAGGTGTTAAAATATATCTATTGTGCGTATATAAAATCCCCCCATAGATTCCCATTTATGCAGTAAAACCTCCAAATGTTGTATGTGCAATCTTCCCTTTATGTTCATTGCAATATCTTGTCCAATGAAATTAAATCATGTTCATAAATGACTTTATAGATTAAATGGCTACATATGTAACAGGGTCCAAGTTTGCCGGAGGTGCGGAATTGCGGCCGATCTCTGACATCTTTTAAAAAGGGGCAATCATTTACAAGACAAAACCATGCCCTGTAAATAACTGCCCCTTTAAAAAAACATCTGAGATTGTCCGGCATCCTGCACCTCCGGCAAACTCTGACCCTATTACATATGCCCTAAAGAATCCATCTTTTTTATCTAGCACGCTGTGCTTTATATTGTGTATTGCGTTTTTTTATTGTAAGGTGTTTTAGATTTTAGGGGGTCATGCAGACCCGATCCCACGCTGCATTTTTTTGCAGCCGTGCGATCGGGTCTGTACTGCGCATGCGCACGGGTCGCAATGCACAGATGCGCCACTAGCCGGCGACGAAGCTAACGAAGAAAGCGATCACACCGGTGACCACAAGAAGATTGACAGGCAGAAGGCGTTCCAGGGCGGCAACTCACCGTTTTCTGGGAGTGTCCGGAGAAACACAGGTGTGCACAGCCGTTCCGGAGGAGGGTTCCTGACGTCACAGCCGGCACGGATCGTCGCAGCATCTGAGTAAGTCCTGGGCTGTGCAGAAACTGCACCAAACTTTTGTTTGTGCAGCTCACTGCACAGCCCATCACACCCCTGCAAAGCCCTTACCCCCTCCTCCTGTAAGCGGCGATTACCTGGTCGCAGCAGTGCAAAAAATAACCTGCGTGCGACCAGGTCTGAATTAGGCCTCCAAAAAGCTCCAAAAAAATGTATGTCCTACTACTGTAATGGGTGAAAAAATTATATTTACGCAAAAAAATGTAAATGTAAATGACCAAATGTTACTTTCATCTACACAATTCCCACAGTGTGACTCTCATCAGTAGTAACACCATGGTGTTATATTCACCTACACTAGCCCAAGTAAACCCTAAAGAAGTCAAAAAGAGAAAGAAAAGGATTGATCTTACAGTGGCGCACAGGTAAGAAGGATAATTAGTATCTAGACAATACAAAGTTATTTTAAAATGTAACTTTTATTTTAATATTGGTAAAAAATCCTACTGTGAAATATTTCAGAAAAAAGTTCAAACTATAACATGAATTAGAGAAAACGTAAAATAAAAATTTGTGAATTAAAACCGAGAAGGACACAGAGTATTAATGTGTGTGTGTTTTATATCCTTTATAGTACTACTTTTTATTTCCAGGGTAAATAACCCTCATTGTACTACACATAATTTTGTTGTTATAGTAGTTGTAATAATAAAGTGTCTCAGTTCCGCAAAACTATATGTCTCCCGTGTATTATTAAATATCAGTTGTCAAATTTTATATCCTTCCTAGAGAGTATTTGGCTCTTGATTTGAAATAGGGGGATGGGATACTGTCATTAAATCTCCATAATGTCGTAGTTTATATCAAACAATTCCACCCTGCATAATTATATCCTTGGTATCATATCCAATTGTTCTTGCTACTGGACCTGCACAATTATGGGCGGTATTCAATTAATGTCGGAACTGCCGTCTTGTCGGAAAGACGTCAGTTTCCGACTTTTTTTGGTGGGATACTGTTCCGACCTATTCAATTGGGCTGTTTTGTCGAATTCACAGCCAAATCCGACAGGTTTTCGCACCGTTTCCGACAATGTCAATCTGACGTTAAAAAAGTCAGATTGGCATTGTCGAGAACGACCAAATACTGTCGGATTTGGCTGCGAATTGAATACTTAAATGTTGGATCTTTTCCGTCGGAAAGCATCCGCCATCAACTGACTACCCCCCTATATAGCAAAATAATTTAATCAGAACGGTGGATTTCTAGCTGTTTAGCAGTTTAACTGCACTATCAATGATCAAACTGTGATCCAGGTAAGTATATTTATGATATTACACAGCAATCAGCTGCTGGCTGGGGTTCCTTATATGTAAAAGGAGAGGGAAACCAATTCAAAGATCTCAAGATTATTATCCCCCTCTCTTGAGGTGCATCTTATATGTAAACCTGTTATGTTCTATACAGCTGTAGTGTTATAATTATAATTTAATTATGGGTATGCTCATGCCGGTTTCCTATTCCAAACTCCTCTGGCATAACATGTGCCTTAAGCACCTCCTTGTTACAGTTGCCAATATCACTGTCTGTGGCACCACCCCCTAATCTGATGTGATTAACGTGATATGAGTAAGGGGTTTCAAAAATAGATTGACATTATATAGACATTATATATACTAGTGCAGTAGCTATTCCCCATTCCCCTTTCCTCGAGAATCATTAAATCCTAAAGAACAATACACACCAGTAATGAATCCACAGAGTGACACTCACCTATAGAAACCCCACAGTGCGACCCACAGAGATTGATGTTGCTCTCCGAGATTGCTGCCATTCTGATCTGATCAAAGGCCCTGGTGAAGAACGTGGCAAAAGCACTGGCAAAGGTGACAGTACGATCTCGAGTCGCACACCCGACGGCAACACTCACCTACACAAAACATAACAGAACATCACAACAGGGATATATATCATTGCTTACAATTGGTGAGTTCTGATGTAGTCAGTTTAGTGTTCCTTAGGAAAACGTGTTAGGTGTACAAGTGTATACACCTGGAGACAGTTGAGGGATGTGGCAGACTGTGTCACACGGCCATCTGAATGGTGTTGGAGATGATGCAATACTGCGTCCTACTGCGCAACTCAAATCAGTAATGCAGAGCTAGGTTGGGTATGTGTGATCGCCGGTCAGGAGACCGCCGGCCACAATAGCTATGGCGGGATCCCAGCTGTGAGATGGCTGGCGGGGAAGGGGGAGCGCAGTGAAGCCCCTTGTGGGCTCGCTGCACTCATCACAAGTTCTATTCCCACTCTATGGGTGTCGATGACACCCAGCAGTGGGGATAGTCCCTGTTGGTTGGCATGCCGACCGGCGGGATTTTGAGCGGGCGGGATGTAGTGAGCGGTATTGTGATGGGCCCTCCCCTGACCACCGGTCACATAACTACATCCCTTAGAGCTATATTTACAGGGTTTATTTTGCAAGAGAGCAAAAGGAAAGAAGTACGCCTCTTCTATGTAAGCAGCAGCGATAGCTACTCCAACCACAGCTGAATCAGGTCCATACTTGACAAAATGCACATAAACTATGGTCTGCGTGTCTGCATGTTTCTGTTTAGTTAATGACCCCTTTAGTTCTCATCAGCTTATTCCAAATGATTTTGGACAAGGACCACCAAATATGCCCAATCCTGACATCCACTGACACACTATGCAGAGATTTCTGGCAAAAGGTGAGATGTAATAGCGTCTGATACTGGCGGAGGTGCGGGCTGCCGGCCGATCTCAGTCGTTTTTTTTAAAGAGGTAGTGCTTTACAAGGCAAAACCATGCCTTCTAAATGACTGCTGCTTTCAAAAAAACGTCAGAGAACGTCTGGCAGCCCGCACCTCCGCCAATCTCAGTCGCTATTACATCCCACCTCAAATGTGAACTAGGGCACTACTATGGTTCATAAAATAAACTAGGAGACTGTTATTGGGCATAAAATTGACAACTGCTGAAGAGAGGTCTCTCTAGAAGCAATAGGACAAGGACCTTTTCAAAATATTGCTATGGGCACTGTCCACTGTAAATGCGGCTGTAAAAAGTCAGCTGGAAGATAGGGCCTAATTCAGACCTGATCGCTGTGCTGCAAATTACACTGTCCTGCGATCAGGTAGTCGCTGCCCAAGGTAAGTGAGAGTTTGCCCCGTGAAAGTGTGCGATTGCATGTGTACGCTGTGCGAAAATTCCCCTCAGTCAGCGTACAGCGGCAAAACCATTCGCATCACACTCACCATCTAATATTTTTCCCATTCTGTGCAGTGTGTGTGTAGCTCAATACTTACTCCTACAGTGCAATGAGAACGGGCTGATCGGGGCCAGAGCCGACGTCACACACCCTCCTTGAAAACGCTTGGGAATGCCTGCGTTTTTTCTGACACTCCCAGAAAACAGCCAGTTACTACCCACAAGCGTCCACTGTCAATCACCTTGCGAACGCCCATGCGATCGAAGTTTTCACACCATCCTGTTGCTGTTTGGCGATGCACCTGCGCATTGCGGTGTATACGCATGCGCAGTAGTTTGATAATCGCCTGCTGTGCGAAAACGCACAGCAGTGATCAGGTCTGAATCGAGCCCACAGTTGCTTGCTGTGCTGTGTAAATACCCTGGGCATGCAGAAACATCTACATACCATGTTCTGTTCAGCGATGTAACACTCAATGAAGCGGTCTGGATGTTCCTTTTTAAAGAGCTCTGAAAAGGTGGAGTTCTTAGTGTCACCATCCAAGGCAACAACTCTGTCATTAGCATGGCCCAACTTAGCTAGCGCCAGCCCGTATGCCTTGCGAGTTGCAATCTGAAAAATAACTTTATTGTTAACACAATTTAATGACAAAAAGACATTGTTATTTCATAAGAAAAACTGTTGAGTAATCAATAAAATGTGACCTATGGAAAAGTATATTATAAGCTATAACAATAATTTTGCAGATGGTGTTGTGCTGTATCATTACCTGTACAAGCGTTTTGTGAGGAGATTTGTATTTGGACAAGTGTGGTTTACAGTACTATCCCTTTAAACCAGGACACTCAGCAATTTCACAGGTTCTGTCGCTGGCTGACTTCAAACCTGTATTTCACCTGGTTTTAAGCAGCTAGAGAACTCGTGTAATTCATGAGTGTCCCGGTTTAAAGGGATACTATGAATAATGATAAATTCTACAAGTACCATGAATTAGGAGACAGAAGGATATGGTGTGGTATGTAGAAGTTCTGATAAGATTCAGAGGGCACAGGCTGTACATTGGCCCTCATTCCGAGTTGATCGGTCGCAAGGCGATTTTAGCAGAGTTACACACGCTAAGCCGCCGCCTACTGGGAGTGAATCTTAGCTTCTTAAAATTGCGACCGATGTATTCGCAATAATGCGATTACTAACTACTTAGCAGTTTCAGAGTAGCTCCAGACTTACTCTGCCTGTGCGATCATTTCAGTGCTTGTCGTTCCTGGTTGACGTCACAAACACACCCAGCGTTCGCCCAGGCACTCCCACCGTTTCTCCGGCCACTCCTGCGTTTTTCCCGGAAACGGTAGCGTTTTCAGCCACACGCCCCTGAAACGCCGTGTTTCCGCCCAGTAACACCCATTTCCTGTCAATCACATTACGATCGCCGGAGCGAAGAAAAAGCCGTGAGTAAAAATACTATCTTCATTGTTAAATTACTTGGCGCAGTCGCAGTGCGAATATTGCGCATGCGTACTAAGCGGAATTTTACTGCGATGCGATGAAATATACCGAGCGAACGACTCGGAATGAGGGCCATTATCTCCCAGCGCAACTGCTAAATGGACACATTAGCTAATTATGGGGAAGCTGTACCAAGCCTTGGAACCTGTAAAATGACAGAAGACGATTGGTTGGTATTTTATCTCTCTGCACTTTATCTCTAAGCAAGGCTTAATACATCTCCCCCTATATTAGATACAGTATAAGCTTGGTGTGCGATATAAATTATTTAATATCTCCTGCACCTTTTCTCCCAACTTGAAATTAGAAGGAGGCAGCTTAATATTCTTAATATTGACAATGGGTGCATCTTCCACGGGGAGGGCTGGGGTCAGTTTCTTATTGTTTTGGATCTTGCTTTCTATCTCCTTGATAGCTTGCTCAGCTAAGTCTTTGGGAAGTGGCTTCCCATGCCAGCTTTCCTTGTCCTCAACACCTGCAACAACAAAACAACCAAAGTGAGATGGGTCTATTTATCAAAGGAAGATACGCCACTTCTACAGCGAGTTGCTATATTTGAGGGGAGTGTATCACCAGGTCTATTGTGTCCACAAAAGGTAGACATGGAAAAGGTCGACATGAAGAAAAAAGATCGACATGGTCAAAAGGTAGACCCGGAAAAGGTCGAAATTAGTTTTTTAGTGTTGTTTACTGCGTCCAACCAACGGGAACCCCAATTAGTGTACAGTGTCCCCTGGCATGGCTCGCTTCGTTTGCCATGTTTTGGGCAAGGTGCCTCGCTCCACTACCGCTGTGCTCGGCACAGGTTACTATTCCCAATCAGAGTCCACGTGGATGGTAAAGTATGAAAAAGTGAAAACAATTGTAAAACAAATGCATGTCGACAATATGATGTGTCGACCATTGTCATGTCGACCTTTTAACCATGTCGATCTGATGTATGTCGACCATTAGTGTTCAACCTATTGATTGTTGACCTTTTTACTGTCATCCTAAACACTGGATACCATATTTGAGAGCCACCCCTGACATACTAGGCCACTGGGACAGAAGAGAAGCAGAGTGCCCGTAGTGCCATGGGGGAGAGATGGTGCCGTCCCCTAGGCCCTGTGCCCTAGGGGGTAGCACTGCTCGCCCATCCCCAGTTATAGCCCTGCTGTTATATTCCCATAGCTGGGAGTGATTAATCCCTCTGGCTAGCTATGAAAGTTGTTTTGCCATTGAATAAATATATCAGAATAAAACAATATCAAAACTCAGTTATCTTCCACCAATGAACAAATGCACAGTAGTATGTTACATTGATGACGCTCTCCATTTAAGTAATTGTGTGTAAAATACCTGTAATCCCTTTGCCCTTGAAGGTTTTGGCAATGATGGCGGTGGGCTGGTTCTTCACTGTGCTGAATGCCTTACACAGCTCTTCCACACTGTGACCGTCCACCACAACCGTGTGCCACCTGGAATGTGGCGGAATATTAAATCAGTGGAAGAAACACAGTAGTTGTGACTTGCAAACAATGGAAAAGGCTACCACATTCTGTAAGCATCAGCACCTTCATGTCTTGTGCAGGTGTTAAAGCTCTACTATAACATTATGTGGATTCACTTTTTATAACGGTCTAGGGAGAAGGTAGTGCAGGGGACTGCTGCAGAAGCAGAACTGTATTCTTTATATATAATTATATAATTTTTATTATTATTATTATTATGTTTAATTTATACAGAACCAACATACTTTGCAACGCTGTACATGAACTGGATCATGAAACATATAAATGGTATACAATGACATGAAACAGAAGATAAAAGTGTAATAATACATATAGTTGTATACTGTGGCATTGGCAATTGTTACATTTACACACTTAAAGTGGAGCCATTAACCCAAGTAATTTTTTTTATTAACGGAACCATTTTTGTATAGTGCAAAAACACATTACAGCATTGCAACCAACACTTTAGAAGCCAGCACATCATAGTCTTCAACAGATTACAAGATACAATAATATTTCTCCTACTAAAGTGCAACTTATATACTGTATGTCCCTCAACTCATCCCAATGGCTGAGAAGTGCATCCGGAGCACGTGGGCCAGTAGCATTGCTAATTTTCTCTCACGCTCCATACAAAGAACTACACAGGAAAATTAACATAGAGGGTAATTCCAAGTTGATCGCAGCAGGAAATTTTTTAGCAGTTGAGCAAAACCATGTGCACTGCAGGGGGGAACAGATGTAACATTTGCAGAGAGAGTTAGATTTGGGTCGGTTATTTTATTTCTGTGCAGGGTAAATACTGGCTGCTTTATTTTTACACTGCAAATTAGATTGCAGACTGAACACACCACACCCAAATCTAACTCTCTCTGCACATGTTATATCTGCCTCCCCTGCAGTGCACATGGTTTTGCCCAATTGCTAACAGAATTCTTGCTGCGATCAACTTGGAATTACCCCCATTGTTTGGCTACAGTAACTTTACATGGGATGGGTATGTGTTACCGGTGGCCGGGATCCCGGCAGTCAGCATCCCGACGCCGGGATCCTGGCCGCTGACTGCCAGCGGGGGGAGGTGTTGCGAGCTCAATGAAGCCCCTTGCGGGCTCGGTGTATGCTCAGCACAGGTTCTATTCCCACTCTATGGTTGTCGTGGACTCCCACGAGTGGGAATAGTCCCTTTCAGTCGGCATGCCGGCTGTCGGGATTATCAGTGTTCGGGATGCAGGGGGAGATATTGTGACTGGCGTTCTCCTGACCGCCGGTCACATAACTACATCCCCTGCAGATAATTACTTATAATAACAAACACTGTGAACTGAATACAGAAAACATTTAAATTGTACTAAACAGGGAAGGAAGAAGGCACAACATTGTATCCATAGGTCCATGATCCTCTAGTTACACCACTGTACAGAAGCCCTTACTCAGCATGCAGTAGTATAACTGCCCATGACAGGCCATTGTTTTACAGAAGGAACATACGTCACTTACCCAAAGGCCTCACACCGTTTCTGGTAGATGTCGACTTTGTGCTGAAGTGGGGCGGGATCACTCTGTCCAAGGCGGTTAACATCTATGATGGCCGTAAGATTGTCCAACTTGTACAGACCAGCAAAACTCATTGCTTCCCAAACAGAACCTTCTGATGTCTCTCCATCTCCAAGGAGACAGTATGTTCGGTAACTGCAAATGTTACAATAATTACAAGTTATATATTCATACTTACCAATGTAGTTTTCACTTTATTTAAATCACCAGCAGAATATGTGGACAAAAACTATTCTTTACTAAGGAATAGTCCTGTGCATATTTTTGCTAGTATACTAGTACTCTTCTAAAGGGGTGTCAGGATCCTGGCGTCAGTCACATGACCGCCGGGGTGCCGAATGCATCCCTGTGTTAGTTGTGTGCCTATCCCTTGCATGTATGCCTGGTTTTCTACTAGTCATGATTATTAGTAAACACGTCCACTCACCCTAAGTGAGGGGGCCCTAGTACTACCCAGTTACATATCTTTAGTGGTAAGTGTAGATGTGATAAAAAAATGTACAACTGTGCTTTATCCGGATTTGTGTATGCTCAGTTCCAGAGCATAAGCAGGGGGAGGTGTATCAAAGCTTATAGAGAGATAAAGGGGAGAAAAAGAATCAGCTTCTAACTGGTATGTTACAGGCTGTGTTTGAAAAATGGCAGCTAGCGGCTAACTGGTTTGTACTTTATTTCTCTCTGCTTCATCTCTCTCCAGACTTTGATAATTCTCTCCCTATATCTCTCTCCAAGGTTTGATACATCTCGCCCACTGTGAGAAGACAAGCCAGATTTGCTCCATTAACTGGCATACATTCATCTACGCATCACATCTTTACTGGGCTGATTCAGATAAGAACGCGGATGGAATAGCGGGTTTTAGCAGGTGTGCATGCGTTAGAGGCGGAGGATATCGCCTCTACGGGTGATTCAGAGGTTTACGTATATCACCTGCAGTGGTGTGTGTGTGCTGGGGAGGAAAGGGCGTTTGCACACAGACTAAGTTGAGTGGGGGCGTGTTGCGGAAGTGTAGACGGAGTTGCAGACTGGACTAGGAGCAAATGCATGTAATGAGGCACTGTACTCACCTTGCGATGCGTACAGCTGTTTATATGGGAGGAAATGTGCTATTTGTGCACCTATCTTTCTAGTGCAAGTCAAAACACCGCTGTCTGATTACTTTTTGTGGTTTACAGATAATTTAGCACCTAAATGCAATATTAATAAATAAGCTGTTAAGTGCATCTAGAGATGGACTAAAAACAAGACAGATGTATGTATTCTGGCGCAAAGTTGTCAGCCCAATCTAAATCCTCTAAAGTTCCACCCAAAAACGTAGATCAAATACAAAGATACAAAAACTATACGATTTTGAGGATAGATCAAAGGCGATAATCATATATCACATCAATGAATAAAAACATAAATATACATAACTTATATGGATTGAAGTCCTTTTCAAATGGCCACTCTTTTGCGATGACTCACAAATTTCAGGTTTTATATGCAAAAAGAAGAGAATACAAAAAATATAGGTGGTATTGTTTGACACAGATGGGTAAAAACCGTAAATGTCCGTGAAATAGAACCCTATTGTGCCACCAATGCTTGATAGGAGGATAGTAACTCACCACCGCTTCACAATATGACACAGTAGCTCCTGGCTGGAACGGAGTTTCATGTGCTCCGTTCCAGCCAGGAGCTACTGTGTCGCTGAATTCGTGAGACGTTCACTAAAGAGTGGCCTTTTGAATCTGTTGGAACCATTGAAGTGGTAGCTGATTCTACTTTAAAGAAACCTTTATATGTGGAACCAATCCTATCCAGAAATGAGTGGGGTACGCCATTCTGAGCAGAATTCCTCTGTGTCACACTTGGTGTAGTGTTAAAGATACCTTTACATACACGTTTCTGCCCTTCCATAAGTGAGTTGTGGTACGTCTATTTCATATTGTGAAGCGGTGGCGAGTTACTATCCTCAACTCCTATCAAGCATTGGTGGCACAATAGGGTTCTTTTTCACGGACATTTACGGTTTTTACCCATCTGTGTCAAACAATACCACCTATATTTTTTGTATTCTCTTCTTTTTGCATATAAAACCTGAAATTTGTGAGTCATCGCGAAAGAGTGGCCATTTGAAAAGGACTTCAATCCATATAAGTTATGTATATTTATGTTTTTATTCATTGATGTGATATATGGTTATCGCCTTTGATCTATCCTCAAAATCGTATAGTTTTTGCATCTAGAGATGGACAGAGGCGGATTGGCCACAGGGTTTCCAGGGAAGATTCCCGGTGGGCCGATGCACCCATGGGGCCTGTTTTGTTTGAGGACACATGGTCCTATTTATAGGCATAATGAATAAACTGCTAAATAATTTGCATATATGAAAATGACTTTGCCACTTAGTCTGTGATTGCAGATGATCTAGTGTATGCTCTGTCTGCCTGCTTGGCTGACATTTAAGATTGAGTGAATAGTGATTGGGATATGGTTGGTGTAATAAGCAAGAAAATATATCTTTCTAAAGAATTATATAGTTTCCTAAATTCTAAAGGTGTATCATATAATGTGCTCATAATATGTAATTTTATTTCCTTTTAACTTCCCCCTTGATGTTGGACATGCCCACTCTCTGGAAAGTCTTGGGGTGAGGGTGCTGCTGCCATGGCCCATGGCTAGGCCTTACACCTCTGGTGCTGCCCATGTGGGGCCACTAGTACAAATTTTTCCAGGGCCGCTTTTTGTTCCCAATCCACCCCTGGAGATGGACCTATACTAATCTAAAATCAAAGCGTTTGATGGATGCATTGTCCCATTTTGTGACTGCCATGATAAGTAAAAGGTCTGCTGCCGGCATAATTATGGATATAAAAAGTTGAGATTGAAAATATAATGAAACCTGAAGAAATGTTTACAGATGTTGGCTGGTGAAACCGATGCTTTCATCTGCAACTAATTAGCACATTATGTAATAAGGATTCCTCATAAAAAAAAAGAGTAAGAACAGCCAGTTCCAGGCTGCACAAAGTTGAAGTGAGGTAAAGAAAAGGCGGGAAAGTTATCACAGACTGTGAGCCGTTGCCAAGGTGCAGCTTAAACAGACACTCCTCAGTAAACAGACACGGAATCCATTTTTCCAGGAGTTATTAGGGACATGTATATCATTGCTGTCCAAGCAATTGCTAGAGGACATTTCTAATAAAGCTCTCAAGGACTGAGATGAGGGAATGCACCATCTATTAGTGGATCTGGGAGACTGGGATGACAACAGTTCAGATTTGTCTCAGGCCTTGAGAATAATATGAATGAGGTGATACTTTTGGCACTGATGTGTATACAGCGTGCCGTCTGGGACTTGTACAGCCTTAGGAATAACTGCACTGATTGTGCAAACTGACCCCCCCCCCCCCCCACACGTCAAGTTGAGTGTTATGCTGGATACACACTAGACGATATTGTGAACGATGTGCCCTATTCCGACTGATCGGAATGATACATCATTCAAATCATCAAGTTGGTACGCACTATGCCGCTGACGATGCGCACTTCCTAGTGTTGTCAGCGACATCCTCCGTCGGCCCTGCATGCAGGGCCAATGGAAGATATCATTAGAGAGGAGGATGCTGACGAATGCAGTATGGCTCCCGCCGCCTCTCTATCGCTGCCTCCATCTGCAAGTGTGTATGCACTTGCCGATACTGCCCCCTCACCAGGTCCCATCGCCTGTGATGTCACTGGGTACACACATCGTGTAGTGAGTACCCAGCTTTATGTAAAGATACAGACCCAGAGGGAAACTGAGAAGCCAGGGTAATGGTGACATATTACAGACTGATGGTATTGTAATATATTTGACACCATCTGGATGGGGTGTATCAATTTTGCATTAAAATTTTGATACATCTCGCCCTTTGTCATCTGATCTTACCTGCAGGGACAGCTCTTCCGGTAAGAGCTGTCCCTTGGTATGAGAGTAGTTACGGGTTTATGATCCAGGTGTCCTATTAAGGTTTTGGTTTGCACATGCACAGTCAGTCAGTCAGTCAGTCAGTCAGGGGCTTCACATGAAAAGCTGTCCATAGGCTTCTTTAGGCAACACCATCGATAGTTGGAGTTGTCACCTATCATGCAGCAGTTCTGGAAAGTTTTGTTTTAAGGAGCGTTCTGCATACTGGCACCGCACATCACAACTCCGTAGAATTCAATGTGACCTGCTGTTCCGTGGGTCCGCAGCATATACATCCGCAGCAGATCCTTTTTAATACATATACACAGTTTTCTGAGGTTTTGCCACATTATTAACTTTGATACATCCAACCACAATATTTTGTATTAAGCTCACTTTAATCCAAAGCACAGATCAGTGTACTCATTACACAAACACACGAACACACACACGCTAACACAAACACACACGCTAACACAACAAACACACGCAAACACACACAAACACAAGTCGCTCTTGGTGGATGACAAGAGACGGTGTTACCTGGCTTTGTCAAAGTATTTTCCAGTGTAAGCCATACCAGCGGCTGCGCCCAGCCCCTGTCCCAAAGATCCTGTGGCCACATCTACGAAATCTTGTTTCTGAAATAGAAGCATTCATTGGTATTATTCTACCTGTTATGATGTACAGTATTATACATAGTCATTTATTAAAGTGTCCAACATAGCGTGTGAAACAAAACTCAATTTTGTACTTTTTCCTAAATTTAGCATTTTATAGGGGCAGCTGTGGGCAGAGTTCCAGAAAACAACCCAATTTTCTGGCCATGCCAAAGCAAGTGGTTGCATCCTTGGATGCAACTGGCCCCAGCAGCTTTTCCACGGACACCCTGAGTAAACTGAGGGATATTCAGATGTCTGATGGTGACTGATTTGGACAGATGCTGCATACTTGGATGCAGGAGCGGGTCACAGAAGCCAGCAGAGGACATATTTTTACATAAGACACTTGCTGACGCTTTTGCAAAGACGCAGCAGCTGTGCTATAGTGTCCACCTCTGGATCGGCCCTATAGTGTACTAGGCCCAATAAAGTCCTGCTTTTTGCACACAGCAGCTGCATCCACAGCCAGAGTTGTTTCCAGGATACTCATGCATTGTGCTTTTGTTGCATTAGCAATGTGAATAAGATGCATAATTTGCACAAAAACTCTATAGAAAGACGCATGGCGTTGCTTAGACGCAAAAGTCTGTAGCATGCCAAACTGAGCTACTTACCACGATTTGAGGATAGGTGTATGTGGACACATTTTAATGAAGGACGTACTATTATTAAGTATTGCACTGCTTCATGTTTGTAAGTAAATATATTATGGGGAGGGGTCCTGGACTGCACACTCTAGCTTCTTATAATGGGATGTGCTACCTTGCTGGGACTTTGGGGGTAATTCAGATCTGATCGCAGCAGCAAATTTGTTAGCTAATGGGCAAAACCATGGGGGTCATTCTGAGTTGATCGCTAGCTGCTGTTGTTCGCTGTGTAGCGATCAGTGAAAAAAAAACGGCTAATCTGCGCATGCGCATTGTATGGGTACGAATTCCATTGTGGTTTTGCACTTGTTCTAGTGACGATTCCAATCGCACAGTCGAATGCAAAGGAGACTGACAGAAAGAGGGCATTTATGGGTGTCAACTGACCGTTTTCTGGGAGTGTTTGGAAAAACGCAGGCGTGGCTGGGCGTTTGCTGGGCGGATATCTGACGTCATTACTGTATCACTTGTCACAGTAATCATTGCACAGGATAAGTAACTACAGGGCTGGTCTTGTTTTGCACAAAATGTGTTTGCAGGCGCTCTGCTGCACAGGCGTTTGCACTCCTGCAAAGCGAAAATACACTTTGCACGGCTGCTAAAAACTGCTAGCGAGCGATCAACTCGGAATGACCCCCATGTGCACTGCAGGGGGCGGCAAATATAACATGTGCAGAGAGAGTTAGATTTGGGTGGGTCATATTGTTTCTGTGCAGGGTAAATGGCTGCTTTAGTCTTACAATGCAATTTAGATTTAAGTTTGAACACACTCCACCCAAATCTAACTCTCTCTGCACATGTTATATCTGTCCCCCTGCAGTGCACATGGTTTTGCCCAATTGCTAACAAATTTCCTGCTGCGATCAGATCTCAATTAGGCCCTTAGTACAGCAATATAGGAACAAGAGTGCAGGTGCACAATACACCATTAAAATTATAACAACCATCATATCCGAGGTTCTTGGCATATATTGACCAATATTTGAGCCTGCCCACCTTCTTCATGGTGACCTCATCGGACAGGTCCCTAACATTATAGGGGTTCGCCTCTGGGTGCTCTGCACTGGAGGTGGTGCAGATGTAACATGTGCAGAGAGGTACATTTGGGTGGGGTGTGTTCAAACGGAAATCTAAATTGCAATGTAAAAATAAAGCTGTCCAGTATTTGTGGGCTACATGCAAAAGTAACCCGAATATACCCTGCACAGAAAAGAATATACCCCCTTAAATCTAAATCTCTCTGCACATTACCTCTGCCCCACCTGCAGCGGAACATAATATTGCCCAGCTGCTCGATTTTTTGCTTTACTTACAAACATGAATCAAGCCCTATGTCTTTTAATGTAGATAATGACATTTAATATAAAATATTAGATTTGGAGCCAGATAGTTGCATGTAAAACAGTAATTTCAAAAATGAAATACGCATGTAATATTGTAACCTGTATTATTCTTTATGGTAACACTGTATGATTACTTTGCATTTCCTAAACAAATTACATACATACATCACAAATGAGCTGTAATGGTATAAACAAGCAAAATCTCAAAAATAAAATTATATTTTCAGATATGTACTGTATATCACCCATGTATAAGCCACAATTAACTATGGGATCTGATGTACTTGAATAGCAATGATTAACGAATTTAGTGTGGGTGTTCACATGATCAGCAATTCATGCCAGCTGCAGTCAGTAGAGAGGGTCACAAGATGGCGCTGCTATCACTTAATTTTTTAAGAAAACACACAACTAATTCAACTAATTGGAAGAAGGGTGAAAGAGGCCGTGTTGGGAGATACATACGATATTCTGGCAGACGGGATGCTGGCTGTCATTATAGTAGACAGCGGCATCCCGTCTGCCGGAATTCCGGCAGCGAGTGCGCTTACCATGCATTGGTCCCGGTAGCTCGCTGCACTAGCCACAGGTTTTATTCCCACTCAGTTGGTGGCTTGGACCCACCAACCGTGTTGGAATACTGCGTGGGTGTTGGGATTCCATTTGTATGTAAAATGCCAGCTGTCGGGATTCCAGCGTCAGTCTCCTGAACGCCGGGATCCCGACGGGAGGTATATTGACTGGGGAGTTAGGCCTCATAAGGATCTAAATTATCAGAAAACCGGAAAACCGTTGCTTCTAATGTGGAGGCCCCATCAGTTCTTAGAAGTGGTGGTCCTGCAGTTCCCATGTATTTATTTCATCCAACCATAATAAACGTTGTGATCTCTCAAATTTGGCATTGGTAGCATTACATTGCATGGTTTCTATACAGGGATTGTCGTTTTGTACTGAGCCATGCGGGTGAATTCTTGCCAAATAGCCCATTGTGGTCAGGTGACATACAAACACAAGCAAACATGGACAATGAATTTGCCTAGTACACACCGGTACGGGATGTCCCTCCAATATAGAGTCAATCTTCCTCAGGTTTAACAGTTCTGATTCCGGCAGAAAACCGGCCTCTGCCCAGGCTGCGTACAGAATCGGTGCCGCATGACCCTGAAAGGAGAAAAATAGTCTGTGAGCTTAACGTTCCCATGAAGTTTAATCTGTTTTGCGTTTTAGAAAAGACAAAACAAGGTGAAGGACCCTTGTAGCGCCTGTGTAATGGACTAGGTGTGAGCGTACACATGTTATCATACACGTGCAGACCTTGCTGGGACTACACATGCTAAAACTTTCCCACATAATCTGTCTAGTAGCAAAACGTCAGCACAGCTGCATAATACGGCAACAATACCCCAGAGAAAACACTTCTACAGATCAGCATGGGAAAGCTGGATGCTTCCGAAGGGGACAATACTCAGATCATATACCCAACTCAACACGCCCAGCTGCTGCCCACTAACTCCCACCCAGCCATCGGATAGAAGTGGCGCAGAGATGCATAAATCGCTCTTAGCTGCTGTGTGATGCGTATGCTGGCTGCTGCGTATAGTTAACAAAAATCTGCAATATGCGTCCACGTTCAGGCTTGTCTGTGACTAGGGGGAGATGTACTAAGCAGAGATAAAAGTGGAGAAGTGAGCCAGTGGAAAAGTTGCCCATGGCAACCAATCAGCATTGACGTAACATTTATAATTTGCATACTATAAAAGTATATACAGCAGCTGCTTGGTTGCCATGGGCAACTTCTCCATTGGTTCACTTCTCCACTTTTATCACTGTTTAGTACATCTCCCCCTTAGAATCAGGCCCTTTGTCCTTACATACCTTAGACATCACAAAGCGGTCATTGTTGGGGTTCCTGGGATCCTGAGGCTTATACCGCATTGTGTGGAAGAAGAGCACAGACATGATTTCGGCTGCGCTGCAGCATGATGACGGGTGTCTAGGAAGGAGAACAGAACATGTGATCAGATTTGCAGTCAGCTACAGGAACCATCCGATGTCACTTGTCATAGTGATAACATTGGGCATAGCAACAGCCATCATGCAGATTTCTTTGCTAACACACAGAGCACCCATATGGCATAAGCCTACTTACCTGGGCACGTGTCTGCTCACAGAGGGAGTGCGGAGGTGAAGTGAGGATGGGGTCCTTACAAAATCTTGCAGTAATGCCCCTTTATTTCTATTTCTAGTGTGTGCCTACTCGCCTTAGTTTTCAAGGTGTTAATCCAAAATGTGTAAAATAGTTTTTGACTCCCCAACCCTTTACTATTTAATAAGTGTCATACTTCCGAGCATGCACCTTAATCACTACTACAACTAACGTAATTGGTGAAAAGGTACGCTGTGTGCCACCTTGTTTGTGTTAAGGGAGAGCGCCCTGTGCTGTCTCCTTACCCGGGGGCACTAGATTCCCAGGCGTGCGCTACTGCGCTTGTACGGCCACGCTGCACATCTTCAGCTCCATCCTCCATAGAAGAAGTCCGTGCCGCATACAGTCTCCATAACGGAGAAACAGCATTACTCGGGCCAGTGACCCTGCATGGCCCATTATATCACCACTGCTATACTGCTACATATATATGCCAGTGTGTGCATAGTCTGCTGCCATCACTGTATGTGGCGTGAGACCCATATGACCACAAACCACCTGTGCTACCCTATATGTTCCTGGTTTGTACATACAATGTAATGTATATGTGCATTGTGTACCTGTTGTACATACTGTACCTGCTGCATACCTCACAACATTTTCATTTGTTGATTCTGGACCCAAAAAGGGGGTGGTACCTAACAATAAAGGGGGTGTAGCCTCATGGCACCCCCATTAACATCACTGTGGGAGGCATTCCCAGCACCCTCTGAGATGGTGGGCTGCCCCCAGGCTCTCCTAGCACTGTGTATAGATGATGTGCACAACACACAGGATCTATCCTCCCCGTGACAGTGCTCCCCCCTCCCCGAAACTTTTACACCCTGCAGAACACTGAGGTCCACAGGTGGGACAGTCCTAGAAAAATGAAAGAGTTGAGAGGTATGCTGCGACATTAACCCTGTGAAATCCTGCAAACCTGTTCTCTCTGGTTAATAAACAAAAGAACAGGTATAATTATCTATTGTGGGGACTGACCTCAATCACACTAAAGGTCCATACACACTTAACGATAAAATGAGCAACGTCGCTCATTTTCCCCCTCCTTGAGCGACGTCGCTCATTTTTTCGTCAAGTGTGTATGCCGCCAGCGACGACCGATGCGCGGCCCCGCGGGTCGACAACGATCGTCGCTGTCGGTAGGGCATGCATGAAGGATGTGGACTGTCGTCCACGACCTTCATGCAGGGCTGGCGGGGGCGTGACGTCACTGAGCGATATGAGCGCTGTGCGTACAGGCGGCCGCCTACCGGCCGGCCCGGGATGGGGAAACGTTAGACGATGTCACTCACAGAGCGACATCGTCTAATGTGTATGGGCCTTTACTGGCACCTATGCCAATAGTTTGTTTGCACCTCTTTATTGTTCAGCTGAACACAAAAATATCCAGATAACTTTATGCTACCATCACCAGATACTAGGATGTGGTATGGCTGACCGGCAGTCAGCATACCGACGCCTGGATCCCGGCGGGGAGGGGCGAGTGCAGCAAGCGGTCGCCACAAGTTCTATTCCCACTCTATAGGTGCTGTGGACAACCACGAGTGGAAATAGTCCCTGTTGGTTGGCATGCCGACTGTCAGGATAGTGAGGGGGCGGGATGTTGGTAGAGGTCATGTGACCGTTGGTCTCCCGACCGCTGGTCACATGAATACCACCCAGATACTGTACTGTTGTTTTATTTATTAACTATTGGTTTGTGCACTATGGGGGTTATTCAGATCTGTTAGAAACTCTAATGTTCAGACCCATGTTGCACTGCAGGTGGGGCAGATGTTACATGTGCAGAGAGAGTTAGATTTGGGTGGGTTATTTTGGTTCTGTGCAGGGTAAATACTGGCTGTTTTATTTTTACACTGCAATTTAGATTTCAGTTTGAACACACCCCACCCAAATCTAACTCTCTCTGCACATGTTACATCTGCCCCACCTGCAGTGCAACATGGTTTTGCCCATTAGTGTGCTTTTTTGGTTTGCTAACAAATCTGAATAAGGCCCTATATGTGATCTTGCTGTATGTCCCCTCTTACTCCTGGACCGGCTTTCTCCGTAGCTCACAGAGGGAATTGGAGCAGGATTAAGAATATGAAGACTGTGTCTCAACGCACATCCCTTCAGCTCAGCCCCTATACACTAGTACGATTTGGCTCTTTTCGATTTCAACCCATTGGACCGATAAATCGTGTGAAAAGTGTCAAATCGTGTATCATTCACTTCCGATCCGATGCGCAGTCCCGTGCACTTCGGATCGGATCGGAGATTGTCACTGCTGCACCAAATATACATTGTATCCCAGAGCAGTGAATGGGATCGCATGCGAAACATCATATGCAAAATGACTGCATACGATGTATCGTATGCGATATAGCCGCCGTCAGGGCTGCATGCGATACCTCAGCTTAATGTATGGTCACCTTAAGGCCCAAAGTCATGGCGTGATGAACATCGTCCACTATATAATCTGACTCTGGTAAATGTAAAAGCTGACTGACGAGGTTAGAAAGTATGTTTCTTATGTTAATAAGCTAATTAACCTTTGGGAGGCTTTACTGTGTCCCTACATAAGACTGCATAAAATCACCATGCATGTTAGAACTTAATACATGCTGCAAATACTGATTACTCATCCTTACAGTGCTGAACAAATGTTAGCTCAGAGATTGGCACACACGTACACATTTACAGTTGTTATTCTGTCTCACACAAACGAATTAACTCAGGATTCTACATGCAACTTTAACAATCCCAGTCCTGCAAACTCATACTTAGCCAGGTTCTAAGGCTGCCTTCTTCTTCACAGGCTGAAATACGACAAGTACAAGTAAAAATCCCACCCTTGTGTATGGAAAGTGTGAGTGACCACAAAATAACAACATCAGACGTCTGTAGAATATTAACAGTATCTTTATAGTATTAACAATAACAATAGCTACACTAATTAAATCAAAATCAGCTCTGTGCCCAAAAATATGAAATAACTTTTAATTGCAACAGTGCCGCTTGCTTCATTTACAAAACAGGTAAATAATATATTTTTAATACACATAAACTGTACATTTCCCTTTACAAGAATTGACAATACGCATGTTAGATTTAGCTGTGCACAGGATTAAGGGGTCGTTGTGCTAAACTTTGGAGAGAGATAACGGCCCAGATTTATCAAGCCTTGGAGAGTGATCATTTGCACGGTGATAAAAAACCAGCCAATCAGCTCCTTACTGTAATTTTTTAAACACAGCCTGTAACATGGTAGTTAGGAGCTGATTGGTCAGTACCTTATCACTGTGCAATGTATCACTCTCCAAGGCTTGATAAATCTGGAAAAAGTACGAATCAATCAGCACCTAATTGTCATTTTTCAAACACAGGGGCAGATGTACTAAGCCTGGAGAAGTGATAAAGCAGTGATAAAGAAGTGATAAGTGCAAGGTGATAATGCACCAGCCAATCAGCTCCTAACTGTCATTTTTCAAACACAGGGACAGATGTACTAAGCCTGGAGAAGTGATAAAGCAGTGATAAATAAGTGATAAGTGCAAGGTGATAACGCACCGGCCAATCAGCTCCTGTCATTTTTCAAACCCGTAATGATGGCTGGTGCATTATCACCTTGCACTTATCACTTCTTTATCCCTGTTTATCACTCCTCCAGGCTTAATACATCTGCCCCACAGCCTGTAACATGGCAGTTAGGAGCTGATTGGCTGGTACTTTATCGCTCTCCACTTTATCACACTCCAAAGCTTAGTACATAGACCCCTAAGCCTTCTATGAGATAAGACCTTACAAATGCAATGAATCATTTAGTAAAAAAAAAAAATGATATATGAAGACACAGCAGTGTTTATTTAAAACTACTGCATATGTATGTGTGTAGTATGTTATGCCTGCGGCCGGGATCCCGGCGCCCAGCATACCGGAGCTGGGATCCCGGCCGCCGGCAGCTGGGCGAGCGAAAGTTAAGTCCCTTGCTGGCTCGCTGTGCTCGCCATGCTGCAGGCACGGTGGCGCGGCACGCTATTTATTCTCCCTCCAGGGGGGTCGTGGACCCCCAAGAGGGAGAATAGTTGTCAGTATGCTGGGTGTCGGGATTCCGGCGCCGGTATACTGAGCGCCGGGATCCCAACGGCCGGCATACTGAATACCACCACATATGTATAGCTCTGTCTGGAGCTGCTTGTTTAAAAGGTATTGCATGTTAAAGACTAGCCTCTATTATAGCAGACTCCTAGCTGGCCACTAGGGGCACTATCCCATGTTTCATTTTACATCAGCCGAGCGACTAGTATGGCGACTTACACCTTTCTCATCACCTATTATCCCATGTCTCAGTCATTTATCACACAGTCACAGCTGAACCCCATTACGGTGGGTGTTTTAATTTTCTGATTTGTAAATTCCATCCTGCAGCTGTGTTACTAATCGGGGTATTTATCAAAGCTCGGAGAGAGAGAAAATTGTGAGAGATAAAGTACCAACCAATCAACTCCTAACTGCCATTTTTCAAACACAGCCTATTAAATGTAAGACAGAAGCCGACTGGCTAATACTTTATCTCTCACAATTTTATCTCTCTCCAAGCTTTAATAAATACACAATAAATGTGCTGCTTTATCTTTCCATATTCCTTCCTTTATTCATAATAGGTGTATCTACAGTATATCATCTGACAGACTTGTTTATTTCAGTTACCTTTGGTTATGACGCAGATCTGCTACATACTCTACCTCAAGTAACCCAACTTTGGGGGTAATTCCAAGTTGATCGCAGCAGGATTTTTGATACCAATTGGGCAAAACCATGTGCACTGCAGGGGAGGCAGATATAACATGTGCAGAAAGCGTTAGATTTGGGTGGGTTATTTTATTTCTGTGCAGGGTAAATACTGGCTGCTTTATTTTTACACTGCAAATTAGATTGCAGATTGAACACACCACACCAAAATCTAACTCTCTCTACACATGTTATATCTGCCTCCCCTGCAGTGCACATGGTTTTGCCCAATTGCTAACAAAAATCCTGCTGCGATCAACTTGGAATTACCCCCTTTGTGTCCCATCAGTGAGCAAAAACAAAACCTATGCAGAATAAAATACACAGCCTTCAGGCATAGAAGCGCAGTACTTGTATTAAACATAGGCTGCAGGAAATCATGTAGGTGCATATAAATCAATAATCTGAAAGTGCAAGCAAATACAATTTTAGCTGCAATCAAATGTCTATATTTCTAGTTTATTCATTGTGTCAACAGTACAGATAGGAAACTGTCAATTTCATCATTAGTGAAATCATTTGGAACCACTGTTATTTACTCTCTTAGTAATAACTGTTTGCAACAGTGCAAACTGATCTTCTCCATATGCATCCCTTACACAACAGCCGCTGTGTCATAACACTGTTCCACAATGTGGTGTCTGATCACACAACACTGTGCTAATCATATTGTTTCATATGAGATTGCACCAAGAATTCCACTGGTATTAGCAGAGTACACTCAGGCTGACCTAGCTATTTGGGACAAGGCAAGTGAAGATAGTTTACGGGCCTGACTACCCACGAGGAATGAGAGAATGCCAACTCATCACAAACTAAAGCTACAAGCACATCATTCTTTTGGCGTTATTATTAAAGGGAAATCAAGGACTAAGCAGAAGCAGGTTCTAGCTTTAATCTGTTTTCTTTAAATGGAGGGAAAAAAATCTGCACAAAGGGGGTCATTCCGAGTTGATCGTTCGCTAACTGCTTTTAGCAGCAGTGCAAATGCTAAGCCGCCGCCCTCTGGGAGTGTACCTTAGCTTAGCAGAAGTGCGAATGAAAGGTTCGCAGCATTGCTACAAAAAAAGATTGTGTAGTTTCAGTGTAGCTCGAGACTTACTCCTACCTTGCGATCACTTCAGTCTGTTTAGTTCCTGTTTTGACGTCACAAACACGCCCTGCGTTCGACCAGCCACTCCCCCGTTTCCCCACGCACGGCTGCGTTTGTATCTGACACTCCTGCGTTTTTCAGCACACTCCCGGAAAACGGTCAGTTACCTCCCAGAAACGCCCCATTCCTGTCAATCACTCACCGATCAGCAGTGCGACTGAAAAGCGTCGCTAGACCTTATGTGCAACTGCATCGGCTTTTGTGAAAGTACAGTGCGTGTGCTCACTGCGCACCATACGCATGCGCAGAATGGCGGATTTTTTGCCTGATCGCTGAGCTGCGAACAACGGCAGCTAGCGATCAACGCGGAATGACCCCCAAAGGGCCTAATTCAGAGATGTACATCTTTGTATCTGTCAAAATGAATCTATCACATACCAACAGCAGAGGCACAATACTGAGGTAGGAACAAATATTCATTTGTTATCAATACACGAGGCATGAGGCCAGAGCCGGTCTTAGGCATAGGGAAACTAGGCAAATGCCTATGGTATTTGGTATCCTTAGGGGCACCAGCAGCTTCTGCTGATTAAAATGATATGTGGCACGCCTATATTTTGTGTGTGACTGCGGCTGTATCTGCATATGAAATGCTACGTTGTGTGTATACCTGGAAATCACTGTAATGTGCATTTCGTATGCAGATACAGCCACAGTCGCACACAGAATATAGGCATGCTGCATATCATTTTAATCAGCAGAAGCTGCTTGTGCATCCTAACATAGCAGTGCAAAAGGCGCCCGACATCAGCAGAGCTGCCAGCTGACTCATGCCAGGCATCTCCTGCACAACTAGCGGCGGTGCTAGAGGGCACCAGCCAAAATCTTGCCTAGGGCATCATATTGGTTAGGGACGGCTCTGCATGAGGCACAAAGTGTTTGCGGCCTCACTGGGGTCACTGCTTCAAGTAAAGATGGCGTTAGTCCGTTGTAGCCTATAGGCTACAGATCGCAAGTTTAGCCAGCAGAAGGTTCCCCGGCAATGGCCGCCGTGCATGTGTAGTCAGTGGGACTGTGCATAAGTCCAGCTACCACTCTGGAAACATCGTAGGGACGGGTTCCGTGTCCCTGCGACTGGTCAGTAATACATGAGTATGCAATCATTGATAAACAGAATGTATATACGAGTATATATATGTGTATGTGTATATATATATATATATATAATTATATATACATATATATATATATATATATATATATACACCAAGCGAAACAACAGGAGGTCTGAGGAAGGGGACACGTCCCCGAAACGTTACCTGTTGTTCTTATTAAAAATCTTCACGGGGTGAAGTTTGTTTCCACAAAGCTACAAGTCTGTGAGTGCCACCTGATTTCGCTTGGTACATGTTGGTGGACTGGCATGTCCACAAGGAAGGGCACCACAGCCAGCTAATTTCAAGGAGTGCCGGGGCAGTCTTTGGAGATATATATATATATATATATATATATATATATATATATATACACACAAAAGAATTGTTTAGTGCTTTAGAGTTTGTTTGAGTTTCAACACTATTGGTACACTATTGGTACACCATATATACAGGAACAACATTATTTCCTTGAATTGCAGTAGCTGATAATTGTGTTTCTTCTGCTTATCTTCTTCTTTCAAAACAATCACCTCAAGTTTCAAGTTAACTTCCTTCATGTTTTTGAGATGACCTTCCTGAAACAATGTGGAAGAAACTTTGGGGTTGGCTCATAATTAAATTGACTAAACTATTAACCCTAAAATAAGTTACATTACCAATAAACTGCTCATTCTGAACTTATTTTCACAAAAATATTTCCCCCACTGATTCTGTCATTATGCTCCTCCTTATCCTGTTTAGCGCTGATCCTCACAGTGTAGATTGAGACACCTGGCGATCGTGTCTTTGCGTATGACGGTATTTCTGAACAGCAACAGCCTACAAATTCTACTATTTAGGACATCTGTACTCATCTCTCTGCAGATCTGGGTTGGGTATGGGTGACCGGTGCTTCGGATTACGCAGTTCACCATACCAACGCCGGGATCCCGGGGATTAGAATGCTGGAGGGGGGCAAGCGCAACAAAGCCCCTTGCGGGCTCGGTGTGTGCTCGCCACAGGTTTGATTCCCACTCTATGGGTGTCGTGGCATGCCGACTGTCGGGATTTTTAAGCTGCGGGATGTAGGTGTCGGTATTGTGGCTGGCGATAACTACATCCCGTGTGGTCATATGCAGTTTATTTTAGCGATTAAAGAAAAAATATTTAAGGTTTTACACTGGGGTTAGATAAAATGTGGTTATACAGTTGTTGTGGAACTATAAGTATCAGCACACCGTGCCAGCAAAAAATGCTTCTAGTCCCTCAGCAGGGAAACATATATATATATTTTTTATTGTTATTAATATTGCTACCTCCCTTGTATGGCAAGTAATTCATATTCCATACTATTGATGCATAGGCAAACGCAGGGGGGTTTCCAGTTGTCTGTAAACTCCCCTACCCCACAGCCTAGCCAGCAGTGTGTGTGTGTGTGTGAGCGCGTGTGTGCGCGCGCGCGTGTGTGTGTGTGTGTCACACCAGAGACAGACTCTTATAAGTGGCTTACTGTGATCATTGGCTGTCACAAGTCTATATTCCATAAACTGCACTTTGTTTGGGGCAGATTAAAGGGCCGTATTCACGGCCCGATTTGAGGAGAGATGTGTGCTCAGCGAACTGCGGGTGAAATGAGCGACCTGCTAGATTGAGCCTGCATGCAGGCCAATCTAGCACCAGCGATAGCAATGCACGGGGTCGCGCATCGCTATCACTGTGGGGGTACACACGGAGTGATCACTGCTTAAAATCTAAGCAATCTAGTCAGATTGCTTAGATTTTAAGCAGCAATCGCTCCGTGAGTACCCCCCTTATAGCTTGCTACATGGTAATTATGCATCCTTCATGGGCATCTCCAGAAATCCAGCGTTTGTCCCTGCTAAAAGTGCAGCTGCCCGGACAGTAGAGGCTGCATGGATTTGAATGGATACAGAATACAGAGGGATTTTTACACACTTGGTATGTCTGCAACAGGAGAAACTGATCTGCTTGGGCAGGACAGTTACAGAGGCTGGGAGTTGGCGGTGCCCTCAGGGCATCTGGCACAGCAGCATACCAAAGGCATCTTGTGTTTGTTATTCATTCACTCTGACTTCTATTCTGTGTAACAAAAGCACAAAATGATTGTGCTTTGGGCCAGAAACCATTCCTGTATATGTGTATGGTGTGTATGTATTCTTCCACAGTGGAGAAAATGACTGGCCACCGGAATTTGGAAATGTGCCTTTACGACTGCTCACGTTGTTGAAGCTCGTAATAAATCAAGCCGGACACTTCAACGTTTGTTCATGCATCATTTTATCAGATATTATATTTTTTAATTGGTATTCTTACCGAATAAGATCATACGATGGGTTAGGTAACGGTTACCGGCAGTCAGTTTGCCGGCAGTTAGAATACCGACGCCGGCACCAATTAGTAACCTATTCTAACTAAACATAGAAGAGCATTTTAAGGATCTAAAGTCGGAATTCTAGGAAAATTAGCTTTGAAACTATTTTTTTTATTTTTAATCCCTACACATTAACAAGTCTTACCTTCATCTCATGTCATTTTTGCCTTAATTACCCTATAATTTCTGACTCTGTTACCCCCGCTGGTGTACGGACCTCATTTCATCTACGGCCACAAGGTAGGGAAAGGTAGGTCTAGCCTATACCTGCAAACGCATACTGTGGGTTACAAAATGGTTGCTCATCCTAACAAAACTCCAAAAAGGAGCTGTAAACAGAAGTACTAACCTTTTTATAAACAGGTGCCACACTCATACATACTGCACATTTATTATTCAACACAATTATATTTTATACAGTCATTTAGATGTTATAGCGCTCGTTATTTAATTTTAATTTTACAGTCTGTGCTTGAAAATGTCAGGAGCTGATTGGTTGGTACTTTATCTCTCTCCAACCTTTGATAAATATCCCCCTAAAGAAGTCAAACTTCACTGGTGCATGTACAACAAGTGGGTTAGCACTGATCAGTATTAGTATTACATACCGAGGACCAACAACTTTTAGGAACACATCTTGGAAGTTGTAGTGATGTTTTTATGTTGTCCGCCATATGCATTTTCAGATGCATTCACAAAACAAAGACAACGAATAAGGGTAGAGCCACACATAGTGGCCAAGCGGGTCCCGTTCAGCAGGACCTGCTTGGCCGGAAGGAGACTGCACACGGGCGCCTGCATGTTCGGCAGTCCCGCCACTGCCGGATCCAACTGCGGTTGGGCCGGACGGCTGGATGACGGGATTTCAGTGTGAATAAATACATTTCAATGCCGCACTGAACAGAATCCCTCAGAACAGGATCCGTGTGAGCACAAACCCCCCCTCCCAACCAAGCGGGTCCCGTTCAGCGGGACCCACTTGGCCGCTATGTGTGTCCCTAGCCTAACTGTGTCTTCAGTCACAAGGAGAGGGAATAGGGAATATGGTGAGTGCCCTCAAAAGGGCTTGGTGGAGATATACAGTAAATTCTCTTGCGCAAATAAAGAAACCATATTCTGCAATTTGCAAATGAGTCTCACTGTATATAATCTATATGCATCTAATGTACAGACTGTCAAACAACACTTATGTGTATATGTGGTGCGAGTTACAGGCAGCTGAGAGATTTTGGCGATGATTATTATTATTTGTAGCTCACAAAAAAGGGGGGTATTTATTAAAGCATGGAGAGAGATAATGTGGCGAGATATATAAGCACAAACCAATCAGCTCCTGTCATTTTTCAAACAGTCTATACAATGAGAGTCAGAAGCTGATTGGTTAGTGCTTTATATCTCTCCATTTTATCTCTCTTCCCGTTTTAATAAATACCCCAAATGAACAGGGCTATTATTGCACTGAAATCAGCATCTATAATATCCTGAAAAACCTGTCCACAAGAAACATTTTCTGATTGTTCTTCACAAGTTTAAACAATGTTTCCTGAAACAAAGTAACACATTTTTTAACAGTGTAAAGTGATCATCTGATGTACTGTATGGAATACACAGTACATATGTCATGTATGTAATACTTCCATTACCACCTATTTTATGTATGTATCACTCTACATAGTATCTATCTACAGTGTACAACACATGCCTACATCCGATCTCAGTATGAGAACAAAGACCACTCCTTTCCCTGTCAGACAGCTTTCTGTATTACACCTAGGGGAAGCATGTATTATAGTATAGTTTGGAGCAGATTAGGGTTTGGTTTTTTTCCCCCCACAACACTTGTTAACTATGCTGCAACACATCTCTTACATGACCAGGTTATTACACGTTCTTACTACAAGAATTGTGAGACTTGCAACTGTACAGCTATTAAGCAATAAATGATATTATAATTCGGTAAGAGCAATTAATTGTATATAATGTTTGTATTAAACAGAATGACACACGTGGTGTTCTCTCTCCTACCTCCAGAGAATTATATAGATACCACAGATAGATAGATAGATAGATAGATAGATAGATAGATAGATAGATAGATAGATAGATAGATAGATAGATTCGTGTGGGTGTGTGCCTAGTGTGGTGGTATAGTGGTGGCCAGAATGTGCCCTGTTACCCGGAAGCGGGTGACAACACCTGAGGATGGGGTGTAAGTAGCTCTGGTGCCAGGGCAGCACTCTCTGGCTGCACATGGTACCCCGGTGGGCACCTCCCCAGTGACTCACCCTGAGCCCGCCGCGGTGGTGGCCCTGATGGACAGGATCCGCAGCCGGTTGGCGGTATCTCTCAGGGACTGCAGCGTCTGCTGGTCGGGTTTATGATAATCCGCCATGGAGAGGTGCAGCTGCCGGGGATTAGCGAGACGTGTGCGGGCACTGACAGCTGCAGCAGGAACACACGGGCCGAGCTGTGCGGGCGGGGGGCAATAAAGGCAGCAGAGAGGGATGGGCACAGGCAGGGGGCCGGGCACTGGGTGGGGCAGTTACACACAGAGGAGGGGGCACAGGGTGACAGATACACACAGAGGGGTAAGAGGGGACTGGCACATGTACTGTAGGGGCTGGAGTACCCTGGGAGGGACACTGCGATGGGGGAGGGGGGGGGATTGGCACAAGGGAGGGATAAAGGGGGTGGCATTGTACTGAGGGGGAGGTGACAGGAGGGAAGGAGGAAATGACAAAGGGGATTATACAGGAGGAGGAGCAGCTCATGGTCATACTGATGGTGCAGCATTGTACTGTACAGCTGCATAAAGTGCTGGCGGTATGCTCTCATCATCTCATCAGTCATCAGGGCCTTCACTTATCTGCAAGTCATCGTTATTATTATTCTTATAACATAGCAACTCTTCACCGTACATGTGCAGTATCAGCTATGCTGGGCTCTATGTAAAGAGGTTACACGGATTGTATGTTCTCCATGTGTTTGTATAGTTTTCCTCCAGGTGTTCTGGCTTCCTCCCACACTGTTAAACATACAGGTAGGTAGGTTAATTGGCTTCTGAAAAAGAAAAACTAACCATAGTGTATGTGTGTATATGTGGTAGGAATCACAAGTGATATTCTTGTCATTACAAGAGTTTGCTGAATATAGATGGCCTTGTCCGGCGTTCCCGCGTCTGGAGTCCAGACTCTGGACCGTTCTGTTTACCTAATCCCAGCCCGGGGCCGTTTTAACAGCAGTGTAGGCCCCTGGGCAAAGCAATACACTGGGGCCCCTAGCCATCTTCCAGCGGTAGGGGCGGGGAGTGCTATCAGCGACAGCTTTGATGTTCCGCGGGGGTGTTCTGTCTTCCACTCAGCATGTAGGACCTGGAGCCAGGGCCGGATTAACAATGGGGTGGATGGAGCTCCAGCTCCAGGCCCCCCATTGAAAATAGGCCTAGACGGCCCCAAACAGCTGCAGAAGTCCCAGCCACCCCACGCACAGCCTGTCTTAAACTCAGTTTGCACGGGGTCTGACTTTGACCTCCAGTCCTCATGAATGATTAAATCCTCTCGAGTCTCTGCCCCCGGAGCCCGGCGTGCCCCGCATCCTATGATCCGCCCCCGGTCCCAACTGTAGCTCCGCCCCAGGTCTGTGTGACTATAGTATGAACAACTATGCAGAGTAAAATGCAAACCCTCCAATGGGTGTGGGATGTGTGACCTGCAATCACCACTGGTTCTTTTCCCACTCTATGGGTATCGTGGACACCCGCAAGTGGGAATAGTCCCTTTTAGTAGGCATGCCAACTGTCAGGATTGTGAGGGTGCGGGATGTAGGGTGAGGTGTTGTGCCCGGTGGTCTCCTGACACATAACCACAACCCCCTCCAACAGAAACCTTTTCTTCAGTGCGCCCCTGGTCCCTGTATAATGTGTGTGTGTGTCAGTGTGCCCCTGGTCCCTGTATAATGTGTGTGTGTCAGTGTGCCCCTGGTCCCTGTATAATGTGTGTGTGTCAGTGTGCCCCTGGTCCCTGTATAATGTGTGTGTCAGTGTGCCCCTGGTCCCTGTATAATGTGTGTCAGTGTGCCCCTGGTCTCTGTATAATGTGTGTGTGTCAGTGTGCCCCTGGTCTCTGTATAATGTGTGTGTGTCAGTGTGCCCTTGGTCTCTGTATAATGTGTGTGTGTCAGTGTGCCCCATGTCTCTGTATAATGTGTGTGTCAGTGTGCCCCTGTATAATGTGTGTGTGTGTGTCAGTGTGCCCCTGGTCCCTGTATAATGTGTGTGTCAGTGTGACCCTGTATAATGTGTGTGTCAGTGTGCCCCTGGTCCCTGTATAATGTGTGTGTGTCAGTGTGCCCCTGTTCTCTGTATAATGTGTGTGTGCCAGTGTGCCCCATGTCTCTGTATAATGTGTGTGTCAGTGTGCCCCATGTCTCTGTATAATGTGTGTGTCAGTGTGCCCCTGGTCTCTGTATAACGTGTGTGTGCCAGTGTGCCCCATGTCTCTGTATAATGTGTGTGTCAGTGTGCCCCATGTCTCTGTATAATGTGTGTGTCAGTGTGCCCCATGTCTCTGTATAATGTGTGTGTGCCAGTGTGCCCCATGTCTCTGTATAATGTGTGTGTGCCAGTGTGCCCCATGTCTCTGTATAATGTGTGTGTCAGTGTGCCCCATGTCTCTGTGTAATGTGTGTGTCAGTGTGCCCCTGGTCTCTGTATAATGTGTGTGTCAGTGTGCCCCTGGTCTCTGTATAATGTGTGTGTGCCAGTGTGCCCCATGTCTCTGTATAATGTGTGTGTCAGTGTGCCCCATGTCTCTGTATAATGTGTGTGTCAGTGTGCCCCATGTCTCTGTATAATGTGTGTGTGCCAGTGTGCCCCATGTCTCTGTATAATGTGTGTGTCAGTGTGCCCCATGTCTCTGTATAATGTGTGTGTCAGTGTGCCCCATGTCTCTGTGTAATGTGTGTGTCAGTGTGCCCCTGGTCTCTATAATGTGTGTGTCAGTGTGCCCCTGGTCCCTGTATAATGTGTGTGTCAGTGTGCCCCTGGTCTCTGTATAATGTGTGTGTCAGTGTGCCCCATGTCTCTGTATAATGTGTGTGTGCCAGTGTGCCCCATGTCTCTGTATAATGTGTGTGTCAGTGTGCCCCATGTCTCTGTATAATGTGTGTGTGCCAGTGTGCCCCATGTCTCTGTATAATGTGTGTGTCAGTGTGCCCCATGTCTCTGTATAATGTGTGTGTCAGTGTGCCCCATGTCTCTGTATAATGTGTGTGTGCCAGTGTGCCCCATGTCTCTGTATAATGTGTGTGTCAGTGTGCCCCATGTCTCTGTATAATGTGTGTGTGCCAGTGTGCCCCATGTCTCTGTATAATGTGTGTGTGCCAGTGTGCCCCATGTCTCTGTATAATGTGTGTGTCAGTGTGCCCCATGTCTCTGTGTAATGTGTGTGTCAGTGTGCCCCTGGTCTCTGTATAATGTGTGTGTCAGTGTGCCCCATGTCTCTGTATAATGTGTGTGTGCCAGTGTGCCCCATGTCTCTGTATAATGTGTGTGTGCCAGTGTGCCCCATGTCTCTGTATAATGTGTGTGTCAGTGTGCCCCATGTCTCTGTGTAATGTGTGTGTCAGTGTGCCCCTGGTCTCTGTATAATGTGTGTGTCAGTGTGCCCCATGTCTCTGTATAATGTGTGTGTGCCAGTGTGCCCCATGTCTCTGTATAATGTGTGTGTGCCAGTGTGCCCCATGTCTCTGTATAATGTGTGTGTCAGTGTGCCCCATGTCTCTGTGTAATGTGTGTGTCAGTGTGCCCCTGGTCTCTGTATAATGTGTGTGTGCCAGTGTGCCCCATGTCTCTGTAAAATGTGTGTGTCAGTGTGCCCCTGGTCTCTGTATAATGTGTGTGTGCCAGTGTGCCCCATGTCTCTGTATAATGTGTGTGTCAGTGTGCCCCATGTCTCTGTATAATGTGTGTGTCAGTGTGCCCCATGTCTCTGTATAATGTGTGTGTGCCAGTGTGCCCCATGTCTCTGTATAATGTGTGTGTCAGTGTGCCCCATGTCTCTGTATAATGTGTGTGTCAGTGTGCCCCATGTCTCTGTGTAATGTGTGTGTCAGTGTGCCCCTGGTCTCTATAATGTGTGTGTCAGTGTGCCCCTGGTCCCTGTATAATGTGTGTGTCAGTGCGCCCCTGGTCTCTGTATAATGTGTGTGTCAGTGTGCCCCTGGTCTCTGTATAATGTGTGTGTCAGTGTGCCCCTGGTCCCTGTATAATGTGTGTGTCAGTGTGCCCCTGGTCTCTGTATAATGTGTGTGCCAGTGTGCCCCATGTCTCTGTATAATGTGTGTGTCAGTGTGCCCCATGTCTCTGTGTAATGTGTGTGTCAGTGTGCCCCTGGTCCCTGTATAATGTGTGTGTCAGTGTGCCCCTGTATAATGTGTGTGTGTCAGTGTGCCCCTGGTCCCTGTATAATGTTTGTGTCAGTGTGCTCCATGTCTCTGTATAATGTGTGTGTCAGTGTGCCCCATGTCTCTGTATAATGTGTGTGTCAGTGTGCCCCATGTCTCTGTATAATGTGTGTGTCAGTGTGCCCCATGTCTCTGTATAATGTGTGTGTCAGTGTGCCCCATGTCTCTGTATAATGTGTGTGTCAGTGTGCCTCTGGTCCCTGTATAATGTGTGTGTCAGTGTGACCCTGTATAATGTGTGTGTCAGTGTGCCCCTGGTCCCTGTATAATGTGTGTGTGTCAGTGTGCCCCTGGTCTCTGTATAATGTGTGTGTGCCAGTGTGCCCCATGTCTCTGTATAATGTGTGTGTCAGTGTGCCCCATGTCTCTGTATAATGTGTGTGTCAGTGTGCCCCATGTCTCTGTATAATGTGTGTGTCAGTGTGCCCCTGGTCCCTGTATAATGTGTGTGTCAGTGTGACCCTGTATAATGTGTGTGTCAGTGTGCCCCTGGTCCCTGTATAATGTGTGTGTGTCAGTGTGCCCCTGGTCTCTGTATAATGTGTGTGTGCCAGTGTGCCCCATGTCTCTGTATAATGTGTGTGTCAGTGTGCCCCATGTCTCTGTATAATGTGTGTGTCAGTGTGCCCCTGGTCTCTGTATAATGTGTGTGTGCCAGTGTGCCCCATGTCTCTGTATAATGTGTGTGTCAGTGTGCCCCATGTCTGTATAATGTGTGTGTCAGTGTGCCCCATGTCTCTGTATAATGTGTGTGTGCCAGTGTGCCCCATGTCTCTGTATAATGTGTGTGTCAGTGTGCCCCATGTCTCTGTATAATGTGTGTGTCAGTGTGCCCCATGTCTCTGTGTAATGTGTGTGTCAGTGTGCCCCTGGTCTCTATAATGTGTGTGTCAGTGCGCCCCTGGTCTCTGTATAATGTGTGTGTCAGTGTGCCCCTGGTCTCTGTATAATGTGTGTGTCAGTGTGCCCCTGGTCCCTGTATAATGTGTGTGTCAGTGTGCCCCTGGTCTCTGTATAATGTGTGTGCCAGTGTGCCCCATGTCTCTGTATAATGTGTGTGTCAGTGTGCCCCATGTCTCTGTGTAATGTGTGTGTCAGTGTGCCCCTGGTCCCTGTATAATGTGTGTGTCAGTGTGCCCCTGTATAATGTGTGTGTGTGTCAGTGTGCCCCTGGTCCCTGTATAATGTTTGTGTCAGTGTGCTCCATGTCTCTGTATAATGTGTGTGTCAGTGTGCCCCATGTCTCTGTATAATGTGTGTGTCAGTGTGCCCCATGTCTCTGTATAATGTGTGTGTCAGTGTGCCCCATGTCTCTGTATAATGTGTGTGTCAGTGTGCCCCATGTCTCTGTATAATGTGTGTGTCAGTGTGCCCCATGTCTCTGTATAATGTGTGTGTCAGTGTGCCCCATGTCTCTGTGTAATGTGTGTGTCAGTGTGCCCCTGGTCTCTGTATAATGTGTGTGTGTCAGTGTGCCCCTGGTCTCTGTGTGCCCACTCACTCCGATGGACCCAGATGTGCGATCTCCGGATAGCGGGAGCACAGCCTCCCGCTACCCACATTAATGTAGTGCTGCTTGCTCCCCCTTCCAGGTGTTGGGCGCTCCCCACTACCCGCAGAATCGTTCTGCTTACTTTCGGTTTGTTTTGCGGGTGCGTGTGTACGCGTGCCCACAACAATACATTGTACCGCGGCTTATAGGGCAAGCTGTATAAGAGCACATCTGTATATCCCGAAACCCTCACCCCTATCGCTTTTCCCTGCATCCTGATACCCTCACCCCTACAAAAAAGAAGCCCTTCAAAAATTTCAGCTCCAGGCCCTTAATCTGGCACGGCCTGGAGCAGAATTTCTGCTAATTACTCCTTTACTGCACAGATGGTGGGAGATGGGGAGGGAGGGATAATACTAAACTGTAGAGAGGGAGCATTGGGCTGAATGAAGGGGCCCCGGTACATGACTTCCAGGGTGGTAGGGGGTGTTCAATACGCAGGGGAGTGGTGGATAGTGGAGTGGGCTAAATATTCATAATTTTCCAGTGGCAGGGCAGCCTGCTTGACTGCAGATATCTCCAGTGCCTGGAAAAAGATTTCTTATCTTTCAATGGCATAAAAAAACTAGAAAATCCCACCTTTTAGGACAGAGATTTTCAACCTTTTACAACTCGCAGCACACTGAACAAGATTTAAATATTGCCAAGGCACACTCAAATATAATGGTGATACATGGTGCAGTTGTGCATCCTAGGATGTTATGTTGCAGCTTCTCCATAGGTAACGCCTGAGCCATATCTGAGAAAGCCAGAAGAGCCCAACACTGCCCAGGCCCAAAATTAGGGCTGGCTCTGCAACCACTAAAAGCACCAGTATTGATCATTCCAGGGCCTCAGTAATGGCAAAACACTGACGGGACTGGCTCTGCTTCTATGGTGGCACAACTGTAGACTGCTCAGGCCACACTAGTGTGCCATGGCACAGTGGTTGAAAAATACTGTTTTATGAGGTACTGAGGACTTGGGGAGCAGAGTTCAGGAGCCAGAGCAATCCACCATTGAAAATCTAAAACTGCATACCAGGTGTGTTGAGCTGGAGCAGGGCCAGCTGCTGGAAGGCTGATATCTCTGGTTCTGGGCATAGTAGACACAAGCTGCCAGTGTCCACTGAAAGGGGAAAGGTCCAGCTTTTGGAGTATACCCTCAGAAAAAAATCTAAGTCAGTCAGAACCCAAGATATATGGCTGGTAAGAGCAATTCACAGGCTCAGATGGGGACCACTGCTTAGAAGTCGGATATCTCCAGGTCCCCATGGACGATTTGAAAAAAACTGGTGGTACCCCTGAAAAAAGAGGACCCTCAGCTATCAGGCTAGTGCCGTTATGCTGCCCATTTGAACAGACGGCCCTGCCCCAGGCCATTTACTCGTATAAACCAAATTGTAATAAATGCTGTCATAACCTCCTTTCCTCCTTTATATACAAGATGAGTGTAAAATTTATCAGAAATGGTTTAAATGAGTTCAAAAAAAAGGAGTTGTACTACAGTGCACAGGAGTTGAATATATACAATTTATTTGAAATATAAATATATATAAAATAACAATGAATCACTATTGCCGTTCGGTATAAGATTTTGAAGCTTACTTCATATAAATCATTTCATATTATTGAGTATTATTAAATATTGATCAAGCCAAAAAAAGTATTCTGGATTTGTTTGTGCTTTCTTTTCAGTTCAGTTAGTAACTTTTAGAATGTATGCAAATCAAGTGTTCATTTTGTGTCAAGTTGTTTCACATGGATCAGTGTGAATCACTCTGTTGCTCCTATTGTCAGATCTCAATTAATAAGAACCACTGTTGCAGTTCTTCTAATATTTCACTTCCAGTAAAAAGTTTATGGACAAAGTACATTATAGATTAATCTAGCCAGATACTTTTATATTGTATAAAGGTGATCTCATCACTTCTCCACACTTGTTCAACTGCAGGTAATCCTCCCCGGCTGCTGGTGCTTTTCTTTTAACTCTTTATTGCAGTCATCTCTGGGGGATCTGTCTGTGGTAAGAGGGATTTCAATAACAATAGCTGCAGGTAGCTGTATACCATTTTTCCGGTCACAAGTAGTGGATTCAGATAGATAGAGATATATATATATATATATATATATATACACACAAAATGATTTTATTTTGTATTCTTTGAATCGTGTGAAACGGGTATTTATAGCTGTACATACTGTACATGTGTGTGTGTGTACTGCTGGTGCGTGGTGTCTACTGTGTTAATTCCTATTGGGCATCTGCAAAATGTCTATTATGTACTCCAGCCACATTAACCTTTGGGTCTCATTTTAAGGACAAATATACAAACAGGTTTGACCTAGTGCTCATCAAATCAATTCCTGTTCGACAGGTAGTATAGTTGTTACTTAACCCTAATTGATTAACCAAGTAGAAGAAAAAGGAGTTGTACTACAGCGCACAGGAATTGAATGTATACAATTTATTTAAAAAAAAAAAAAAATATATATATATATATATATATTTATTTATTTATTTATTTTCTGTACATAATGCTAATACTTTGACTTTCTGTAATATTTTCTACTTACATGACTTGTGTCAGTAAAAATGTTAACCGTCAGTGAAAAATATCATACCTCTTTCACATCACACAAATAACCCGGTATCAACCCGTTATATTGCCAGGTCAACACGGGTCACTGTGCAGTGTGAAAGGGTCCCTTTAGAAATCCTGTGTCGCCTGACCTGGTAATTCCACCCAGGTTGTAAGAAGGGTTATTCCTGGGTTGATTACCGGGTCAGTGGCAGTGCGAACGGATTGCGAGTCGATGTGACCCGGCACCCGTTCACTACATAGAGAGAGGCGGCGCGGAGACAAGCTCATCTCCAGCGCCGCCTTTGCACCCGCCCCCGATGCTGCCGTAATCCCCGCCCCTGGATAGCAACCCGACCCGGCATATTGTCGGGTCAGGATGGCAATGTGTAGGGTCCAATCCGGATCCCACCCAGGAAGGACCCTTTTCCAATTCCCGGCTGGGACCCGGCATTGTGATCTGAAAGGGGTTTCAGTGAAGAATATTTGGAAGTCTCCAGCCCTGCTCATTGGAATTTCCTGTTGCTACACTCCTGATGCCAGCCTCCTCCTGCACACTGTACTCCCATTTTGGGGCATGGGTAATACAGACATGACAAGGCAGCAACTTCCAAGTGATGTGCCTCGAGAATGGATGGTACATTCATGATTATTGAGTGGAACTATAGTGATCCATAAATGAGTGGTTTACAAAATGCAGGATTTACTCCCATACAAGGGTGAACTGCTATTTATTTACATGCTAAGAGGGACAAAGTTATTTATTTTATTTTCAATAGGGCAACTACTCTTTATTTATCTGACGTCCTAGTGGATGCTGGGAACTCCGTAAGGACCATGGGGAATAGACGGGCTCCGCAGGAGACTGGGCACTCTAAAAGAAAGATTAGGTACTATCTGGTGTGCACTGGCTCCTCCCTCTATGCCCCTCCTCCAGACCTCAGTTAGAATCTGTGCCCGGCCAGAGCTGGGTGCTCCTAGTGGGCTCTCCTGAGCTTGTTAGAAAGAAAGTATTTGTTAGGTTTTTTATTTTCAGTGAGATCTGCTGGCAACAGACTCACTGCTTCGTGGGACTGAGGGGAGAGAAGCAAACCTACCTGCTTGCAGCTAGCTTGTGCTTCTTAGGCTACTGGACACCATTAGCCCTGGGCAGCAATAAGATTACCTTTTGGCACATTATGCACATAAAACAGTCTGGAAAACTGTATATGTGCAAAAACCCCCGCCATTCAGATATACAAAACGCGGGAGAAGCCCGCCGCTGAGGGGGCGGGGCCTTCTTCCTCACACACCAGCGCCATTTTCTCTTCACAGCTCCGCTGGAAGGACGCTCCCCAGGCTCTCCCCTGCAGTATCCTGTACAAGTAGGGTAAAAAAGAGAGGGGGGGCACATAAATTTAGGCGCAAATAAGATATAAGCAGCTATTGGGAAAAATCACTCAGTATAGTGTAAATCCCTGTGTTATATAGCGCTGTGGTGTGTGCTGGCATACTCTCTCTCTCTGTCTCCCCAAAGGACTTTGTGGGGTCCTGTCCTCAGTCAGAGCATTCCCTGTGTGTGTGCGGTGTGTCGGTACGGCTGTGTCGACATGTTTGATGAGGAGGGTTACGTGGAGGCGGAGCAAGGGCAGATAAGTGTGGTGTCGCCCCCGACGGGGCCGACATCGGATTGGATGGATATGTGGAAGGTCTTAACAGACAGTGTTAACTCCTTACATAAAAGGTTCGATGACGCAGCAGCCTTGGGACAGCCGGGATCTCAGCCCGCACCTGCCCAGGCGTCTCAGAGGCCATCAGGGGCTCATAAACGCCCGCTAGCTCAGATGGTAGACACAGATGTCGACACGGAGTCTGACTCCAGTGTAGATGAGGATGAGACAAATGCACAGTCTACAAAAGCCATCCGATGCATGATTACTGCAATGAAAAATGTATTGCACATTTCTGATATAAACCCGGTTACCACCAAGAAGGGTATTATGTTTGGGGAGAAAAAGCAGCCAGTGACTTTTCCCCCATCTGATGAATTAAATGAATTGTGTGAGGAAGCGTGGAGTTCCCCCGATAAGAAACTAGTGATTTCTAAGAGGTTAATGATGGCGTACCCTTTCCCGCCAACGGACAGGTTACGTTGGGAAACATCCCCTAGGGTGGACAAGGCGCTCACACGCTTATCAAAAAAGGTGGCACTGCCATCTCAGGATACGGCCGCCTTAAAGGAACCTGCGGATAGAAAGCAGGAAGCTATCCTGAAGTCTGTGTATACACACTCAGGTACTATACTGAGACCTGCTATTGCTTCAGCATGGATGTGTAGTGCTGCAGCCGCATGGTCTGATTCCCTGTCAGACAACATTGATTCCCTCGACAGGGATACTATTTTGCTAACCATAGAACATATAAAAGACGTCGTCTTATATATGCGGGATGCACAGAGGGACATTTGCCTGCTGGCATCTAGAATTAATGCAATGTCCATTTCTGCCAGGAGAGTATTATGGACTCGGCAGTGGACAGGTGATGCTGATTCTAAAAGACACATGGAGGTTTTGCCTTATAAGGGTGAGGAATTGTTTGGGGACGGTCTCTCGGACCTCGTATCCACGGCAACAGCCGGGAAGTCAACTTTTTTACCTCAGGTTCCCTCACAGCCTAAGAAAGCACCGTATTATCATGTACAGTCCTTTCGGCCTCAGACAGGCAAGCGGATCAGAGGCGCATCCTTTCTGCCCAGAGGCAGGGGTAGAGGAAAGAAGCTGCACCAGGCAGCCAGTTCCCAGGAACAAAAATCCTCCCCCGCTTCCTCTAAGTCCACCGCATGACGCTGGGGCTCCACAGGCGGAGCCGGGTGCGGTGGGGGCGCGTCTCCGAAACTTCAGCAACCAGTGGGTTCGCTCACAAGTGGATCTCTGGGCTGTACAAATTGTATCTCAGGGATACAAGCTGGAGTTCGAGGCGACTCCCCATCGCCGTTACCTCAAATCAGCCTTGCCAGCTGCTCCCAGGGAAAGGGAGGTAGTACTGGCGGCAATTCACAAGCTGTACCTCCAGCAGGTGATAATCAAGGTTCCCCTCCTTCAACAGGGACGGGGTTACTATTCCTCAATGCTTGTGGTACCGAAACCAGACGGTTCGGTGAGACCCATTCTGAATTTAAAATCCTTGAACACTTATATAAGGAAGTTCAAGTTCAAAATGGAATCGCTCAGGGCGGTTATTGCAAGCCTGGAAGAGGGGGATTTTATGGTGTCGCTGGACATCAAGGATGTTTACTTGCATGTCCCCGTTTACCCACCTCACCAGGAGTACCTCAGGTTTGTGGTACAGGATTGTCATTACCAATTCCAGACGTTGCCGTTTGGTCTGTCCACGGCACCGAGAATATTTACCAAGGTAATGGCCGAAATGATGATACTCCTTCGGAAAAAGGGAGTTATAATTATCCCATACTTGGACAATCTCCTTATAAAGGCGAGGTCCAGAGAGCAGTTGTTAGTCAGCGTAGCACTCTCTCAGGAAGTGTTGCAACAGCACGGCTGGATTCTGAATATCCCAAAGTCGCAGCTGATTCCTGCGACGCGTCTGCTCTTCCTGGGCATGATTCTGGACACAGAACAGAAGAAGGTGTTTCTCCCGGTGGAGAAGGCCCAGGAATTGTCATCTCTGGTCAGGGACCTCCTGAAACCAAAACAGGTGTCGGTGCATCACTGCATGCGAGTCCTGGGAAAGATGGTGGCTTCTTACGAAGCAATTCCCTTCGGCAGGTTCCATGCAAGGATCTTTCAGTGGGATCTGTTAGACAAATGGTCCGGATCGCATCTTCAGATGCATCGGTTGATCACCCTGTCCCCAAGGGCCAGGGTGTCTCTGCTGTGGTGGCTGCAGAGTGCTCATCTTCTCGAGGACCGCAGATTCGGCATACAGGACTGGGTCCTGGTGACCACGGACGCAAGCCTCCGAGGTTGGGGGGTAGTCACTCAGGGAAGGAACTTCCAAGGACAGTGGTCAAGTCAGGAGACTTCACTACACATAAATATACTGGAACTAAGGGCCATTTACAACGCCCTGAGTCAAGCAGAGCCCCTGCTTCAAAACCAACCAGTGCTGATTCAATCAGACAACATCACGGCGGTCGCCCATGTAAACCGCCAGGGCGGCACAAGAAGCAGGATGGCGATGGCAGAAGCCACAAGGATTCTCAGATGGTCGGAAAATCACGTGCTAGCACTGTCAGCAGTGTTCATTCCGGGAGTGGACAACTGGGAAGCAGACTTCCTCAGCAGGCACGACCTCCACCCGGGAGAGTGGGGACTTCATCCAGAAGTCTTCACGCAGATTGTAAACCGTTGGGAACGGCCACAGGTAGACATGATGGCGTCCCGCCTCAACAAAAAGCTAAAAAAAATATTGCGCCAGGTCAAGGGACCCTCAGGCGATAGCTGTGGACGCACTAGTGACACCGTGGGTGTACCATTCGGTTTATGTGTTCCCTCCTCTTCCTCTCATACCCAAGGTACTGAGGATAGTAAGAAAGAGAGGAGTAAGAACTATACTCATCGTTCTGGATTGGCCAAGAAGAACCCAGAACTACAAGAAATGATCTCAGAGGACCCATGGCCTCTGCCTCTCAGACAGGACCTGTTACAGCAGGGGCCGTGTCTGTTCCAAGACCTACCGCGGCTGCGTTTGACGGCATGGCGGTTGAACGCCGGATCTTAACGGAAAAGGGCATTCCGGATGAAGTGATTCCTACGCTGGTAAAGGCTAGGAAAGACGTGACAGCACATTATCACCGTATATGGCAAAAATATGTTGCTTGGTGTGAGGCCAGGAAGGCCCCAACAGAGGAATTCCAGCTGGGTCGATTCCTGCACTTCCTACAGTCAGGAGTGACTATGGGCCTAAAATTAGGATCCATAAAGGTCCAGATTTCGGCCCTATCTATTTTCTTTCAAAAAGAACTGGCTTCACTGCCTGAAGTTCAGACGTTTGTTAAGGGAGTGCTGCATATTCAGCCCCCTTTTGTGCCTCCAGTGGCACCTTGGGATCTTAACGTTGTGTTGGATTTCCTGAAATCCCACTGGTTTGAACCACTTAAGTCTGTGGAGCTAAAATATCTCACGTGGAAAGTGGTCATGCTATTGGCCTTGGCTTCGGCTAGGCGTGTGTCAGAATTGGCGGCTTTGTCATGTAAAAGCCCTTATCTGATCTTCCATATGGACAGGGCAGAATTAAGGACTCGTCCCCAATTTCTCCCTAAGGTGGTATCAGCTTTTCATTTGAACCAACCTATTGTGGTGCCTGCGGCTACTCGGGACTTGGAGGACTCCAAGTTACTGGATGTAGTCAGGGCTTTGAAAATCTATGTAGCCAGGACGGCTGGAGTCAGGAAAACTGACTCGCTGTTTATCCTGCATGCACCCAACAAGCTGGGTGCTCCGGCTTCAAAGCAAACTATTGCGCGCTGGATCTGTAACACGATTCAGCAAGCTCATTCTGCGGCAGGATTGCCGCATCCTAAATCGGTAAAAGCCCATTCCACATGGAAGGTGGGCTCTTCTTGGGCGGCTGCCCGAGGGGTCTCGGCTTTACAGCTTTGCCGAGCTGCTACTTGGTCGGGTTCAAACACATTTGCTAAGTTCTACAAGTTTGATACCCTGGCTGAGGAGGACCTTGCCTTTGCTCATTCGGTGCTGCAGAGTCATCCGCACTCTCCCGCCCGTTTGGGAGCTTTGGTATAATTCCCATGGTCCTTACGGAGTTCCCAGCATCCACTAGGACGTCAGAGAAAATAAGAATTTACTCACCGGTAATTCTATTTCTCGTAGTCCGTAGTGGATGCTGGGCGCCCGTCCCAAGTGCGGACTCTGCAATACATGTATATAGTTATTGCTTAACTAAAGGGTTATTGTTATGAGCCATCTGTTACTGAGGCTCAGTTGTTGTTCATACTGTTAACTGGGTATGGTTATCACAAGTTGTACAGTGTGATTGGTGTGGCTGGTATGAGTCTTACCCTGGATTCCAAATCCTTTCCTTGTTGTGTCAGCTCTTCCGGGCACAGTTTCCTTAACTGAGGTCTGGAGGAGGGGCATAGAGGGAGGAGCCAGTGCACACCAGATAGTACCTAACCTTTCTTTTAGAGTGCCCAGTCTCCTGCGGAGCCCGTCTATTCCCCATGGTCCTTACGGAGTTCCCAGCATCCACTACGGACTACGAGAAATAGAATTACCGGTGAGTAAATTCTTATTTTTCTAGCTAAGTAAAGGTGCCCATCTATCTATCTATCTATCTATCTATCTATCTATCTATCTATCTATCTATCTATCTATCTATCTATCTATCTATAATAAAACAAATTCTAAAAATACTAAACACATGCACTTACCTGGGAAATTTATTTCTTCCTCATTTCCTCTTGACTTTTTTTCCCCTATACTCTCTCTTTCAACTGCATTTTCTGTTTTTATCTATTATTATTTATTATTATCCTTTATTTATATGGCGCCACAAGGGTTCCGCAGCGCCCAATTACAGAGTACATAAACAAATAATAAAACAGGAAAACAGCAACTTACAGTTGATGACAGTATAGGACAAGTACAGGGTAAATAAACATAGTCCTGACAATGGAATAAGTATCAGGTGGCAGAAAACTGCTGGATTTGGTGCAGTTGAAGATTATTAAAGTAAGAAAAAGGATAAGCACATGAGGGAAGAGGGCCCCGCTCGTGAGAGCTTACATTCTAAAGGGGAGGGGTAGACAGACAGGGGTGACACAGATGGGGTACATAGAGAGCGTGGAACAGAGGGTTAGGATGAGATTTGGCTGGGTTTGGTGAAGAAGTGGGTCTTGAGAGCCTGTTTGAAGTTTTGTAGAGAGGTGGAGAGTCTGAGGGGGAGAGGTAGGGAATTCCAGAGAAGTGGTGCAGCATGTGAAAAATCGTGGAGGTAGGAGTGGGAGGAAGTAATCCGTAGGCAGGAGAGTCGGCGTGCATTAGCAGAGCGAAGAGGACGGGTGGAAGTGTAAAGGGAGATAAGGTCAGAGATGTAGATGGGAGAGGAGTGGGTGAGGGCTTTGTAAGCGAGTGTGAGAAGCTTGAAATGGATTCTGAAAGGGAAGGGGAGCCAGTGAAGGTCTAGTAAGAGAGGAGAGGTGGACGTAGTGCGTTTGGTGAGGAAAATGAGCTGGGCAGCAGCATTGAGGATAGATTGGAGTGGAGAGAGGTATTTGTCAGGAATGCCAGTCAGGAGATTACAGTAGTCCAGTCTGGAGATGACCAGTGAGTGGATAAGAGTCTTAGTAGCATCCTGGGTCAGAAAGGGTCTGATCCTGGAAATATTTTTTAGATGAAAACGGCAGGTTTGTCTGAGAGGGTGGCAGTGGCCATAGTGTGGCAGTGCATTGCATTATCACATATATTGTGTGTGACCCCATTTTGTTATGCTACAGCACCACTGGAGTCTGTTAGGGCAGGGATGGTCCTGGACACCCAATGAGTATGCAGCCTGAGAGGCACATGACCCCTTGAACAGCCCACCCCTGACTATAACACACAACCAAAATCCAATATATAAACACCAGTCAGACATAGATTATTATTATCTTAAATCCTCTAAGGTGCCACAAAGTGTCTTTAGCACCACACAATGGCATATACATAGTAACAGTATATTTTCACATACAGTAAGTACAGTACAATGTGAATGCACATATTTTATTAAAACAGGAATAAAATGACAGCACATGAGGATATGAGACTAGCATAGGGCAACTGACAACTGAGTAAGACAGTAGTGGTAAGTAGCTGGAAGGGGAGGGCAGTTCAGCACTCGGTGAGCTACCCAAAGTAAGGCTGGACATAGGGAAGCCAATCCCGGACCAGTTTTTTAATCCCAGGTATCGGCCGCCCCACCCGCCCCGCAAACATAACTCACCATGGCCCTCATTCCGAGTTGATCGCTCGCTAGCTGCTTTTAGCAGCAGTGCACATGCTTAGCCGCCGCCCTCTGGGAGTGTATCTTAGCTTAGCAGAAGTGCGACCGAAAGGTTCGCAGAACTGCTCGAAAAAAATTTCATGCAGTTTCTGAGTAGCTCCAGACCTACTCCTTCCTTGCGATCACTGCAGACTGTTTAGTTCCTGCTTTGACGTCACAAACACGCCCTGCGTTCAGCCAGCCACTTCCCTGTTTCCCCAGCCACTCCTGCGTTTTCACCTGACACGCCTGCGTTTTTTAGCACACTCCCGGAAAATGGTCAGTTACCACCCAGAAACACCCACTTCCTGTCAATCACTCAACGATCAGCAGAGCGACTGAAAAGCGTCGCTCGACCTTGTGTAAACCTGCATAGTTTTGTGTGAAAGTACTTTGCGCGTGCGTACTGCGGCCCATACGCATGCGCAGAAATTCCGATTTTTAACCTGATCGCTGCACTGCGAACGAAAGCAGCTAGCGATCAACTCGGAATTAGGGCCCATATTCCGGGGGCGGGCGGGGAACAACTTCTGATCGCTGCTGGCGGCTCCCAGCAGCGGCTGACGGTGCAGCGTGACCTCTCACGCTGCACTGGGGAGCCGGAACAAGGAAGCCGGGCAGCGTCTGAGCGTCCTGTGGACACTCAACGCTGGTCCCGCAATCCCCGGGATTGGAGCCGATCCCGCTATTGGCCACCATAGCTGGTCATAGAGATTCAGAGTTACTGACCTAGACTAGGAGACAAGGAGAAAAGGTGGCTTGAGTATGCTAAGGGGAGAACAAGAGGAAAGAGGGCCTTACATATTACGGGCAAGTGTAACAGTTAGAAGGTGAACCGGGAAGAAGAGCAGGTGAAGAGCAGCAAGGTAAGTGGTCACATAGGAGGAGAGCTGGTAGGGGTTGGGTATGTGTGACTGGTGGTCAGGAGACCGGGATTCACATGTCCGGCGGGGGGGCGAGCGCAACAAAGTCACTTGTGGGATCGCTGCGCTCGCCACACTGCAGGCTCGGTGGCTCGCTGCGCCCGCCACAGTTTCTATTCCCACTCTGAGTGTCGTGGACACCCCTGAGTGGAAATAGTCCCTGTTGATCGGCATGCTGACCTTCGGGATAGTGAGGGGGCGGAATGTAGGTGCCGGTATTGTCACATAACTACACCCCGCTGGTAGGCATATCTCCCAACTGTACCGATTTTCGCGAGACAAGCCTGTTTTTTTGGGACTGTCCTGCTGTCCTACCCGCGGGCCACAGCGTTTCATGGTGGGTGGGGAGTTAGGAGGCTCCCTGTCATTCGCTGCTAGCAGAGCAGCTGTGAATAGATGCTGTGCACATGCACACAGCATCTATACATGGGAGACAGAGAGTGCCGAGCATGCCCCCACAATGAGAAAAACGGGAGGAGGCGTGGCTTGCGATGGCAGCATTCCCACGTCCTCTTTTCGGGTGCACAAAGTTGTCCTGGCTTTGCTCTTTATAATGTTGGGAGGTATGGGTAGGCTTTAAGGCAGTTTCTCAGGTTTCAAGGATATCTATGAAGGAGCACAGTGAAAATTGTGAGTCGGCCTCAGAGTGCTTAGCTGTGATATATGCAGTAAACTACTGCAACCAATCAGATTCTTACTTTCATAGTCTTACTTCCACTGGTCATATAAAATGTAATTACTGACTGACTGCTGAGATTCAGTGCTGTGCTAACAAAGTAGTTCTAGTGATTTTTTTTACTTAAGAATATTTTTTTTTATTTGCAAGGAAACAAATAGATCTGCTCTTTATCTGCTTTATAATGGATAATTTGCAGAGTCATGCTAGATGGCACAATCCTGCTCAGTAGCAATATGTGCATTAGCCAGCATGACATGAATCTGCAGTGTATTGCATAACTCCAACAATTGTAGGCGTTGTCCTTTAGTTAAAACAAGCCAATCAGCTAGTGATGTTATAATACACCTTTCATTCAGCATTAACAAGGGCTCGTGTCTAGTGGCATTCACAGCATACTTACCTACTTGGCTTCCTCCTCCTCCGGGAGTGGCCAGCACGGTTGGCGGATATGGGGCGTGGTTGGCATGCAGATGGGCTGCCCGGGGGTGTGGCTTCAGAATCGCGTCATTGTGGCCCTGCTCCCAATTCTATAGTGCCTAGAGAACAGGCACTGTGCAGCGGTGGACGTGGCTATGATGACGCTATTCACCGCAAATCGTGTCATCAGGTTCCCTCGGCCCGCTCACTTGTACTCTATTGTGGGCAGCCGAGGAGGCGGAGCAGTGGGTTGTGCAGGTATGTGGGAGCCTTGCCTGCCTTTCTGGATGGGCCGGGGGCACCACACGAGTTTCGGGAGCCTCCCGTCCGTTCCGGGGGGGTAGGCAAGTATGATTCACAGGGTTGGTGCAAGGTTTCTTGGCACCCTAGGCAAAACTTCTGCCTACTGCCCCCCCAACACCATCACTTACCCAGATAGTACGGTGAAAGTGAATAGACGGCATCTTATACATTTCCCATTTTCCCAGACGCCTGACTGCATTGAGTACAACAAGAATGTATCTCTCAGAGACATCTTTAACTATTTGATGGGCACACTTAGTAGCACCCCCTACCCAGATCCTGGCACCCTACCCATCTATCACTATTTCATTGTCTTTCATGCATACATAAATACATACAGATCCATACACTGCCTCTCTCATATGTACATTCACACTTACAGTACATGCTCTCTGTCTCTCATTTTCTTCACATATCTCTACTTTCTCATACGTCCTAGAGGATGCTGGTGACGACATCAAGACCATGGGGTATAGACGGGATCCGCAGGAGACATGGGCACTCTAAAGACTTTTCATTGGGTGTGAACTGGCTCCTCCCTCTATGCCCCTCCTCCAGACCTCAGTTTTAGAAATGTGCCCAGGTCGACTGGATGCATTCTGAGGAGCTCTACTGAGTTTCTCTGAAAAGACTTATGTTAGGTTTTTTATTTTCAGGAAGATCTGCTGGCATCATACTCCCTGCTTCGTGGGACTGAGGGGGCAGAAGCAGAACCAACTTCCTCAGAGTTTCATGGCTCTGCTTCTGGCTGACAGGACACCATTAGCTCCTGAAGGGAACTGAACGCTAGCCGTGTCTAGATGCTCACTCCCACAGCACGCCGTCACCCCCCTCACAGAGGCAGAAGACAGGTGAGTAAAGAAGAATGATCTTCTATCAAGTAAGTGACGGCTGAGGTGCGGCACGGCTGGAGGGAGCGCAGCGCGCCATTGCTGCCCACACAGGCACTACAGGGTGCAGGGTGCGGGGGGAGCGCCCTGGGCAGCAAGAAAAATACCTCAAACTGGCTAAAAGGGGGCATAAGTTGCCGCTGGCACAGCCCTGCCCCTGACAGTATAAATATTACAGTGTTTATATGAGTGTAAGGACGCGCCATTGCGGGGGTGGAGCTTCTTCCTCAGGCAGCCAGCACACTACTCAGCGCCATTTTCTCTCTCTCCTCAGGCTGCAGTGAACACGCTGGTCCTCTCCTCCACTTCTGACAAGTACAGGGTGCTATTAAGGGGGGCACAAAGCAATTGTGGTGCATTTGATAGTGTATATTACTATTTAAAAAGCGCTGTTAGGCTGTGGACATACTGTGTTCACAGGAAATACTGGCGCTGGGATTGTGAACTGGCTGCTCCTATCCTGTGTCCCTCTGACAGATTTTACTGTGGGTCTGTCCCCAAAATATGCCCCAGTGTGTCTGTTGGTGTGCTGTACACGTGTGAGGCATGTCTGAGGCAGGGAGTTCCAGGGAAGCCATTTTAGGGACACAGAGTTGTAATGTGGTGGCGCTACCGGCACACTAAGAGCCTGCATGGGTGAAAGAGTTACGTGACAGTATGCATCTGATAAACCGTAGATTAGATAAGTCTGAATCTAAGGCTGCATGCTGGAGAAAATCTGTGGAAGATGTGATTTTTCAGGATGCTGTTATTCCTTATGCGGGCGGCCCCTCTGGGTCACATAAGAGACCATTTGCAAATGTTGTAAACACTGATACCGACACGGATTCTGACTCTTGTGTCGACGATAGTGAATCCAGAGAGATAGATCATAAATTGGCAAAAAATATACAATATATGATTGTGGCTATAAGGGACGTGTTGAAGGTTACAGAAACCACTCCTGTGCCTAAGTAGAAGGCGTATTTATGTAAGAAAAAGAAGTCCAAAGTCACGTTCCCCCCTTCACACGAACTAAATGCTCTGTTTGAAGGGATGTGGGTGAATCCTGATAAAAGATTTTGTATTCCCAAAAGGATTAACATAGCTTACCCTTTCCCGGCTGAGGACAGGAAAAAGTGGGAGTCACCCCCTGTGTTAGACAGTGCACTTTCCAGGTTGACAAAGAAGGTAATTCTCCCTGATCCTGGCATGGCTTCTCTTAAAGAGCCGGCAGGCCGCAAAATGGAAACGACATTGAAATCCATTTATGTTACAAATGGTACACTGATTAGGCCCACTATTGCCTGCACATGGGTGAGTCACGCTATTGAAAAATGGTCAGAAAGCGTGTCATCAGAAATTGACACAATTGATAAAGATGAGATACTCCTTAAGTTAGGGAATATCAAGGACGCTGCCGCCTACATGCTGGAAGCAATGAAGGATATTGGACTCTTGAGTTCACAGGCCGCTACCATGGCAGTATCGGCTAGGCGGGTGTTGTGGATTCGCCAGTGGAACGCGGATGCAGATTCCAAAAGAAACATGGAGGCTCTCCCATATAAAGGTGAGGTCTTATTTGACGATGGCCTGGATGCGTTAGTCTCGGCGGCTACCGCAGGTAAGTCAACATTTTTGCCCTCTGCGCCTGCACCGGCAAAAAAGACCTATCACCCGCAAATGCAGTCCTTTCGGCCCAATAAATACAAAAAGACGAGAGGTTCCCCCTTCTTTGCAGGTAGGGGAAGGGGAAAGAAGCCCACAGCGGCTCCAGGTTCCCAAGAGCAGAAGTCTACCCCTACTTCTGCCAAATCCCCAGCATGACGCTGGAGCTCCCTTGCGGGAGGCCGCTCGGGTGGGGGCACATCTCAGACTCTTCAGCCAGGATTGGATTCTGTCTGGCCTGGATCCCTGGGTGTTGCAAATAGTATCCCAGGGGTACAAGCTGGAGTTTCAAGACGTTCCCCCATGCCGATTTTTCAAATCGACCTTGCCAATTTCTCCGTCAGAAAGAGAAGCAGTAACAGCGGCAATCCAAAAATTATATCAAGACCAGGTCATAATCCTGGTACCGTTGTCACAACAAGGGATGGGTTTTTATTCAAGCCTCTTTGTGGTTCCGAAGCCGGACGGTTCGGTCAGACCAATCCTAAATCTAAAGGATCTGAATTGTTACCTAAAAAGGTTCAAGTTCAAGATGGAATCACTTCAGGCAGTGATTGCCAGTCTGGAGGAGGGGGACTACTTGGTGTCAGTGGACATAAAGTATGCTTACCTGCATGTTCCCATTTATCCTCCTCACCAGGCTTATCTGAGATTCGCGGTTCAGGATTGCCATTACCAATTTCAGACGTTACCTTTCAGTCTCTCCACGGCGCCGAGGGTATTCACCAAGGTGATGGCGGAGATGATGGTTCTCCTTCGTCAGAAAGGAGTCAATATAATTCCTTATCTGGATGACCTCCTGATAAAGGCGAGAGACAGGGAGCAGTTGTTACGAAACATATCACTCTCTCTGTCAATACTCCAACAACACGGGTGGATCATAAATTACCCAAAGTCACAGTTGGAACCGACGACAAGGTTGTCTTTCCTCGGGATGATTCTGGACACAGAAGTTCAGAGAGTATTTCTTCCGCTGGAAAAGGCTTTGGAAATCCAGAAAATGGTAAAACAGATATTGAAACCATCAAGTGTGTCGATCCATCAGTGCATTCGATTGTTGGGGAAGATGGTGGAGGCCTTACAGTTTGGCAGGTTCCATGCCAGAGTATTCCAGTGGGACCTGTTGGACAAGTGGTCGGGGTCACACCTACACATGCACAGAAAGATAATCCTGTCGTCAAAAACCAGGATTTCGCTCCTGTGGTGGTTACACAGTTCTCACCTACTAGAGGGACGCAGGTTCGGGATTCAGGACTGGGTCCTGGTAACCACTGATGCAAGTCTCCGAGGCTGGGGAGCAGTCTCTCAGGGAGAAAACTTCCAGGGACGTTGGTCACAACAGGAAGCCTGCCTTCACATAAACGTTCTAGAGCTAAGAGCCATTTACAACGGCCTTCAACAAGCGGTACATCTTCTTCAAGACCGTCCTGTGCAGATCCAGGCGGACAATGTAACAGCAGTCGCATACATAAACAGGCAGGTCGGAACGAAAAGCAGAGCGGCAATGGCAGAGGCGACAAAAATCCTCCGCTGGGCAGAAAAACATCTACAAGCTCTGCCGGCAACATTCATTCCGGGAGTAGACAACTGGGAAGCAGACTTCCTCAGCAGACACAATCTCCATCCAGGAGAGTGGGGCCTCCACCAAGAAGTATTTGCAGAGGTGACAAGTCTTTGGGGAGTACCTCAAATAGACATGATGGTGTCTCGTCTCAACAAGAAGCTTCAGAGATACTGTTCCAGGTCAAGAGACCCTCAAGCAGTAGCAGTGGATGCACTGGTGACCCAGTGGGTGTTTCCGTCAGTGTATGTTTTCCCTCCACTTCCGCTGATCCCAAAAGTACTCAGGATCATAAGAAAAACAAGGGTTCGAGCAATCTTCATTGCCCCAGACTGGCCAAGGAGGGCTTGGTACCCAGATCTTCAGCAGTTACTCATAGGAGATCCTGGGCCTCTTACTCCTCGGAAGGACCTGCTGCAGCAGGGGCCGTGTGTGTACCAAGACTTACCGCGGCTACGTTTGACGGCATGGCTGTTGAGCGCCGTATCCTAGCCAGGAAGGGTATTCCCGAGGAGGTCATCCCCACCCTTATTCAGGCCAGAAAGGGAGTAATGTCGAAACATTACCACCATATTTGGAGAAAATATGTATCTTGGTGTGAATCCAAGAAAGCTCCTACGGAAGAGTTTCATTTAGGACGTTTTCTCCATTTTTTGCAGGATGGTGTGGAGGCGGGCCTCCGATTGGCATCAATCAAGGTCCAGATTTCGGCCTTGTCAGTGTCCTTCCAGAAACAATTGGCCTCTCTTCCGGAGGTTCAGACCTTTGTGAAAGGGGTTCTGCACATCCAGCCTCCAGTGGCACCATGGGACCTTAATGTGGTATTCAATCGGATTGGTTTGAGCCTCTACAAAAGATAGAGTTGAAATTTCTCACTTGGAAAGTGGTGATGCTTTTGGCTTTGGCATCCGCAAGGCGGGTGTCTGAATTGGGGGCCTTGTCTCACAAGAGCCCTTACCTGATCTTCCATGAAGATAGGGCAGAGTTGAGGACTCGTCAACATTTTCTTCCGAAGGTGGTTTCATCTTTCCACATAAACCAACCTATTGTTGTGCCAGTAATTACTGACACATTCACTGATTCAAAATCTCTAGATGTGGTTAGAGCTTTGAAAATCTATGTTGCCTGAACGGCTCGTATACGTAAAACAGAGACTCTATTTGTCCTGTATGATCACAACAAGATTGGCTGTCCTGCTTCCAAGCAGACTATGGCACGTTGGATTAGAAATACGATTCAGCAAGCTCATACTATGGCTGGATTGCCGTTACCGACGTCGGTAAAGGCCCACTCCACTAGTAAGGTGGGCTCATCCTGGGCGGCTGCCCAGGGGGTCTCGGAATTACAACTTTACCGAGCAGCTACTTGGTCAGGGTCAAACACATTTGCTAAGTTCTACAAGTTTGACACCTTGGCCGATGAGGACCTCAAGTTTGGTCAATCGGTGCTGCAGGGTCATCCGCACTCTCCCGCCCGTACTGTAGCTTTGGTATAGACCCCATGGTCTTGATGTCATCCCCAGCATCCTCTAGGATGTATGAGAAAATAGGATTTTGATAACCTACCGGTAAATCCTTTTCTCCTAGTCCGTAGAGGATGCTGGGCGCCCGTCCCAGTGCGTACTTTACCTGCAGTTTAGTTATTAGAGTTACACAAGTTGTGTTTTCTTGGTTTCAGCATGTTGCTGCAATTGGTTCATGCCTGTTGGCGTGTGTTATGTTGAATGCCATGTGTGCGGCATGGTTGAGGGTGTGAGTTGGTAGATATCTCACCACTAGTTAAGTAATTCCTTTCCTCGAAAGGTCAGTCTCCCTGGGCACAGTTCCTACAACTGAGGTCTGGAGGAGGGGCATAGAGGGAGGAGCCAGTTCACACCCAATGAAAAGTCTTTAGAGTGCCCATGTCTCCTGCGGATCTCGTCTATACCCCATGGTCTTGATGTCGTCCCCAGCATCCTCTACTGACCAGGAGAAAAGAATTTACCGGTAGGTTATCAAAATCCTATTTTTTCTGTCTTTCTCGCCCTCTTTTACACACTGGGGTATATGCAATTGCGGTCGAATTGCCGCAAATGTCGAAAAACGGGGCATTTTCGACAGTAAAAACGGATTCGACAATGCAATACAGTACTTTTCGACAAAAAAACTGCCGTTTCAGATTCGACTTTTGACAAATCGACATTTCTCAAATTCGACATGTCTGCAATGGTAAAAATGCGGCTTTTCGACAAAAGTATATTCAATTGAAGAATGTCGACAGTGCTTGTCAACAGTCATTTCGTCAATTTCATTCAGCCTCACTGTGCTGGCGAGAGCTGATTAAAATTTTTTAAAACATGTAATTTTTTTTGCTTTTTGGATTGCTATTAGCATATCTATTTAGATTTGAAGGGATTATCTACTTGGTTTGGCTTTTTTTGACTCACAAGTATTATTTAATTGATTTTTAAAAAGAATATTTTTTTCTTCACTCTGCTGAGGGAAATGTACCCATGATTTCACAGTTTTACCCAGGATACACTTCTGCAAAGCCACTCCAGTATTGGACCAGTTTACCCCACTCTACCATGGACATCCTACTTGTGATGTGGGCCTGAACCACCGCCATGTTAGTCACTCTTTCAGGTGAGATGTATTGTCCAAAACTCCATCTTGTCTGAGTAACCTGTGTATATGCGCAGTGTTGCTGGGACCCTTTTGTTCTTTCCCAGGGTGGAGTAAACGCTCTCAAATTACCTCCTCATTCTCTTCCACAGGTCTTGCGGAGTATCCTTCCCGATTTGCAGGAACCAGCCTGGATGTGAAGGGACACGACAGTTCCCCTGCTGTACCATGGGCGACCTAGTTGTGATGTGGACCTGATCCTCCGCCATGTAGCAGACACTCCCCCCCCCCCCTCAGGTGAGATGTATTGCCCAAAACTCCCTCTTGTCCAAGTAACCCAGGCATGTCTTAACTGCAGCCCTCCGTCATTTGCAAAACTGCATATCCAATCATGCCCTGACACAGCAATGCTTACGCTGTGTCAGGGCATGCTTGGATGTGTAGTTTCTCAAGTGCCGGAGGGTTGCATTTGGGACAAAGGCCGATGTAACCTGCTTGTTTAAAGTGTTGCTTGTACCTTGTCTTTGGATGACACAATACTATTCTCTTCCACAGGTCTTGCGGAGTATCTTTCCCGATTTGCAGGAACCAGCCTGGATGTCGAAGGGACACGACAGTTCCCCTGCTGTACCATGGGCGACCTAGTTGTGATGTGGACCTGAACCTCCGCCATGTAGCAGACACCCCCCCCCCCCCCCTCAGGTGAGATGTATTGCCCAAAACTCCCTCTTGTCCAAGTAACCCAAGCATGTCCCAACTGCAGCCCTCTGTCATTTGCAAAACTGCATATCCAATCATGCCCTGACACAGCAATGCTTACGCTGTGTCAGGGCATGCTTGGATGTGTAGTTTCTCAAGTGCCGGAGGGTTGCATTTGGGACAAAGGCCGATGTAACCTGCTTGTTTAAAGTGTTGCTAGTACCTTGTCTTTGGATGACACAATACTATTCTCTTCCACAGGTCTTGCGGAGTATCCTTCCCGATTTGCAGGAACCAGCCTGGATGTCAAGGGACATGACAGTTCCCCTGCTGTACCATGGGCGACTTACCACAATACCACTGCATCTCTGAAATGCCATATTTTACATTTTATTAACTAATAATTTAAAGAAAACACACAAAACTCATTTTAAAAAATTTATTGAAGAATTATAATTGTATTTTATTTTGGATTAAAAAATAAAATGTAATAAAACTAAAAAAGTAGTGTTTGTTCTTCTTTACATTCTTTTTTGTGTAGATATCTGTGGAAAAAAAAGAAATTCCATATTAAGTAAAGACACTAATGATGTCATGTTCATTCCTTTCCCAAGAACATTTGTGGAACCACACAGTCCAGCATGACCCATTGCTGGACTGTGTTGTTCCGCAGGGTCAGACGGTCCAAAGTGGCAGAGTCAAGACAGTGGTCAGCACTTTGACACGGCTGCACTTGTGGAACCACACAGTCCAGCATGACCCATTGCTGGACTGTGTTGTTCCCCAGGGTCAGACGGTCCAAAGTGGCAGAGTCAAGACAGTGGTCAGCACTTTGACACGGCTGCACTTGTGGAACCACACAGTCCAGCATGACCCATTGCTGGACTGTGTTGTTCCCCAGGGTCAGACGGTCTAAAGTGGCAGAGTCAAGACAGTGGTCAGCACTTTGACACGGCTGCACTTGTGGAACCACACAGTCCAGCATGACCCATTGCTGGACTGTGTTGTTCCCCAGGGTCAGACGGTCCAAAGTGTCTGGAATATATACTAGAATCATCGCTTTACTCACCATGGTACGCACAACACATGTACGTCATCCACTTCAATTTTTCAAACAATCCTATGAAGAAGCAAAAAACAAACACTAGTGAATAGTAAATTCACACTACAGTGAAAGCCTAATTTACACCAAATCAAAAGGGAGTTTTTTGGTATAAAAAAAAAAGTGGTATCAGAATAGCTCTTTGGCCCATCATATCTGTAACCACAAGGAGCTTTCATCAGTTACCACACGCGCCCGCATACATGCCCGCGCATGTATGCCTAGACATAGCTCCTTGGTAGTATCCGGTTGGGGGTGGGGGAGCCCAACACAAATATAAAACAATAGTAAGAAAAAAAAAACTAATGGGAGGGGGAGAAAGGGAAACATGAAAAACATAAATAGTAAATAATAAAACAATACGACTGGGCTTATGGTGGTTGTTGTCTGTCCGGATCCTCATCTTCCTCCTGATGTGGCGTCGATGCCCTGGGCGGCTGTAGAGTGCGTTGAATTGGCCTCGGTGGCCGTGCTGGTGTAGATGATGCGGCCGGTGTTGGTGGTGGAAGCATCTGGTAGGTGGGGTACATCCCTGTATATCCTTGGTACAGCTGTGACCGTCCATACCAGGATGGTGGTGGAGGAAGGGCAGGAGGCGTCCGTGTGGCTTGTGATGGCGGATGTGGTGGTTCACCAGCGTGTTTATGAGCTGGCTCTGGTAGCTTATCGTACATCATCTGCAGCGTGGTTGCGATGATCTGTTGGCTGGTTGCCGAATGTCGTTGGCTCTCCGACATGTTGTCAACGCTGTGTGCCAGGCATGATGTGTTATCCACCAGCCGGTTGATGGATGTGGCCAGAACTTGAAGGATGTCCATAGTCTCCCTGTGATCTTCTCGTCTGGTCTTTTGCGTTTCTGCCGTGCTGTCGGCAAGAGCCTTTTGCATTTCAACCAAACCGTTTGCTATCTTCTCCATTGTCTTCTCAATGGCATCCAGTCTGGTTTCAACGACATTCATGTAATTATCCTGGCGGGCAGTCATCTCTGCTGTCAGGGTGTGTACCCTCTGAACATTTGAGGGATCCTGCCCTTCCTGTACGTCTGCCACCAATTGCATTTGTGAAGCTGAAAAGAAAATTAGAAATTAGTATACACATTCATACATTTGTTTGAAGGTTCACAATTTGATAATTACTCACACAGGGATGTAGAAACAGCGGGCTGCTGCACTTCCACCTCGTCGTCCGACTAATCCTGTAAGAGATCCGGCCTGAAGTAGGGACCAATCCCCGACCAAATCCGCTGCTGGTCCGTGGCACCTCTGTTTGCAAAAGAAGAAAAACAAAACAAAACAATAAAGTTAATAAACTATACGAAAATGGCGTCCCCCCCCTCCCCCCCCACACCCCACAAAAAAAAACCCAAAAAATAAAAACCTTCTCCATCCGGTGGTGCCGCTGCTCCAGGAGCTTCACTTGTCCTCAATTCTGGAGACTTTTCAAGGGTATGGCTGGATACGTCTGCACGGCTGTCTTCAAACCCTAGAAAAGTCTCGTCCGTTAACCCTGTTGACTCAAACAGTTCGGGTGATGGGTCCACAAGGGTAGTGTCTTGTTGAGGCTCTTCGGTCACAGTCCCAGAGCTCCTGGAGAGATGACGAGCTGGTGATGGCCTGCACACAGGAGCTGTAGTTTGGCGCCCAGCTGGTAGTGTGGTCGCCGACGGTGTCTGGCGCGCTGATGTCTGGCATGCAGGTGATGGTCTGCGCGCTGACGATGTCTGGCGCGCAGGTGACTTTCTGCGCGTTGACGATGTGTGGCGCGCAGGTGATGATCTGCGCTCTGCTGATGCTTGCTGCGCAGGTGATGGTCCACGCGCTGGCGATGTCCTGCGCGCAGGTGATGTCCTCTGGGCAGGCGTGTCTGGGGGAAAGAACAAACACATTAGCAAATTTAAAAAAAAAAAAAAAAAAAGATTTAGTACAGCTCATGTGAATGTATTCTTACCATCAGGCCTCCTTTTGGACTGCTTGTCTCCCGCCGTCTTCCGTCTTCTGGGCGGTTCTTCCTCCTTGGGAAAGCCAGCAGGACGGCTAGAGTCCACACCTCTGCGAACTCCTTGGACCATGACAGGGTTCATGCGCCTTTTAATAACGTCCTCCCAGGGTAGCCACTTCAGATTGAGAGCCGGACCACCTCCCATAGCTGTCTCATGTCGGCGCTGAATCCCCATCTTCTTCTTGGCCTGTCTGCAGCAATCACTGTACCGCTTCATGCAGTTTCTGGTGCTCCGGCGGTTTCCAGATACTGCAGTGACTTGTCTCGCGATGGCATCCCAGATGTTTTGCTTGGTCTTAGCTGCTGTGGTCTGTGCCCGTGGTCCATACAGAACGTCGTAGGACCTGTCAACGCCATCCACTAGGGCACAGTTTTCCGCCTCAGTGTATCTGGGTCCACGCGGCTTCTTCTGTCCTGCGTCTTCACCAGAGGCTTCTTCCTCCGACTGATCCTCTGACTGGCTTCTTGCCTTTAGGGATAAAAAAAAACATGCAATTAATATGATCGGTATGTACCTGTGAGTGTGTCAGTATCCCTGGCAGTGCGCAAAGATACCTGTAGGTGTGCATGGCAGTGCGCAAACTAGGGTGTGTCAAGTTGGATGCTATTGTGTCTGCAGGTGTTGTCAGTATTTACCTTTCTAGGCCTTTTCTTTTTCTTTCGCTTCTCCCTTTGGTCCCTTGACGACCGCGGCTGGTCACTGGATGCCTGTTCGGTCGTATCCTCCTCCTGGGTCGGCTCCCACTCCTCATTGCTGTGCAGGGAAAATTCTTCTGGGGGAAGGGGGGGATCGGGCCCGCTTGTCCCTGGACATCTCTGTTGTAAAAATAAAAATTATTTTTACAAATTTAAACACACATTACATAATTACATCAACCACACGTCATGCTGCTGGGACCCCAGTGCTCAAGCAGGACCAAACACACATAAAAAAAATTGTAAAATTGAAGAAAAAACTCAGCCAAACAAGCCAAAAACCCCGTACAAGCATCTCTGCACATGCTGGAGGTCAACCAGTGCTAAAGTAGGAGCCAAAAAACATGTTTTGCAAACAAACGACAGCACGTCGATCACATGGCAGATACCGACATGCTCAAAGTCACCCCAAACAAGCCAAAAAGTACCTCCAGCATGTGCAGGGATGCACCAGTGCTAAAATAGGAGCAAAAAAACATGTTTTTGAAACAAACGACAGCACATGTCGACCGCATGGCAGATACTGACATGCTCAAAGTCACCCCAAACAAGCCAAAAAGCATCCATGCACATGCTGGAGGTACACCAGTGCTAAAATAGGAGCAAAAAAAATGTTTTGGAAACAAATGACAGCACATGTCGACCGCATGGCAGATACCGACATGCTCAAAGTCACCCCAAACAAGCCAAAAAGTACCTCCAGCATGTGCAGGGATGCACCAGTGCTAGAATAGGAGCAAAAAAATGTTTTGGAAACAAATGACAGCACATGTCGACCACATGGCAGATACCGACATGCTCAAAGTCACTCCAAACAAGCCAAAAAGCATCCCTGCACATGCTGGAGGTACACCAATGCAGAAGCGTGACCCAAAAAACATTTATGCAAAAAAAATAAAAAACGTGAAAAACTACCCCCAAACACAAAACTCCAAAAAAAACATGCAGCGATACAAGCAGGACCTGCAGCAATCCAAACAGGACCTATGGCCCTCATTCCGAGTTGTTCGCTCGCAAGGCGAATGTAGCAGAGTTACACACGCTAAGCCGCCGCCTACTGGGAGTGAATCTTAGCTTCTTAAAATTGCGACCGACGTACGCGCAATATTGCGATTACAAACGAGTTAGCAGTTTCTGAGTAGCTTCAGACTTACTCTGCCTGTGCGATCAGTTCAGTGCTTTTCGTTCCTGGCTGACGTCATAAACACACCCAGCGTTCGCCCAGGCACTCCCACCGTTTCTCCGGCCACTCCTGCGTTTTTTCCGGAAACGGTAGCGTTTCCAGCCACACGCCCCTAAAACGCCGTGCATCCGCCCAGTAACACCCATTTCCTGTCAATCACAATGCGAACGTCGGAGCGATGAAAATGCCGTGAGTAAACTTACTTTCATCATAGTAAAGCTACTTGGCGCAGTCGCAGTGCGAACATTGCGCATGCGCACTAAGAGAATTCTCACTGCGATGCGATGAAAATCTCCGAGCGAACAACTCGGAATGAGGGCCTATATACACATACCTGCACACATATACATACCCCAAACACCCCAAAGCAACGCCACATGTACACCTCATGGCACCCCCCCACCACCCCAACATTACATACAGCTCTCATACCTCATCCAAAACAGTAGCCAAGCACTCAGAACAACACCCATACACTACACAAACACCTACATGCAACGCCAGACCACATGTGTACTTACCTACAAATGTAGAAATCGCTCCAAAAACGACTCTCCTCCGGGGTAACAGGTATCCTGTCCGTCCTGGATTAAAGCCTGCTGGGCGTACAAACGATACCACAGCAAAGAAACCCACTTTGATCGCACTGCAACACCTCCACTCCACACTGCAGGGTCACAAAATGGCTGCTGAGCACGCAGCAAACAAGCCCTATATAGAGCTCCAAACGGCGGGAAGTCGAATCCAGGACGCCCACTACTCGACGATTGGTCCGTTATTTGACAAGGGGAGTGTCGAATCCGTTATGAATTTAATATGTCGAATTCATGGTCCCGGGTGGAGGGTTTCGGCTGTCGAGTAGTGTCGAATCCTAAAACGGTCGAAAAAAAGGCGCAATTCGTCCGGCATTGCATATACCATAATATCTCCCTTTATTTCTGACACACACACCTCTATCTCTTTCTATTTAATTTTGTCTCTCATACATACATACATATTCGCACACTGATTCTCTTATATGTACATACACACATACAGTACATCATCCATACACTGCCTCTTTCATACACACACACACACATATATATAAATATACACACACATCCATCCATACACTGCCTCTCTCATACGTACGTACGTACGTACGTACGTACGTACGTACGTACGTACGTACGTACGTACGTTCATACAGTGCATCCGGAAAGTATTCACAGCGCTTCACTTTTTCCACATTTTGTTATGTTACAGGCTTGTTCCAAAATGGAATAAATCATTTTTTTCCCCTCAAAATTCTACACACAATACCCCATAATGACAACGTGAAAAAGTTTTTGAGATTTTGGAAATGTATTAAAAATAAAAAACTAAGAAATCACATGTACATAAGTATTCACAGCCTCTGCTCAATACTTTGTTGAAGCACCTTTGGCAGCAATTACAGCCTCAAGGCTTTTTGAATATGATGCCACAAGCTTGTCACACCTATCCTTGGGCAGTTTCACCCATTCCTCTTTGCAGCACCTCTCAAGTTCCATCAGGTTGGATGGCAAGGGTCGGTGCACAGCCATTTTCAGGTCTCTCCAGAGATGATCAATCGGATTCAAGTCTGGTCTCTGGCTGGGCCACTCAAGGACATTCACAGAGTTGTCCTTAAGCCACTCCTTTGATATCTTGGCTGTGTGCTTAGGGTCGTTGTCCTGCTGAAAGATGAACTGTCTCCCCAGTCTGAGGTCAGGAGCGCTCTGGAGCAGGTTTTCATCCAGGATGTCTCTACATTGTTGCATTCATCTTTCACTCTATCCTGATTAGTCTCCCAGTTCCTGCCGCCAAAAGTATGTCTCCACAGTATGATGCTGCCAGCACCATGCTTCACTGTAGGGATGGTATCGGGAATTTTGAGAGGATAAAATGAATTTATTCCATTTTGGAATAAGGCTGTAACATAAAATGTGGAAAAAGTGAAGCGCTGTGAATACTTTCCGGATGCACTGTACATCCATAAACTGCCTCCATACATGTAAACATACTGTATATATATCTGATAGGTAACTGTTTGCTTAATATATAATTTAGGAATATTGACATTAAAGAAATATTGGCCTAATTCAGAGTTGATCGCAGCAGCAAATTTGTTAGCAGTTGGGCAAAACCAAGGGGGTCATTCCGAGTTGATCGCTCTCTGACGTTTTTCACAGCGCAGCGAACAGGTTACTACTGCGCATGCGTATGCACCGCAATGCGCTGGCGCATCGTATGAGTACAAAGCGGATCATTGCTGGGCGATGGATTTAACAAAAAATCCATTCGCACAGCCGATCGCAAGGAGATTGACAGGAAGAAGGCGTTTGTGGGTGGCAACTGACCGTTTTCCGGGAGTGTTTTGAAATATGCAGGCGTATACTAGCGTTTGCAGGGCGGGAGTCTGACGTCAATTCCGGGATCAAAAAGACTGAAGTGATTGCAAGGGCTGAGTAAGTCCAGAGCTACTCAGAAACTGCAAAAAACTTTTTCGTCCCGCTTGGCTGCAAGAGCGTTCGCACACTTGCAAAGCAAAAATACACTCCCCCGTGGGCGGCAACTATGCATTTGCACTGCTGCTAAAAGTAGCTAGCGAGCGATCAACTCGGAATGACCCCCCCATGTGCACTGCAGGGGGGGGGGGGGGGCAGATATAACATGTGCAGAGAAAGTTAGATTTGGGTGGGGTGTGTTTAAACGGAATTCTAAATTGCAGTGTAAAAATAAAAAAAGTCAGTATTTACCCTGCACAGAAACAAAATAACAAAGCAGCCAGTATTTACCCTGCACAGAAACAAAATAACCCACCAAAATCTTGGATTGGTGGTCTAGGACCAATTCATATTAATTATGGTCATTGTAATAGGCAAAACCAGTGTGGACAAACAGATTCAAATCTTGTCCTTCACCACAAATTTAACCTAAGGATCACATATGAACACAATTTACTTAATTTAATATTTCTTTCTACATTTCTCAATAGGGGTGTCATGAAAAAAATCCTGATACTCTAGGGTGCCGCGATTCAAAAATGTTTGGGAACCACTGGTATAGTGTATATATTTTATCGTAAGGAATAGATATGAAATAGGTTTGAACATATTAGGTAAATGTTAGGATGATTTAGGAAATAGTGATTTGTATGTGTGTATATATATATATGTTTGTGTTTTACTGCAAGATTATGAGTCATTGTGGTCTGAACAGGTTTTAGGCCATAGATGAGAATAGGGATGTGACTGAGAGCTCTTCTGGTCACTTGGACACTGGAATTCACAGGTGTGCTTACAGTAAATTTAAATCAAGCTTCAAAATACCTTTGGCAGTCATAAAAGTAAAACTGGTTTGTCTATTGTCCAGCAAAGGCTCAGCCATGGACCATAAATCAGCTACTATGAAAAGAGATCACATCCATTGATAAAACATGATGTAACCCACCCCAGGAAAACTTGGATGAAAAGACACTCTGAATTTTATAATACTCTCCATGCTTGAGGCAGGGTGGGCGCCACATGTTTTATGACATGCCCATACCAGCTTAGTTCAATGTTTGTTTTATGGCACCTTGGAATGAACACTATGGGGTCAATTCAATTCCGACTTCAAATTGTCGACAATTCCCGGAGCAGGCAAATTCGCGCTCATCGCGGGAATTCGTTTGGCGGGAGTTTACTGTTTTGTCAGGAATTCAATTCTGGGTGTGTTCGCCGCCTTAAATCTGCATGTCGGGGAGTGGTTTGGGCGGAGAGTTATATTCCCGCCAAAAGTTCCCGCGCCGACAGCGAGGATATAAAGCGGGAGTTTGGTGGAAGAAGACACTGCAAGTTTTGGATGCACCTGTAAGGAGCTGAACACACTAGGGAGTTTTGCAGAGTGGAGCAGCAGAGGAGTTGGCACAATTCAGCTTCAGTAAGTATTCTGCAGAAACTGAAGTTCACCCTGCCCAGCTTTTATTATTGTTTAGATCACTGGTATCTTGCTTGTAATATTATGGAAGGGCACATGTATGCTTTTCTAATGCTGCATACTTGCTTGAAAGTGTTTATAGCATATGTAATGAAAGTGTGTTTTCTGCTGATTTAGCTTTATGTAGATCACCCTTCCCATCTGGTATGTTGTTTGTTTTTTTTGTAGTGCAGATGTATGCTTTTGGGATGCTTTTATATGTGCTACAGATGTGTGTGTGTGTTCTGTAATTAGTTAAGTTTGTGTAGAACATGTTTATGCAAGTAGCTGTTGTTTGGCTGCAAAAAAAATATGGTGGCAGTAGAATTGTTTTTCTGTAAACATATTTGATATGAATAAATGTGAAATGTTTTTTATTTTTCAAACCCACGTTTGCTGCTTTTTATATAAAAAAATTTCTGCTGTGTGCCAGGCTTACTTCGTGCTGTGCAATAGTGTTTGACCATGTTTTCTGGTTGCACTTGTATGCCATTTTTTGTATTCCCCTGTTTGGTGCCACGCCTAGTTCTAATGCTGTGCAATAGTGTTTGACCATGTTTTCAGGCTGCACTTGTATGCCATGTTTTATTCCCCTGTTTGGTGCCACGCCTAGTTCTAATGCTGTGCAATAGTGTTTGACCATGTTTTCTGGCTTGACAATGTAAAATTCCTTTGTCGTATAAACAACCCTTATGAAGCTAAGAACACTGTACGCTGTTTACTTAAGAAATACCGTAATGATACGCTATTTGCGTAACGATCGCTCAGCCGTAGGCGAGACGCTCAAGCGTCACGTTCGCTCACGGCCCAGTGATCACAGGACACGTTATTGGTTATGTCTAGGGGAAAGATTCGCTGTAACGTAGCATACGCTAGAGACCACGAGGAGGTCACCAGCGGTGCAGACGCTCACAACACTATACCTTGATATTAAACCTTATACCGATGAAACACACAGAATACCTTAATGTGAGTACAGGGTGTAAATGCAACCTTGTGTAACCTGACTACCTACAAAGCTGTTTGAGCGTCACCGACGCTCAAGTGAACACTTAACACTATAGTAAATACACTGATACTGGTTTAGGTTTCCAAGGCCTATTAACTGTATTATGTCTAATATACTTGTAAAAGGGGATAACAGTACATATGATACACTACAATATAACAGAGACCTCCTAACCACAGAACTAAACAATAAATACAATAAGACAATACTACGCTGACCTAAATGAAATACAATACAATACTATAATACTATAAGGTATTTAAGAGAAAAGAGGAGAGAGAGAGATAGAGAGAGAGAGAGAGATTGGCTCGCAGAAAGACAATGATTATGGAGAGAACTTACGCACAAAGGGTATGATCGCCAGCGCCTCGATATCCAGCTCCCGATTATCAGCAGATAACCGTTGATGAGAGAGTGAGAGCTGGATGTGGTCGGCCTGCCTATTTATGCCCCACACACAATGCAATCTCCTGGTCCTACAATCCCATTGTCCATTGGCCGAAGGAATTCGGCCCCGTATCATAACAAAAGGTCATAGGGTGATTCATACAGGTGGGCTGTGACGATTTCCAACAGCTCAGGTGGGTGGGAAACTGGGTTTCCCGCCGCATACCTGAGTATGTGTAAATCATAGAAATGGACATAAACTTCTTATGTCCATAACTATTCGCACGAGCGATTAATACGCTCCAAACCAACACCGGAATATTGCTATTTAAATACTCTTCCGATGGGTACCAAACACTGCAGTATGATTCCTGTTAGACCCTTCGTACGATGCAAAGAGGGACTCCTCAGCTCTGGGACATTGTACTTTACCCAAACTTACAGAAACTATCAAAGGGATCATGATCTATAAACTACATTAATTGTGAACATTTGTAACTAATGAGTCGCACGCTACGATCACATAAACTCTACCGTAAATGCGCATACTGCGCGTGCGAGTGCACGCTATTGCGGGTATGCGCTTCCACGGGAGAGCGTACGCATGCGCAGCACGGACCAGTGTGCGGTGCAAATATGGCAACGTGCATTGAGACATTTTTCTGACTTTGACAGTCCACCCTTTGGCAGTCAATAATAACTGCCACAAAACATTTAAGGAGAAAAATGTAAGTCAGGGGTTAATTGATTTCCATGGTTGGGTAGGGGAGGAGAGAGGAGAAGGTGTGAAGAGGGTATGACCTAGTGAGAAAGCAGAAGCATGTGTGTATGAGTCCATGTTTGGAGGGTCATGTATCATCGTGCCGTACGTGTGATAAATCAAGCTTCGAGGTATTGCGAAGTATACATTTGAATTCCTTCTTATCCTGTGGTACAGGTCTGTGGATGGGCTGTCAAACTTTACCGAGCTCATTTCGGCTGTAGTTGTAACAAAATGGGGATGCACATTTTAGTTGATGATACATGAATGGGGGAGGTATGTGGTTGCTGATATCTGTGCCTGAATTCCCTATCGTCTATGTGTGTCATTACCTGAGGGTTGTAGAGATGAAGATAAAGAACACTTATGGAAAATGCAATGGTATTCTATGTCAGGGAAATGTACATTCGTCGATTGAGGTCTTGATTGGTGTCGGTTGATTGGAGTCTTCTTCTTTGTGCTTTTGCTCATAAATCGTGAGTAAAGCAAACAACGTCCATGGATTTACAAAAAATGTTGGGCTAGCGTGATTTTAAAGTTCCTAGGGAAACTGGGGTACCCATGGCATTGTCCATCAAAATCTTGTATATCAGGTCATCTGCTCTTCTTCTTTCCATCTTTCCGTTGTCGGCCCCTTGGCTCATCAAATCCTTCGTCTACGTGGGTCTTTGTACCTCGGAGGAAAACATAGAAATGGGTGAAAGACGGACCGTATACTCATTACATCATTACGTCATGGTTTCTAGCATTGGGTCATAAATCAAATCCAGGTTAATTACAGTTTCCTCACTCCTCAAGCTCATCACTTTCGTACTTTGTTTACACCTCATCAAAGCCTGCCCGCATCTAAATATCAATCCAAACGATATAACGACACCCAAAATACACAGTAGAAACTTTCCAACATCCATTATGACTCCTTGAGCCCACTCTCCCAAACCGGAGAACCAATTTCGCGGGTTCAACCATGACACCCAACCAGTCAGCTCATTACCTACAGCAGCAAGGGTGAGATTGTGTTTTCGACGAAATTCCCACTTTAATTGCAGAATATCATCCATCTTTTGGTCTATGACCTCTACCGGATCCTCGGTGCTATTGGTGATATACGTGCAACACTTTATGCCGTACTGTGTTGCCAATGTAACACAATATCCGCCTGTTACTGCTGTAAGATAATTAAGAACCATCCTATGCTGAACTAGTTCTGTTTTGTAAGCTTGAAGTTCTCTTCCAGTGTATCTAAACGTGTCATCATACATTTCAGTGATATTATCTAACAAATTGGCGAGTGCGGAAATGTATCTATAATTCATCACACCTCGAGCGGTACGAGTGAAATCTAACGCTACCAGAACCTGAATCCCGGTGGATTCATGGATAAGATCAGAGGCCGGATGCTCTAACCTTTCTGACAGTTGTCTTTTAACAAGGTGCTCGTAGTGAGTGTGAGTATAAGGAGCTTGGGCACCACGGTGTATGTCCTTCATTTTGTCATGTGTAACAGTCATCACTTCAGGCAATACTTTTCCAATATAACACAATCCTTCAGAGTTTGGGGCAAGCCACTTGTACGCCTTTCTCCCGCATATGAAATATGCATCATCGGGGAGAACATAAGGGACGGAGAAGGACATGACCATGTTACAAACCTTCCAGGTGAAATCTCCTGACCCTAATTCTTCCATCTGTCTAATGCACGTATCAGTTTGTACGATATGTGCACAGTATCCTGGTGATACCTCTCCAACTCTAGCAATCCTATTTCCTAAGGTATATCGATACCGGAAAGATTTTCCTCTACTGGCTATGTGGCGTACGAGCTCTGTATCTGTAGGCATTCTATCTGCTCTGTGTGAAAAGGTCATGGTAAGGTTGCTCCATGACACTTCCCAATTTCCCGGTTTTCTGGGATTGGAGATGTTAAAACATATGAGGGACCTATCCACATGGTATTGGTGGAGCTTCAAACTAGGAGGGCTGGAGATGTTAAACCTCCGGTCCACCGGTCTCCCACCACTTAGCTCAAGTACCTCCCCTAACGTTAAAGGAAATGGTACTAGCCCTGATTTGCTGTGACCCTGAGGTACTTGAGAGCATACCCAACAATCTGTTTGGTTCAACACGTTACCCACTAGAGAGTGATAGTCACTCAATGGATGCCGGTCCATATGGATATTAAAACTAGATTGGCATTTCTTTATGCATCCATCTTCAACCAGATTACCACATAGCCTACAGATACAGTTTTCCTCAGCTAACAATCCATCACAATTTCTTCTATCGGATCGTTTTCTGATACTCGCCTTTACTCGTTGGTTTGGTTGATCTTGGAAAACTACGCCTCCATCATCATAATCGGAACCCATTCCAGAACCTCTCTCGACCTCTATGGTACTCTCGCCGGAACAGACTGCTCTGGTCAACATCATGGTTAACATCAAAATCCGGATTACAGTCTCTTGGGGCAAGTCCATCTTTGAGGAGGAAATAGAGAAGAATGAGAAGGGGGAAAAAGAAATTTTTAAGGGAGAGGGGATGGGAAGTGGAGAAAAACAATAAAAGGGAGAGGGGAGTCGACAACTGCTTCCGGTCTTCAAGGCTCAGGTGCCGCCTCAGTCCTCCTGGAACAGACACTCCAGTGATACAACCTCTACCGTCTGTTCCTTATCACGGGACTTCTCTGGATCAGCAACCTTCTTGCAGTGGGATGAATGGACCCAAGTCTCTCTCTCAGCAACCTTCAATGCTGTGGTGCTAGTCAATAAGACCTGGTATGGTCCTTCCCATCTATCAATAAGACAACCTGAGCGTAGAAAATTTCGTATCATTACATAATCCCCAGGTTCAATGTCATGACAATTACTATCTGGTAAATCAGGAATCACCAACTTCAGATTATCATTTTGATTCCTCAACTGCTTACTCATATTAATCAAGTACTTTACAGTTACTTCATTGTTACATTTCAAATCATCCTGAGGGTTAATCATGACATGCGGTTGTCGACCAAACAAGATTTCAAAAGGGGACAGATTAAGAGGGGACCTGGGAGTGGTTCTGATGCTATACAAAACAATGGGTAAAGCTTCTGGCCACGTCAATCCTGTCTCTGCCATTACTTTACTCAATTTATTTTTAATAGTGCTGTTCACTCTTTCGACCTTCGCACTCGCCTGTGGACGGTACGGAGTGTGCAGCTTGCTATCAATACCCATCAATTTACACATTCCTTGGAAGACATCACCTGTAAAATGGGTACCCCTATCGCTTTCAATGATTCTAGGGATACCATATCTACATACAAATTCCTGCACAATTTTCTTAGCTGTAAACATAGCGGTATTTGTAGCTGCTGGAAAAGCTTCGACCCAATTTGAGAAAACATCTATACAGACAAGTACATATTTCAAATTTCTACATGGGGGTAATTGAATGAAGTCAATTTGTATTACTTGGAAAGGGCCGCCGGCAGGTGGGATATGGGATGGTTCTGTAGGTATTGCTTTTCCAATATTCTTTCTCAGACAGGTAAGGCATGACATTGCTCTTTTACTAGCATGAGAGGAGAATCCTGGGGCGCACCAGTATGCTCTTACCAATTTGCACATCCCCTCCTTGCCTAGATGAGTCAGCCCGTGAGCTGCTTCAGCCAGACACGGAAGGTATGCCCTGGGGGCCACTGGTTTACCATGTCCATCCGTCCAGAGCCCTGAGGACTCCTGGCCATATCCCTTTGCCTTCCAGACTGCCTTCTCCTGAGTGGAACACAAATTCTGCATTTCACACAACTTTTGTGTGTTGATGGTATTAAATACCATCAGTTGTGTGGTGTCTGTCCGTATGGGGGTAGCAGCTGCAAGCTTTGCAGCTTCGTCTGCTCGGCTGTTACCAAGGGATACTGGGTCTTGACTATATGTATGTGCTTTACATTTGATAACAGCCACTCTGTCGGGTTCCTGTATCGCTGTTAGAAGCCTTTTTATATGAGCTGCATGCGCTATCGGTGTGCCAGCTGCTGTCATGAAATTTCTGAGCCGCCATAGGGCTCCGAAATCATGGACTACCCCGAACGCGTATCTGGAATCGGTGTAGATATTGGCTGACTTTCCCTTAGCCAATTCACATGCTCTGGTTAGGGCGACCAGTTCAGCAACCTGGGCTGAGTGAGGTGGGCCTAGTGGTTCCGCTTCTATGGTGTCTTGGTCATCTACGACTGCGTATCCAGTACACAAGTCTCCCGAGTCTGACTGTCTGTGACAACTACCGTCCGTGTAGAACGTGAGTTCTGCATTTTCTAGTGGATTGTCACTGATGTCAGGCCTTGCGGAAAAATTTTGGGTCAAATATTCCATACAATCATGTGTATCTTCCTTTGCATTAAATCCTCCTTCCCCATCACTCTCACCTCCCACCCTTTGTGCCTGTCCAGGCACACCTGGGAGAAATGTTGCAGGGTTTAATGCGCTGCATCTCCTTATGGTGATGTTTACTGGGGCCATTAATGCCAATTCCCATCTCGTAAACCTTGCTGATGAGACATGTCTGGTTTGGGCAGAATTCAATAAGGCCGATACCGCATGCGGTGTATGGATTGTGAGGTTGTGGCCTAGCACGACATCTTCGCTTTTCGTCACTAGCAATGCTATCGCTGCAACGCTACGCAAGCATGTGGGGAGGGACCGCGCTACCGTATCTAGCTGAGCGCTGTAGTATGCAACTGGCCTGCTGGCATCACCGTGTTTTTGTGTTAGTACACCTGCTGCGCACCCAGCACTTTCTGTTCCGTATAGTTCAAAGGATTTCCCATAGTCTGGCATACCTAGTGCAGGTGCCTGCGTTAGACACTGTTTGAGTCTCTCAAATGCTGTTTCAGATTCGTCTGTATGCGAAATCCGATCAGGTTTGTTTGAGGAGACCATTTCCTGCAAAGGTAGCGCCAATATGGAAAACCCTGGGATCCAATTACGGCAATACCCACACATTCCTAAAAACGTCCTGATCTGTTGCTGGGTTTGTGGCAGTGTCATGTCTCTAATGGCTTGGATTCTATCAGCGGTCAGGTGTCTCAGTCCTTGTGTTAGACAGTGTCCCAAGTATTTTACCTTAGCTTGGCATAATTGCAACTTGTCTTTGGAGACCTTGTGACCTGTGTCTGAAAGATGAAACAGGAGCTGTTTCGTATCCTTCAGGGATGCCTCCAATGAATCAGAACACAGTAGTAGATCATCCACGTACTGTATCAACACTGATCCACTTTCCGGTTGGAAAGACTGTAAACAATCATGCAAAGCCTGAGAAAATATACTTGGACTATCTATGAAACCTTGGGGTAACCGAGTCCACGTGTATTGGACTCCTCTGTATGTGAATGCAAACAAATATTGGCTGTCAGGGTGCAGAGGTACCGAAAAGAAAGCGGAGCAGAGGTCAATAACAGTGAAAAATTTGGCAGTGGGAGGAATTTGCATTAGGATGACAGCTGGATTAGGCACTACGGGGAACTGACTCTCAACTATTTTGTTAATCCCCCTTAGATCCTGCACTAGCCTGTAACCCCTCCCCCCACTCTTTTTAACAGGGAAGATGGGACTATTTGCTGTGCTGGACGTTCTTACTAGAATGCCCTGTTGTAGCAAGCGCTCTATTACCGGGAAAACTCCTAACTCCACCTCTGGCTTCAGAGGATACTGTGGGATTTTTGGAGCTATCCTACCATCTTTTACTTGTACTACTACTGGAGCTACATTTGCCATTAATCCAGTGTCCTGTCCATCTTTTGTCCAAAGCGACTCTGGTATCTGAGATGTCATCTCTTCTACTTGGGATGGATTCCTATTTGTCATAATGGTGTGTGACATTAATTTTGATGGGGAGTCTAACATGTCTCGTACTTCCTGAGCGTGATTCTCAGGGATGTCCAAGAATACACCTTCAGGAGTACAATAAATGACGCAACCCATTTTACATAGTAAGTCTCTTCCCAGGAGATTAGTTGGTGCAGATGCAGCCAGCAAAAAGGAATGCTTGGTATGCAAAGGCCCTATTGTAATCTCGGCTGGTTTGCTAACAGGGTAGTGCTGGACTACTCCTGTTACTCCCATGGCTGGAATTGTCCTACCAGTGGTTCTCATGCCCACTGTCGAATTTATCACTGACTTGGCCGCCCCTGTGTCTACAAGAAAGTTTAAAGTTTTACCAGCTACATTGATTGCAATTTCTGGTTCGTTTCCAAGACTAGCAATCAACTTAACTGGCTGCAGATTACAGGTATGGCCACACCCCTATTGGGTATGCTGACCTCCCTGAATCCCGCTGGCAGCAACTACTTGTGAGGGAGTTAGCTGGGAACTACCAGAGGCATGCCAGTCTCTGTTTGGGGGATATCTTTTTGTTTCCCCTGTATGTGGCTCAAAACTCCGCCTCTGTGGACCCTGCTCCCAATGTCGTGTGTTGTGTTGTTGTCTAGGGGGTTGAAAAGATCTTTGTACATTCTTTGTTCTACATTCTCGTGCAAAGTGTCCCGGTCTGTTACAAGAAAAACATGTTATTACACTTGCCTTACCCACAGGATTCGGTGGTACATACGCAGGCTGCCTTGTGGTCAGCGCCTGTATACTTACGGACATCAACTTATCACTTTGCGACTCCCTGTGCCTAGTGATATTTCTGTCGTGATCAATAGCAGCCTCTCTCAAGGTGGACACTGACAGACCTCGCCAACATGGCTGCGTGGTCTGTACCCTAGCTTTTAATGTTTCTTTCAAACCATCCATCAGTACAGATACTGCTACTTCTCGATGGTTTGGGTTGGTCTTAATGTCTTCTATACCAGTGTACTTTGCCATTTCTAATAGTGCCCGGTGAAAATATTCTGTTGCCGTTTCGGACTCCTTTTGCTTAATGGAAAATATTTTATTCCATTTAACAACGGCTGGGAAATACTCTTTTAGCTGTAAATTTATCCTTTTTACATTATCCTTGTTGTACACGTCTGTAAGCGGTACATCTTTATCCAATGCACAATCAGCTAAAAACTGAGTTGCATCAACATTGGAAGGTAAACAAGCTCTTAGCAGTATCTGCCAATCCTTGTTGTTGGGTTCTACCGTGTTACCTAAATCCCTGATGTATTTTTGGCTAGCAACTAAATCCTTCCTGGGGTCAGGAAATTCGGACACTATTGTTCTTAATTCCATTCTGGAAAATGGAGTGTACATGGCAATGTTCCTTATGGGAGTGGCTCCAGACACATCTGTTTTTCCATTGGGAACTGCTATTACCCTTACAGGAGCAATTCTAACAGCCTCTTCCTGTGTAGATTCTACAGCTTGTTGTGGTACAATTGTTTCAGTGTAGTGCATGGTGCCGTACTTACCCGTTGACACGACCTCACCTATCCCTCCGCTAGGGGCTTTCACTAATCTCGTGGGTGTCGCTGTGCCTACTGTGGTCTCTGCTATGGTGGCTGCAAGAGAGAGAGCTGAAATTGTTGCTGAATCGTCTTCTTGATCACACTCCTGAGGAAGGTTCAAAACAGGGTACATCTTGCACGGGTTAATACTTGCATGAGTTATTTGGTTAACATCATTAACATTTACAGTGTTACTAAGAGTTTGTGTTTTACAACCCAGTGCGTTTCTCTCCGCAATCAACTTCTCTCCTGCAATGTATGGTGGGGGAGGAGCTGTGGCAATCAACTTCCTGACTGCCCCAGATCCTGCCGCCAGAGCCAAACCTCTCTGTATCTCACCTTCCTGGTGCCATAACTGTAAATAATCATGATGCTGAATTCGTCTCTTTGCTGATTTTACGAGACATATCCTCCTCCTTAAATTTTGTAACACTTCTGGACTGAAGCTACCTATTCTTGGGAATTTGTCCCTGTCTTGTACAGTCATTCTCTCCCATTCATCACATAAAGATTCGGTGTGAATTCCATATTTTTCACACATTACATATCGTGCCGACCCAACTGGTCGGTTCACAGAATCAACCTGAACCAGGGTTGATCGCCCCCTACCTGAGCAACTGGCCCCCATAGTCTGCAGGTGTTGCTTAGTCCTCCTTGGATCTCTGTATCAAGGTTTTCAGCAAGCCTTTTCAGACAACCAAATTACTCCACAGTAGGCCGGCGGTGGCGGTTTACCGAGTACCCCACTCACTCGCCCACCTCGACCAATACGACCTGATCACACCGACGTGGTGCTGGCGTACTCGATACAGGGCCCCTATGGAACCTTCAGTTTACTGGAACATATGAGGGTTACCCGCAGGACACTTACTCTTTCCAGTAAAGGTGGGGTTGTTAGATAGTTCCTGAGTGACCAGCGAACTTCCCTTCCAAAAATAAAAAATTACACAAATCACGTCAGAATGTACAAATAGCGTTTGTGACCACTTTACTCTAATGGTATTAGGTCAGATCACTAACTACTGCACACAATTACGTGCGGTCCAATCGTTCAGTACACGAGCACTACTTGTCATGTACTGAAAGATCAATGGAATCGATGTTTCCGGCCGCGATTCCTTCAGCAAGAGCTTATGGCCTATATGGGTTCTGCACCAACACCCCAGGCGTTGTGCCACTGGACTTTTATAGCGGACCTTTTTACCTTATGACCTCCTGGTCTTGTTACCTTATGACCTCCTGGTCTTGTTACCTTTACTTTATGGTCCGCTATACTCTAATGCTCAAATATTATTTAACCAGGGATGCCTCCCTGGCCACCGTATATGTCACTTACACGTATGTCCCTTGACGGGTACCCGGCTTTCCTTTTGGTTCCACCTTAAAGTTATATAAACTTTTGTATACAAAACACACTCACTCAACACATGTACACTTTGTTTCTATATCTATTTCTGCGCAGAAATTGTCTTCAGGCCAAGAGTGTTACCAATTAGGAGCAGGATCTGTTAAACTAAATTTCAGATTTTTCCAAAAATAGATTTGCGTTATTTTCCGCTTCGCGTTATCTACCGCTGTGCGTTAATTATCGCCTTGCGCTAATTATCGCTTTGCGCTAATTCAACTTTTTTTCGTGACTTGAGCTACGTGAGCGTAACCGGACGCTACGTTGCGTAATGAACGCTGCGTGCGTCTGCCTTTTGGATTGCGTACGCTAGTCTTTGTTAGCGACACGTGTACGCAATGCAAAGGATCCACCGTAACACAATATATTTATTTATCAATGTAGGTGATCCCTGATCATCTACCGCAATCCACACTGACTGCCTTGTATCTCAGACAAACCGTGTGTTTGTTCTATACTTTAACTATCACCTCTACTATTAAATAACAGCAAATCTCTTTTTAGCACTTTCTATCAACTATAAAATTTGGCAAACAGGAATAGTGATATACGAAAAAATGAAATACACAAGTGAAAAGAAATGCAGGTATGTATGCGTACGCAAGACAAAAGAAAAATAAACAGTTTTAAAAAGACACAAGCGTTTTGTTCTTACTTCCGGTTACCGGGTTCCTTCAGCACTCTTTATCTAAGCGAAGCAGACGCTTATCCCGTCAGCAACTGCGAGACAACCTCCCACCCTTTGCTGGAGGGATAATGTCTGCTGATCTACCTAGTGCAGATGTGAAAAGGACCGGACGAGCCCGCAATTGACAATGTAAAATTCCTTTGTCGTATAAACAACCCTTATGAAGCTAAGAACACTGTACGCTGTTTACTTAAGAAATACCGTAATGATACGCTATTTGCGTAACGATCGCTCAGCCGTAGGCGAGACGCTCAAGCGTCACGTTCGCTCACGGCCCAGTGATCACAGGACACGTTATTGGTTATGTCTAGGGGAAAGATTCGCTGTAACGTAGCATACGCTAGAGACCACGAGGAGGTCACCAGCGGTGCAGACGCTCACAACACTATACCTTGATATTAAACCTTATACCGATGAAACACACAGAATACCTTAATGTGAGTACAGGGTGTAAATGCAACCTTGTGTAACCTGACTACCTACAAAGCTGTTTGAGCGTCACCGACGCTCAAGTGAACACTTAACACTATAGTAAATACACTGATACTGGTTTAGGTTTCCAAGGCCTATTAACTGTATTATGTCTAATATACTTGTAAAAGGGGATAACAGTACATATGATACACTACAATATAACAGAGACCTCCTAACCACAGAACTAAACAATAAATACAATAAGACAATACTACGCTGACCTAAATGAAATACAATACAATACTATAATACTATAAGGTATTTAAGAGAAAAGAGGAGAGAGAGAGAGAGAGAGAGAGATTGGCTCGCAGAAAGACAATGATTATGGAGAGAACTTACGCACAAAGGGTATGATCGCCAGCGCCTCGATATCCAGCTCCCGATTATCAGCAGATAACCGTTGATGAGAGAGTGAGAGCTGGATGTGGTCGGCCTGCCTATTTATGCCCCACACACAATGCAATCTCCTGGTCCTACAATCCCATTGTCCATTGGCCGAAGGAATTCGGCCCCGTATCATAACAAAAGGTCATAGGGTGATTCATACAGGTGGGCTGTGACGATTTCCAACAGCTCAGGTGGGTGGGAAACTGGGTTTCCCGCCGCATACCTGAGTATGTGTAAATCATAGAAATGGACATAAACTTCTTATGTCCATAACTATTCGCACGAGCGATTAATACGCTCCAAACCAACACCGGAATATTGCTATTTAAATACTCTTCCGATGGGTACCAAACACTGCAGTATGATTCCTGTTAGACCCTTCGTACGATGCAAAGAGGGACTCCTCAGCTCTGGGACATTGTACTTTACCCAAACTTACAGAAACTATCAAAGGGATCATGATCTATAAACTACATTAATTGTGAACATTTGTAACTAATGAGTCGCACGCTACGATCACATAAACTCTACCGTAAATGCGCATACTGCGCGTGCGAGTGCACGCTATTGCGGGTATGCGCTTCCACGGGAGAGCGTACGCATGCGCAGCACGGACCAGTGTGCGGTGCAAATATGGCAACGTGCATTGAGACATTTTTCTGACTTTGACAGGCTGCACTTGTATGCCATGTTTTATTCCCCTGTTTGGTGCCACGCCTAGTTCTAATGCTGTGCAATAGTGTTTGACCATGTTTTCTGGCTGCACTTGTATGCCATGTTTTATTCCCCTGTTTGGTGCCACGCCTAGTTCTAATGCTGTGCAATAGTGTTTGACCATGTTTTCAGGCTGCACTTGTTTGCCATGTTTTATTCCCCTGTTTGGTGCCACGCCTAGTTCTAATGCTGTGCAATAGTGTTTGACCATGTTTTCTGGCTGCACTTGTATGCCATGTTTTATTCCCCTGTTTGGTGCCACGCCTAGTTCTAATGCTGTGCACTAGTGTTTGACCATGTTTTCAGGCTGCACTTGTATGCCATGTTTTATTCCCCTGTTTGGTGCCACGCCTAGTTCTAATGCTGTGCAATAGTGTTTGACCATGTTTTCTGGCTGCACTTGTATGCCATGTTTTATTCCCCTGTTTGGTGCCACGCCTAGTTCTAATGCTGTGCAATAGTGTTTGACCATGTTTTCTGGCTGCACTTGTATGCCATGTTTTATTCCCTGTTTGGTGCCACGCCTAGTTCTAATGCTGTGCAATAGTGTTTGACCATGTTTTCTGGCTGCATTTGTATGCCATGTATTTTTGGCCCTGTTTGGTGACTAGTTTTTTTGAGCTGTGCATGTTTACAATATCAAATAATTTATATTTTTTTCTTTAGTTTGCCTGGATCTTCCGTCCTGTTGGACTTCTTTCCGGATTTTTGGTGGTTTTTGGACTTTTTAAACGTAAGTGTGTTCTAAACTGTTTGGAATGTTTTCTTTCTCTTATGTCCTAGAGGATGCTGGGGACTCCGTAAGGACCATGGGGTATAGGCCCTCATTCCGAGTTGTTTGCTCGTTATTTTTCTTCGCAACCCAGCTTTTTTCCGCAAACTGCGCATGCGCAATGTTCGCAACTTGCGTGCGCCAAGTAAATTTGGTATGAAGTTTGGTATTTTACTCTCGGCTTTACGAAGAAATTTCTTCGTTCTGGTGATCGGAGTGTGATTGACAGGAAGTGGGTGTTTCTGGGTGGAAACTGGACGTTTTATGGGAGTATGTGAAAAAACGCTGCCGTTTCTGGTAAAAACGCGGGAGTGGCTGGAGAAACGGGGGAGTGTCTGGACGAATGCTGGGTGTGTTTGTGACGTCAAACCTGGAAAGAAACTGACTGAACTGATCGCAGTGGCAGAGTAAGTATCAAGCTACTCGGAAACTGCAAAGAAATTTCTGATCGCTATTATATTCGCTATTTTGCGATTCTTTTGTTTGCTAATCTGCAAAGATAAGATTCACTCCCAGTAGGCGGCGGCTTAGCGTGTGCACACCTGCTAAAAGCAGCTAGCGAGCGAACAACTCGGAAAGAGGGTCATATATGGGCTCTGCAGGAGACATGGGCACTATAAAGAACTTTTAGTATAGATGTGCACTGGCTCCTCCCTCTATACCCCTCTTCCAGACCTCATTTAGATTCTGTGCCCAGATGAGATGGACAATATGAGGAAAGGATTTTGTTAATCTAAGGCCAAGATTCATCCCAGGCCACACCGACCACATCCCCAGCATCCTCTACAGACTAGGAGAAAAATATTATCCGATAAGATTTAAAACCTATATTTCACTTCTTATTGGATTAACTTTTTATTTTATTTTAGCAGCATGTCACAAGTGTCACACAACAGTGACAGTGAACCTCAAGCTGGTGCTGTTGCTGAAGAAACCAGCACACCTGGATCTTCCAGTGATGAATGGGTGGCCCCACCCCCAGAGCGCAGGAAAGGAAAGAGCAAACGTAAATCCAATAAAGGCAAAAAAGACACAAGTAATGAAGATTCTGAGACTGAGGTGTCTCGTGCTCCACGATTCTCAAAAGACGAGAATAATGTCCTTGTTACTCTAGTCATAGAACATTATGACCGGCTGATGGGTATTTATGCACCCGCAACAACACTCCGAAGAAAAAATAAAATCTGGACTGATATATCACAGAGAGTTAGTGCTGAGGGGGTGAGAAAGCGTTCTATTGAAAATTGCAAAAAGAGATGGCGAGACTGCAAAAAAATAACAAAGGATAAAATGGCTCGCATAGCCAGACACGCAGAGGGAACCGGGGGAGGTAGTAGTATTGATGTGTCCTTTAATGTGTGGGAAGAAAAAATCCGCAATCATTTTTCGCCTGTACTGGTAGAAGGAGTCACGGGTGGCGTGGACACAGCTGTGCCTTCAACTTATTCAGTTTCCGGTATAAATTTGTGTTTTTATATATATATTTTTTTTTTTGTTAATATTTTTATGGTATTGGCAGGGTTACATTTATATGTTTTTTCCCCTTTTTTTTGTTGAAGCTACCACTACTGCAACTGAGACCCAAAGGTCTGACACTACTAGAGAGACGTCTAAACGAAGTGGTGAGGTGCCCAAATCAGGCACATGTATTTGGAAAAAAAAAAAAGTAGACCTTCGAAGCACTGTAGCGCCTCGCAAAGGTGGGTTGTTGTTTTTTTTGTTGGGAGGGGAAAATTAATATTGTCATTTGTTAAACATTGGACTGGACATAAATTTTTTTATTTAATTTGATTTTCTTTACAGATGTTGGTGTTGCTAGGGCAATACGACAGCCTGTGGCGGTGACCCCAGTCTTAAGAATACCTGCTGGTAAATGTTTTGTTTTGATGAGTTGTGATCAACGTGCACTGTGCAATGATTGGCGATGTATGTGCCTCATATACCTGAATGTTTTATATAATGTAGTGGCTAGCTATATGCACTAATCAGTCGCAGCTATTGATACAGGTAAGCAAGATTTTTGGGGATCGATTCCATTTGGCAAAAGTTGAATAGTGGTGGAAATTAGATCCCATTGCTCTTCAATACAGTCGCAATAAGGTCAAAAATCGGCCCTGGCACTATTATGCATTGGGGCTGATTTAAAATGGCTGGTTGTACCTGTGGCGTGTTGGCTGTGCAATTGGTGTGCAATTTAAGTTGCCAGGGCTGTCTGTTATCTGCAGATTGTATGTGGGGACTGATGCAGGAGCATACAGCGTTGGATGTAAAGGCCCATACACACTTGACGATAAAATGAACGACGTCGTTCATTTCAGCCCTCATCAACGACGTCGCTCATTATATCGTCAAGTGTGTATGCATCCGACGACCACCGATGCGCGGCCCCGCGGGACGTTAACGACCCTCGCTTATCTGTGGAGCATGTATGCTCAATTTCCACTATGGTCGTTACCGACCAGAGACGTCGTTGAATGTGTATGGTGTGAAAGACCAACGACCAACGACCAAGCCACTGTTCACTAGCCCTGTTCCCAGCTCATTATTTTAATAAACTGTTCAGCTTGGATGCTTCAACTATGAATGGTCTATGGTCTTTGGTCTTTCGTCTTTGGTCTTTCGTCTTTGGTCGTTGGTAGTGTGTATGCTCATGTCGTTTGCTCAGCTGTTCAAGGGAAGTTCAAGGGAAGTCGTTAACGACGGTCGTTAACGATGTGTGCATCGTCAAGTGTGTATGGGCCTTAAGTGTTGAAATTTCTAAGAACAAAAGATTGAGGAAAGGGTATAACTTTGATGAAGGGGTTTAATGCACCAGTGAGTTGAGGTGTCGAGAGGTGCAGAGGATAAATGAGATGCATGCAGGTGCTGACCCATTTTTAGAAAGGTATATTTAGGGAGTGTGGTTTCCCTTCAACCAAAAAGATATTGGGAAATGAGTTTAATGATGGAAATAGCAAGAGGCTTTGGAAATTAGATGGCTACAAAATCTAATAAATATCAATTTAATTTCTGCAGGGGGCACTAAAGTGGGCAATATAGTTAATTTTATTAATATAAGTTATAAAATGTAATTATTATCATCTGTGTAGGGGGTTATTTGCATCTGATTTGTACCTAAGCTTTTTGTTAGCTATTTTTTTTTGCCATTTTTATTGGGGATTGGATTAGGGTTATGAAAATAGATCTTATTATTTTTCGTTAGCCTATATTGTAGCGTTTGGATTTAGGTATTTCACCTGATGTTCGCTCACTATTATCGGCTGTGGGCTAAACACATTACTGTAATATTTTGAACTCTTTTTGCATAGCACCTCTTACACCAGCACCAACAACTGCATCCGCCCCACTGGCCTCTGGAACTCTAACCAAAGCACAGAGGAAAACTACAAGTCCATTAGGTATTTATGCTTCTACTGGATGATTCCTAAAACATGTTAGTCAACATTTGTACATTACTCCTACAAAATTTCTGTGTTTGTGGTCAAATTACAGATCTCATGCTCAGGACAGACAACTCTCAAGTGACCATGGATGAATCTACTGGAGAGGAAGCAATAGAACAGCTACCCCAGACAGCACTCCCAACACAACCTGCAGCTCGGGAACAACTAATTCACGAAGGTATGTTTGTTTAACATCTTGTGGCACACACATTTCTCCAGATATCTCTCTACGCATATTAAGTATTTTAGGTGGGATGCAAGATGGCTAGATACAGATTTCTATTAATATTGATAGAACTATTTAAAATCTATAATATTTAAAATGCAGAGATCTGGACATGTTAAAAGTGTTCTAAATAACAAGAAAGACATTAGATTATAAAATCAGTATTAAAAAACCTAGGAGGTCTAATTTATCTCTGATCAAATGGACAGAAAGGCAGTGAGCATAGGGGTAAGGCCAAAAACTGTGCGGGGATGCCACACACATAAAGCAGGGTGTACAGAGTAGGATACAGTGTGTTGGGTGGCATGAGATCACAACGGTGTCACAGACACGGGAACACAGGGGGCCATTGACCAGGCTGTTTGGGGGGTAGAGGGTGCCACATACACATAAGGTGTCGCACACACAAAGCCACCCACCAGGTGATTAAGGTATGCATCTGTGTGAAGAGATGGCCAAGACAGAGCCATGGGCAGTATGCAGCGGTGGTAATTGCTCGCCATACCTAGCACCTGTGTCTTTGTTATGTTTGTTGAGGGCATGCTGCTCCCTTGGCCCCACATTCCAAATGTGTTGGTGAAGGCCATTTGTTTGCTGTATGTTTGGCCTGCGTTTTGGGAGTGGGGATCCTTTTTTGCTTTGGGTGCTATTGCTTGAAATTTATGGTTCAGCACAACGGAAATGTCCCAAATTTGGGGTAACCACAGGCAGAGTTGCATTTGGATTGTAAATAAATTCTAAATAATAAATTTTTCAACATTTGCCTACAGGAACTGAATTTACAGAGTCCACACCAGTGGCATCAGGAACAAGTTCCCAAATTTCTGAAGGTAATGAGGTTTTCAATCCCAGGGGTTAAATGTGTAAACTTATACCTACTTAAATACTACTTTAGTTTTTTTGTATTAGGTATGCATGCTTTTTTAAAAATATTATACGGGGCTTTCCATAATATGCTGCTTCATGCATCTATAGAACAAGGCCAAGCAGACCGTCCTACCACTCCCTTTGACAATATTGCTGATGTTGCCAGATCCATGGACGGCAAGCAAGAAATCCATAGGAGAAAAATGGAGGGGAGCATGGTTTTTCTGGCTCAGTGCGTGGACCGTTTGTCAGACAACCTTGAGGAGGATACTAGAGAGCGAAGAGCGCGTGATTCTAGAAATGAAACTCACCACTCCCAAATGATTGATGGTATAAACAACATCAATGCTAATCTCCACCAAATTAATGTATTACTTACACAGTCTGCCTCTGCCTCAATAGCCATGTCCACTAGTCTGGCAGTGATAGCTGAAGAATTCCGGAGATCACGTGTATCAATCTCGGATTTCCCAAGTCCCTTTATGGCCCCCACACCACAACCGACATTTGCTGGCCGGCCCACACCCTCCTCCAGCACAGTGACACAACCTACCGAACACACAGCACCCACTTTGCGGAGAAGAATACTTGACGACCCAAGCAGCATTGTTCCTTCTGGAGGTAATTCGGTTTCTTTTTGTGTAGAAGCATGGGGGCCGGGGTTGGACCAGTATTCCTCCTATATTCCTACTTTTCCACACCTTTTACAAATTTCAATAGGTCATCTGTATTAATATTTTGAGATTTTCAAAAAACCTCATGTCCTGGACCAAAGTGAACATGTTGTAGAGTGGGTCAAAACTATTTTTTCCACGCCAAACTAAATAGTCACTTGTGCTTTTAATCAAATATCTTTATTTTTTTAAATTTACAAACACAAACCTTTTCACACTTGGTAAGTCTGCACCATGGCCTACCCACAATCCAGGACCTGTATCCTGTCCATAGCCAAAAAAAACGGTCAACAAAGTTACTAAATGACCAGCTTCACCCTGACCACAGAATGTTGAACTAGCTTCCTTCCAGCAGGCGTGTTAGGGCTGTCTCCGATAGGTCCACAAGAGGCCTTAAAAGTAGATTTTCCCATGTGGTGTGCCTGCTGAACTCACTTTCCGCTTATGTTTTGTACTTAACTGTTGTATTGCAAACAGTAGCGGATCTTGCCACGGACAAGCAGGACTTTTGCCTGAGGTACCGCCTTCCGGATGGCACCATACCATGGCAAGATCCGCTGCTGCTGTGCCCCCCACTGCCCGCTCTGTCCCGCTGCCCCCTGCTGTGAAGGGAACTAGACGCTTAGCGTCTAGTTTCCCTTCGTGGAGAGGACCTTTACTGTGCGCTGCGCTATGAAGTCATTGCGCATCCGCACATAATTTCACTACTGTACAGGGGGCGTAACTGACCACGCCTCCTGTATGAAGCCACTCCACTTTTGCCCGTCCAGGGCGCTCGAAGCCAAAGAACTGGCCCTGATAGCAAACTACAGGCAAATTCCTACTATACACAAGTATACCTGGCCATATAAAGCTGTTTCAGATTCAAATAAGAGCTCGGCATATACAGGTGTTTGATATTGTCCCATAATTAGTTTAAAATTAATACTTGTGTTATCCGAATTTGCTTGTGGCCGAATGTGTGTAGTACACTAAATAATTTTCAAACACGAGTATCTTAGTGGTTTGCAACTCTATTTTAATTAAAATTGGATTAGTCATAGGATTTTGAAGGCCAAAGGAATGTTTGAATTCTGCTGTACCCCTGCCATGATCAACTTGGACTTTGTATTTCGGGTCCTAAACTCCCCTACATATGTGGACTTACATTTCACAATCTGCTGTATGTTAAAGTGTTTGCCAATGTGATGCTATTTTTAAGTGAATGTATGCTGAATTTTTGTTACGTTTATCTCTTGTAGATCAATTGTGAATCCAATACACCACTCCGGAGAAGTCTGAAGTTCCCCAGACAGTTTCAGTTTTGAGAATAAATTTTATTGTTGAACATGTACATATAATGTTTTAGACTGTGCAATTGTTTATAATTACAGATATATATATATATATACATATCTTATAATACATGGATAAAATTGTGCAGAAACAACTACAACACTGGTGTCTGTATTTAATCTGTAACAGCCAATTATGGCAATATAGAGGGTTGCGATAAGTCACATGTAAATTGGTCTCCTTGGTGGGGCTAAATGAAAAATGCAATTGCCTTGGCCTGTCAAACAGGCTGAGGTGTTAGCAAGAGAGACCAAATACCCAGCATTGCAAAGAGGGGTGTATTTCAGACGTCTGCGCAACAAAACATCAAGTTGTAACAATGCAAAAGGTGGTGGTGGGTATGTAGTGAGCAAATCCAAGCTGAACCAGGTGTACTGGGTTTTTTTAACAGTGGGGAGGGCATGCAACAGAAATAGTGAAACAAACACAAGAAGGGGAGATGGTTGGTCACATGCTGTCCTCAGCAAGGTTGTCATCTACAGGCAGCCACTGGTTTATCCAGGTGAAATTCTTTCATCATGACTGGCTGATGCTGGGAAAAAATGAAAAAGGAGGTTAGACTTTTAGAAAATGCTGTACAGTCTCCAGTCTTCGGATGGTGTGACATGAGGCTTTGTCCTAACAGAGTGGCCTGCCTCTACCTAGACTTAAGCAAACACAAATACAGGTGTGCCCCACATTATTGTAGGAGGGAGAGGAGACACAGTTAAAGGACACTCACCTGTGTGCCGGATTCCGCAGGCCCATAGCCCCTCTGCATGCCAAACATCATCCGTCTTGGGGTCCAATTGGGGCAGCCTTGACTTGCGAAGGGGATCTCAGCGTCACCATTTGTAGAGGAAGGCACACTATAAAACACATCTCAGGAAAAAGGTAAGAAACCACGCACGCACGCACGCACGCACTCATTCATCCTAACTTTGGAAGAGTCCAGGGGGGCAGATGTATTAACCTTGACAAGGCATAAAGAAATGAAAAAGCAGTGAGAAACACATTAGCCAAACAGTTAGGAGTTGACTGGCAGCTGCATTTATCACTGGTTTATCAGTTTCCTTTACCTTTTCAAGATCATTACATCTGCCCCCATGGTTCTTTGCAATACCCACTTGTTTGGAATCCTCAACAAGGCTGTCATCCAGAAGCAGCTGCAGCTTCACCCAGGTGAACTTCTTGCATCGTGGCAGGCTGATGCTGGGGAAAAAAAAGGGGAAAAGGTGGTTAGACTCAGGGAATGCTTTTCGGTCTCCAGTCTTCAGAAGGTGTGACCAAGGCTTTGTCCTAACAGAGTGGCCTGGCTCTACCTAGACTTAAGCAAACACAATTACAGGTGTGCCCCACATTATTGTACGAGGGAGAGGAGTCACAGTTAAAGGACACTCACCTGTGTGCCGGATTCCGCAGGCCCATAGCCCCTCTGCATGCCAAACATCATCTGTCCAGGGGTCCAATTGGGGCAGCCTTGACTGGCGAAGTGGGTCTCCGCAGCGTAACTTGTGGAAGAAGACTCCCTATAAAACAGACCTCTGGAAAAAGGAAAAAGCTCACACACGCACACTCACTCTTCCCAACTTTAGTGGAGACCAGGGTCCAGATGTATTAACCTGGAGAAGGCATAAAGAAATGATAAACACATTAGCCAAACTGGAGGTGACTGGCTGCTGCATTTCTCACTTTCTTTTGCCTTTTGAAGATAAATACATCTGCCCTCACGTTCTTTACAATACACACTTGCGAGGAATCCTCACCAAGATGGTCATCCACGGGCAGCCGCTGCTTCATCCAGATGAGTTCTTTTATCGTGTCAGGCTGATGCTGGCAAAAAAAAGGGGAAAATGTGGTTAGACTCTGGAAATGGTTTTCGACCTCCAGTCTGCGGAAGGTGTGGCATGGTCCTCCCTAGACTTAATCAACCACAAATACAGGTGTGCCCCACATTATTGTAGGAGGGAGAGGAGACACACTTAAAGGACACTCACCTGTGTGTCGTATTCCGCAGGCCTATAGCCCCTCTGCTTTCCGGTCCAAATTAACATAACTACCCGAAAAGCAGTGGGGTAACTCCGCTGCACTACCTGTGGGATGGCTCAATCTAAAGAATAATTTAAAAAGAGACTTGTAAAATCCCACCCAAGGAAATTACTTATTAAAACAAAAAACACAGACATACTTACCAAATACCGCAGCTGAGCAGAAATTCCCCAATCAGATAGCCGCTGTCTTAAAGGCCAAACAAAACAAGGCTGTAAAAAGTAAATTAAAAAATGAAAGACCTGAAACATGCTAGAACGACATTTAACCCAAAAAAACCCTAAATAACTTACCCTGGCAATTAACCAAAATCCAACGAGGTGCGCTTGAAAACAACATAACAAAACTGTCAACATGTTGAAATTTAGAACGACCAGCTTGCTGTGGATCTGTGAACTCCTACAAAATAAATGAATCCATATTGAAAGGGAAAAACATTAAAAACTGATTGCAGAAAACATACGCATCAGAGGAGATTACACTTACAAGAACTAAAGAAGCCCGCGATCACATCCTGCCTGGTATCACTCCCCAAATCAACCACATCAAATACTGCTGAACTGAGGTTCATATCCAAAGGAACCAATGGATCAATCTCCATCTCCAGTTTTTTTGCAATACAGATGTTGTGCAGAATGCTGCATGCAACTACTATACTGCAAACTTTGGCAGGAGAATAGAGAAGCAGGCCCTTGCCGCGGTCTAGGCACCTAAAGCGGCTTTTAAGAACACCAAAAGTTTGTTCTATAACAACTCTGGTCTTTTTGTGAGCCTTCTGATACCTCCTTCCGGCAGTACCATGTGGATTGGAGAGAGGAGTGAGTAGCCACGACCGATTGCCGTATCCAGCATCACCTTTAATAATACAAAAGACATGATTTAAGATAACTAGTAACTTGCAAATGTACAGTATATAGACTACAATTAAAATAAAAGCAACATGGCTACACTTACCTAACAACCAGCCATTTGGAAAAGCACCCTCTTCAAACATACGGCAGATTGCAGACTGCTGCAAGATAAAAGCATCGTGAGTGGACCCAGGAAAGCGGGCATTCACATTCATTATCCTTAGGTTTGCGTCACAAACCATCTGGACATTAAGCGAATGGAAAAATTTTCGGTTGCGATAATATTCTTCCATTTGCTTTGGCGCTGTCATCGCAATGTGGGTGCAGTCTATTGCACCAATCACATTGGGCATATTCGCCAGCTCATAAAAATCCCCCTTCACAGCACGCCACTCAGCATCACACTGTGGAAATTTTATAAATTTCCCAGAGTGTTTTAATATAGCCTTGAGAAATTGGCTCAGGGAACGGGAAAACGTTGCCTGAGACATACCAGCCACTTCAGCTAACGTGGGCTGATATGTGCCTGATGCCAAAAAATGCAATGCACCGAGAAGTTTACACATCCCAGGCACTGCTTTGTTTGTGGGCATTTTGGGGTCCAAATCCTCATGCAAGAGCTCATATAGCTCATAAATTGCTGAGGGAGAAAGGCGGTAAAGCTTTACCACCCGATCCTCTCGTATCCCATCTAGCAAACGTCTTTCTGGATAAAAACGAGGCCGGGGGATACGGGCTGGCTGCAGGTTGGTGTTTGGTGTTATGTTATCAGCACTATGCTCCTCCAGCCATTGCCTTCTGGATTCACTGGCATAGGCTGCAAAGATAAACACCCACACAGAATCTGGGAAAAACTCCATTGCAAGAATGAGAAAATAGAACTGTTAACAAAACTGCAAACTATACAAAACCACACTCCTAAAAGATCAGGGATGGAACAGGTCCTCTTCAGAATTTTCCTCACTACTGGTCCAGTAATCCTTCCTCTTCAGCTGGAAAGCCTCTTCTGCAGCTTAATATGTAATTTGACACAACTAAAAAGGGGAGGGAAAAACCACTTTCAAACTAAGCCAGGGGGGTAGAAAGTAGTTTGTTTGAGAGTTAGGGACAATCTAAGGCATAACACAATTAAAAGCTTCCATAAAAATCGAAATTAGGAAAAATTCTCACCCCTTGGGGGATGAGAGAAAAAAAGGGAGAGTTTAAGTCTGAAATTGTCGGGAATTCAAACTCTCTCCCCACCCGCGAGTTCATTGAATTGGTCTGACCATTTTAACCTACAGGGAGATCAAATTGTCGGGAATTGAACAAACATCGCCGACTACAACCGAACATCGCCGACTAAACAGTCAAATTGGTGACAATTGAATTGGTGGGAATTCCAATTGTCGACAAAACTTTAGTAAACTAGCGGAATTGGCAACTAGTCGTCGAATTGAATTGACCCCTATGAGAATATATCAGCTAAATGTCAAGTTATAAGTATATATACATGAGTTCAGTCAGTGGTAGACAGGGAAGTCAGGAGGAGGAGGGAGAGCAAGAGATTATTATTATTATTATTATTATTATTATCCTTTATTTATATGGCGCCACAAGGGTTCCGCAGCGCCCAATTACAGAATACATAAACAAATAATCAAACAGGAAAACAGCAACTTACAGTGGATGACAGTATAGGACAAGTACAGGGTAAATAAACATAGTTACATCAGCAGATGACACTGGAATAAGTATCAGGTGGCAGAAGACCGCCGGATGTGGTGCAGTTGAAGATTATTAAAGTAAGAAAGGATAAGCACATGAGGGAAGAGGACCCTGCTCATGAGAGCTTACATTCTAAAGGATGAAGTAGAAGATGCAGAGAAGAAGCTGGGTGCAGGAGGAGAAAGGAAAGAATCTTTATGACGGTAACTTGCAAGTATAAGCTTTATGTTAGTAATTGTCTAAAGGTGTGTACACATGGGCCCTCATTCCGAGTTGTTCGCTCGCAAGGCGAATGTAGCAGAGTTACACACGCTAAGCCGCCGCCTACTGGGAGTGTATCTTAGCTTCTTAAATGTGCGACCGATGTATTCGCAATATTGCGATCACAAACGAGTTAGCAGTTTTAGAGTAGCTTCAGACTTACTCTGCCTGTGCGATCAGTTCTGTGCTTTTCGGTCCTGGCTGACGTCACAAACACACCCAGCGTTCGTCCAGGCACTCCCACCGTTTCTCCAGCCACTCCTGCGTTTTTTCCGGAAACGGTAGCGTTTTCAGCCACACGCCCATAAAACGCCGTGTTTCCGCCCAGTAACACCCATTTCCTGTCAATCATACTACGATCGCCGGAGCGAAGAAAAAGCCGTGAGTAAAAATACTTTCTTCTTAGTAAAGTTACTTGGCGCATGCGCAGTGCGAACATTGCGCATGCGCACTAAGAGAATTCTCACTGCGATGCGATGAAAATCTCCGAGCGAACAACTCGGAATGAGGGCCATGGTGAGATTTTGTTTGCGATTGTAACTGTATAGTCAAAATCGCAAAGAAAGTTAGTGCAGATCGCAAGGTGAAAGTCACCTTGCGATCCCGACGCGCAGTCCCGCGAGGTCGGTATCGCAAGCCCAGATAGACTGTGCAGGCAAGCAAGTCAATTTTGACTAGTATAAAAGATAGTTAAAATTGACACTTAACCAAAATCGTACAAAGCCAGTATCTCAAGCAGTTATCTGTGCTTGCGATACCGACCTAGTCCCTATCACATAGTGATAATCAGGGTTTAGCCCAAATCTCACCGTGTATATACACCTTAAGTTTGGAAAGCTGTTTGCATTTTGTTATGTATACACAATAGTTAAGGAAGCATAAATATTACTAGTATATATGTCACCACTGTGTGCATCTTATTCTGTATGATTTGATTTTGCCTGTAAACAATCAGATGATAAGAGCGGTAATCTCAAGCCTGAACTCTCTTTAAGGAATCATAACGTAATAATTTCATAAGTCATATGTATAAGAACTGCATGTATTTTTCAGCCACTCAGTTTGTAAGCCTGACATAATATATTTGCAGATATATATGATAAACCCATATTAATTAAAATATATCTATATATTAAAAATCATATGATATAATAAATATTAATATAAATATGAATTCATAAATCAATACAGCCATACACTGCCCCCACACATATATACATACATAAATCCACCTCCCCCAGTGCACACTGTGACCACTACCACTTTCCCGGAGAGTGACTTCAGGCAGACACTAATCCTGGTGCACCACCACCACCACAACAGACATATATAGTGGCAGAAGCTCAATTATCTTAGTGATATCATTCAGGTGCTTGAAAGGGAGGGGTATTTCTAAGCAAGAGAAAAAGGCATTTTGTTTCCCCCAGCACCCTGAATGATAACAGTAACTAGATTTAAATCCCACACAATATTGGAATTCAGAGATCTCAGTTACATATATTTGCGCAAATGTATGAATAAGCCCCAAAGCCGCGTCAAGGCCTCTTTGTATATTTGGGGTCCCTAGCGCTCTATCTAGATGCAGGGTGTGGCACCCCAAAAAATCAGCATAATCCAGAAAGTCCAGTGCAGCATACCAGTGAAAAAAACGATAGCATTAATAAATTAGTGTTAGGAAGCCTAAGCTATAAAGGAAGTGATACAAAAATGAGATGTAATTAAAATGGAGAAATAGTGTTAAAGAAATTAGTAAGTGATACGTGTTAATAGAATGTAAAGGTATGCCACACTAAAGCCATCCAGCTCAGAAGCACCCCACCCCACACCTCCATTACCCCAATTTGGGTCTATGATTAACCTACAAGGAACCACATGATAATGGCTCCTTACTTAAATATATCTAAACTAAGAGCTACCTACTTTGGAGCAACCCCATAATGCTCCATATGGCATGTTAGGGCCTGCACCTCCTCCTAATGCAGAAACCTCTCTACCTCTCACAACAGACATATATAGTGGCAGATGCTCAATTAGGTTAGTGATATCATTCAGGTGCTTGAAAGGGAGGGGTATTTCTAAGCAAGGAAAAAAAGGCATTTTGTTTCCCCCAGCACCCTGAATGATAAGAGTAACCAGGTTTAGATCCCACACAATATTGAAATTCAGAGATCTGTTACATATATTTGCGCAAATGTATGAATAAGCCTCAAAGCCGTGTCATGGCCTCTCTGTATATTTGGGGTCCCTAGCGCTATATCTAGATGCAGGGTGTGGCACCCCAAAAAATCACCACAACAAAGGAAATCTTACCACTTGCCGGGATCCTGTGAGGTAACTGCTCCCCAGGGCCGTAATGAGGTGTGTGCCAATGGTGCCTTGCCCACAGCGCAAATGCACTGAGGGAGCACCATCTGGCAGCACACCTCCACAGCCAGCTACTAGGACTGCCAGTGCCAGGATCAGATGATCTGCCCCCTAAAGCCCCCCCCCCCCAAAGTGTCTTCGGACTCGGGACAGACGTCATGATGTCTCTTCCAGCTGACTCCGCCACTTCCCTGCGCCGCATGGAGCCGCTTTAGTTGGGGGAGGAGGAGGAGCCATTCAATGTCGTCCAGCTCAGCCTCACTGTCTCACACTGCAGCAGCAGCACAGCACAGGTAGAGGGTGTGTTGCAAAACTGCAAAAAGGTGCTCAGGTGACCTTTCCCTCACCTGTCCTCACTTGAGGGTGGTGAGTGGTATATACAATAAAAAATTCTATTTTACATAAGTATAATTTAGTAAGTCCAGTGATTGGTGGGACACACTGTCTCTCTCTCAGACTCTGCCTGCCTAATGTGTAAAAAGGGGACTCTGCTTCAATAATGTGTAAAAGGGGGACTCTGCCGTAATGTGTAAAACGGTTGACTCTGCCTGCCATAATGTGTGAAAAGGGGGACTCTGACTGCCGTAATGTGTAAAAAGGGGGATTTTGCTGCCTAATGTGTAAAAAGGGGACTCTGCCTGCCGTAATGTGTAAGGGGGACTCTGCCTGTCGTAATGTGTAAAAAGGGGACTCTGCCTGCCGTAATGTGTAAGGGGGACTCTGCCTGTCGTAATGTGTAAAAAGGGGACTCTGCCTGCCGTAATGTGTAAGGGGGACTCTGCCTGTCGTAATGTGTAAAAAGGGGGCTCTGCCTGCCGTAATGTGTAAGGGGGACTCTGCCTGTCGTAATGTGTAAAAAGGGGACTCTGCCTGCCTAATGTGTAAAAAGTGGGACTCTGCTGCCGAAATTTGTAAAAAGGGGGACTCTGCTGCCGTAATGTGTAAAAATGGGGACTCTGCTACCGTAATGTGTAAAAAGGGGGACTTTACCTGCCATAATGTGTAAAAGGGAGCTCTACCTGCCGTAATGTGTAAAAGGGTACTCTACCTGCTTAATATGTAAAAGGGGACTTTACCTGCCATAATGTGTGAAAGGGGACTCTACCTGCCGTACTGTGTAAAGGAGACTCTACCTGGCGTAATGTGTCATAGAGGCTGTACCTGGAGTAATGTGTAAAATTAGCCTCTACCTGGTATAATGTGTGACAGGGGCTCTACCTGGGGTAATGTGACAGAGGGTCTACCTGGCATAAGGTGTGGCAGGGGCTCTACCTGGCATAAATTGAATAATGATGACTACTGTACAGTGTAATACGAATTGGTATTATTGTGTGGCCACACCCCTTCCCCATGAAGCCATGTCCCTATATTTTTGGCGTGTGCCTATGGCACGCACTGGCCCTATTTTGTATATGGGGGGGGGGGTATTGCGCCAATGCTGTTTCTTGCACACAGCGCTAAAATGTCTAGTTACGGCACGGGACTGCTGCTCCCTGTTGCTTCCACCGCCGGCCGGGATGGCGCTGCTGTTGTGGTTGGTGGAGAGGCACTGCTCACCATTGCTTCTGCTGGCTCCATAATGCAGCTGAGGTGGTTGACACTACTACTGGTGAGGGACGGGTGGCTGCCACCTTTTGATTGAATGCTGGCACACTTGTCCACATCCCCCCCTCCCCGGTAGTGCCGGCCCTGGGCATACATGTATTCTACAGTACAGTAGGCTGTTTAATCCATCTAGATTGGGCCAATAAGCAATTTCTATACCCAGTAATGTCATCCCTTATTTTATATAAGAAACATTTACTCAGCCCATTCATACGCTGGTGCTTCTTGGACTAATGAGGGCATCACACATGGCCATGACACTTTTTTGCCTCAAAATGAGAACGTCTGTACTGCAAAATTATGCCACTGCGCAGCCAATAGGCTGTCTGCTGACGTAACCACCGACTGTGGCTCTAATAGTTGCACCGTCGATCGGACATCGGCTGTACCATCGGACATTCAAGCAACTCTTTGTTTTCCTTAGTGCAGTGTCTGTGCTTGATGTTAATGAAAACGAGTTTTATGGTAAGAACTTACCCTTGTTAAAACTCTTTCTGCGAGGTACACTGGGCTCCACAAGTCTGGACAATGGGGTGTAGAGTAGGATCTTGATCCGAGGCACCAACAGGCTCAAAGCTTTGACTGTTCCCAGAATGCACAGCGCCGCCTCCTCTATAACCCCGCCTCCCAGCACAGGAGTTCAGTTTAGTTAACCAGCCCAACGCAGTAGCAGGAAAAGAGACAACGGTTAGTAGCCACATACACCACACTCACGACAAGAGAAGTGTCAGCGGCTAATGCCATATCAACCCAAAGAAGCTAAGTGCGTCAGGGTGGGCACCTTGTGGAGCCCAGTGTACCTTGCAGAAAGAGTTTTAACAAGGGTAAGTTCTTACCATAAAACTCATTTTCTGCTGCGGGGTACACTGGGCTCCACAAGTCTGGACAATGGGGATGTCCTAAAGCAGTTCCATATGGGAGGGGACGCACTGTAGCGGGCACAAGAACCCGGCATCCAAAGGAAGCATCCTGGGAAGCGGCAGTATCGAAGGCATAGAACCTTATGAACGTGTTCCCGGAGGACCACGTAGCCGCCTTGCACAATTGGTCAAGGGTCGCACCACGTTGGGCCGCCCAAGAAGGTCCAACAGACCGAGTAGAATGGGCCGTAATGTGAACAAGAGCTGACAGACCAGCCTTCACATAAGCATGCGCAATCACCATTCTAATCCACCTGGCCAGGGTCTGCTTGTGAGCAGGCCAGCCACGTTTGTGAAATCCAAACAAAACAAAGAGAGAATCAGACTTTCGAATAGAAGCAGTTCTCTTCACATAGGTACGGAGAGCCCGTACCACATCCAAAGACCTCTCTTTGGGAGACAAATCAGGAGAGACAAAAGCTGGAACCACAATCTCCTGATTAAGGTGGAACGAAGAAAACACCTTAGGTAAATATGCGGGACGAGTCCTAAGAACCGCCCGGTCACGGTGAAAAATCAGATATGGGGAACTACAAGACAAGGCACCCAAATCCGACACTCTTCTAGCAGAGGCAATAGCCAGCAAGAACACCACCTAAAGGGAAAGCCACTTAAGGTCAGCTTGAACCAAGAGGTTCAAATGGAGGCTCCTGCAATGCCTCCAAAACCACCAACAAGTCCCAAGGAGCCACAGGCAGGACATAGGGAGGTTGGATACGCAACACACCCCGAGTGAAAGTATGAACATCAGGTAAAGTCGCAATTTTTCTCTGAAACCACACCGACAAGGCAGAAATATGAACCTTGAGGGAGGCCAGACGCAGGCCTAAATCTAGGCCCTGCTGTAGAAAAGCCAAAAGTTTGGCTGTACTAAACTTGGAAGCGTCATAATGGTTAGATGCGCACCAAACAAAGTAGGAATGCCAGACCCGATGGTAAATCCGAGCAGAGGCCGGTTTCCGGGCCCGCAACATAGTTTTAATTACCTCTTCAGAAAAACCCTTAGCTCTTAAGACGGAAGCTTCAAGAGCCACGCCGTCAAAGACAGCCGGGCTAGGTCCTGGTAGACACAGGGGCCCTGAACGAGGAGGTCTGGACATTGTGGAAGTAGAAGTGGACGCTCTGATGATAGGCCTTGCAGGTCTGAGAACCAGTGCTGTCTGGGCCACGCCGGAGCTATGAGCCAGGGTTCCTAACGTATATATCCACTAGGTGGTCAGAGTGAGGTAAAACTTGTTTAATCACCTTCTGACGCTTGAACCTATCTGGTTTCTTAGGAGGAACAGATGGCTCAGGATCATCCGTAATCTGCAGAATTAACTTAATAGCCTCCAAAAGATCAGGAACAGCCACATGTGAAAAACCCTCCCAATCAGCCGTATCTGAGTCAGAACCTGTGGGGTTAGTGTATGTGCTGTCTTCATCAGACGAGGTGTCAGTGACAGCAGTGGATTGTGAGAAGACGAGCGCTCGCTTAGAGGACCTCTTGGACTTAGGCGAGCGTTGGTCAGACTTTTTAGTAGTCAGGGACTGGTTCAACTTCTTTAATTGAGTAGATAAATCGTCCGCCCACGGCGGGTTAGCTGCAGGGACCACATACGGTTGTACCGGCATTGGGGGTCCCATAGGGGTTGTTAGTTTATGAACTAGCATATGCAGAAGCGTGGAAAAAGCAGCCCACGGAGGGTCAGCATGTGCCTCCGTTGCCACAGTCCCACTGAGGGGCAAGGAGCCCCCAGAACCAGAGCCCACAGCTGCTATATTCTCCCCATATGTGCCTGTGGCTTCAGCAACACCAACAGTGTGTTCCGCCCCAGAACCGTTACCCTCAAAAGCAGACATGATATAACTTGCAGTATGAGGTTAACACAGTACAATTATTAGCAGCACTATATCCCTAAACCCAAACCCTGCGCAGTGTAGTCAGCAGCAGCAGAGATAAAGGAGAGATATGGTGACTAAATCACAGAGAAAAATACGTAATACAGTATATCTTTGTGAAAATCCTATATTAAATAACACCTGACGCACCAAGCCCCCTCAGGTTATAGAATATAGGGATAGCAAGTTGAGTGAAAGACACGAGATGGACACCACTCAGCTATCAAGGCACACACAAATAGTCACAGTTTGTACAATGCAGAGGTTATTACTGACAATAGTACTGCACTGGACTAGCTTACACAGCTATATAACAATAGATATAACAGTACACAGTAAGAACTGGATGTATATCACAGGGCAATTGTACTATAAAACCCTAAGTGCACTCTTTCTAAACTATCAGTGTAATGTAAAGTCACAGCGCTGACAACCAGGCGGCTTTACATAGGAGGATTTGCCCAAGCAGTCCCAGGAACAGTGAGCTGAGGAGTAATGGCGCCGCAGACACTGAGAGAAAGGGGCGTATCTACCCATTGGCCAGGATGGCACTTGCCAGGGGCGCCAGCTGAGGAGGGGCACCACCAGGCAGTGTCATCCGCGGCCAGGGGTAGAACCTAGTGTGCCCCAGTCCCTCTGAGCAGTGCCTGGCCAGGACGGAGACTCGCACCGCATCTACTTACTTTTAACAGCGCCGGTGCTCAGTACCGCACTACAGTAAGGACGCTCTAAAACTACAGCTCCCAGCAGCCCTTGCTGCTGGGAGCTCCCGGCTGCAAGGGCTGCTAGAAGCTGTAGTTTATTTAGCGCTTCATCACGGTAGTGCGGTACCGGGCACCGGCGCTGTTAACAGCAAGTACATGCGGTAACACCCGTCCCGTTCCAGCCGACCAGTGTGCCACAGTGCTTGATGAGGGGAGCGGGCGCAGCAGCTCCTGCAGGTCCAGCTGGAGGGGTGAGGAGCGGCCGGGAGGTGACAAGCGTCAGCACCCCTGCCCAGGGAAAATGCGCTGTTCAAACGGATCCTTTTGTGAGTAGGAGCACACTGCACACTGTGGAGAGAGGGAGGATGTACAGTGGCGCACACTGCACGGGGTAATAGAAAAGAGAACACTGTGTGTGTGTGTGTGTGTGTGTGTGTGTGTGTGTGTAGGGAGGGGGGGGGCAATATGGAGAACACACTACCCCAGTGGATCCCAAACATTTTTTAATCACTGCGCCCTAGAGAATCAGGGGAAAAAAATTCACAGCACCGCTAGGCCAAAAGTTTATTATTCAGAAATTTAGAAGAAATATTACATTAAGTAAATTGTGTTTATCTGTCATCCTTAGGGCCAGTTGTGTGGTGAGGGACAGGATTTGCTTCTGTTTGTTCACATATTGTATGATTGGCAGCCACCAGCTCTGGTATTCCCTACTACATTGACCATAGATACTTTCCCGGGCAGGTTAATAAATCATGGTAAATTGCTGCTGCTAAATACTGGCCACAGGGCCTGATTCAGACCTGATTGCTGCTGTGGGCACAGCGGGCAATTATCGATTGACTGTGCATGGGTATGCACCACAAATGCACACGTGTCACCAAACAGCAAGAAGCTGGTGCGAAAATTTTGATTACACAGCCATTCACAAGCTGATTGACAGGAAGAGACCTTTTGTGGGTGGTAACTGGTGGTTTTCTGGGAGTGTCAGGGAAAACACAGGCTTTCCCAAGCATTTTCTGGGAGGGTGTGTGACGTCAGCTCCTAACCCGATCAAGCTGTTGTTTTCGCACTGTAGGAGTTAGTCCTGGACTGCACACACTGGAAAAAACATTCAGTGGTGAGTGAGTTGTAAACGGATTTGCAGCTGTCCGCTGACTGAGGGATATTTTACACATGCAATCACACACTTGCACGGGCGAATTAACACTCCCCCTTGGGCGGCGACTTCCTGATCGCAGGACAACCAAATTTGTAGCACAGCGATCCGGTCTGAATTAGGCTCACACTGTAAGGAGCACTACTGTGTGGCATAATGTGTATAAGGGGTACTACTGTGTGGCGTAACATGAGTAAGGGGCACTACTGTGTGTTGTAATTTGATTTTGTGGTACTATTTTGTGGCCATGCCCTGTTTTCAGCACACACGCCTTCCCTATTTCAAATATGGGGGGGCGCCCATCCCCTTACTTTGCCAGGGGCGCTCGGACTCCTAGATACACCCCTGCTGACAGGGAGTGAGGAAAAACAGATGCAGCTCCAGGGTGGAAACACTTGCTGGAAAAGGCACCCTGGGGCTGGGGGAGGTGCTTCAGGTCTAAGCCTCATCCCCCTTGCTGGCAAAACCACCAGGTACTGTGGGCGATATTAAAATCGGTTTTAAGAGAAAACCTGACCTGTGCCCATGCCCTGGTGATCTAGTGGGATCGCCTGTATCCACAGTGTCCACCGCCAGCGCGCGCGGCCCGCCTCCCACTGACCGCACCGGGTCACGATAAAGACCGGGTCCCGCGAGCGGAACCCACATACCATCTCCCGAAGCGCGACCACGCGATCCTGGAGAGCCCCAGCTGTGTGTGCCTAACGTGAAGTAAACCGGAGCCTCCGCTGTAGGTACCCGGCAACCAGGGCTCGGGAGTGTACAGCGCCGCTGGGGAGAGCTGGAGCTGCAGCAGAGAATGTCAGAAGACATTTACCCCTGCTGCTGCCCTTGAAGTCTTCACTTTTTACCTCACAAAAAGCTTTTTTTAGGGCTGCTTGGAGCAGCCCCTCTGTTTAGTGCCTGCTTACTGCAGCACCAACTGACAAACTGAGCTCCTGTGCTGGGAGGCAGGGTTATAGAGGAGGCGGCGCTGTGCATTCTGGAAACAGTCAAAGCTTTGAGCCTATTGGTGCCTCAGATCAAGATCCTACTCTACACCCCATTGTCCAGACTTGTGGAGCCCAGTGTACCCCGCAGCAGAAAGAGCATTAAGAACACATATACGATTCGTGGAATTACACATGCCAGCAAGTTGTACTGCATCTGCTGATTATCTCAAAGGAATACCATGATTGCATAGTTTAGGTACATTTAAAAAGATTTTTTTGTTTACCTTGGTAAAGATTTAGTTGGCTGCCTTATTGGTATGTAATGCCTGTTTGTGTAAGCTAATTTATTGCCTTAATTTGAAGTGGGATTGTATCGGGAGGAGTTTGCAATCATTGCATTCACATGGAAATTGTTCCTATTTAATGTCTAGTCTAAGGCTGGAAGCCGTTGGCTGGGAGTGCTTCCATCGAAGTGCTGACATAAAAGTGTTATTATAAAATTAGCGTTATACCTGCGTTAAACCGAAAGGAAACATGAACACACTAACATTACCACAAATGGACTGCCTTAATGCCTCAAAAGTATGTAATTAATGTTATGCATATTATGTTTTTTTTTAACCTATGCAAAGGCATTCCCAATCTGCTCACTACAGTTCTCTCGTATACAAACTCATGTATGTTTTTTTATGTAATTATTTTCTTGTAATTGTCATTACATGTGTGAAGTTGCTCGGTGAAACAGCTTATTATTGCATGCTGACTGGTGTTTACCTCCTTGAACATTTGGCCATTGTGGTCAGGTGTACTATATCTTTATATTTAGTGAGGTGTAGTCGTGGTGTAAAGCACAGAGTATGATTACTGATTAGTAAAAGAAAACAAATAACAAACACTGAGCAACATCACCAACAAGTAATTTCAACTTTAAACTTGTCATTTATTTTGTACTTTCTTGACATGGCTACTAGTAACAGATGCACAGGCCAAAATCTTAAAGCTATGTGTGCAAATGCTAGGAGCTTAGGAGACAAAATTCCAGAGCTAATTGCAATAATGACAAGGGAAAACCTGTATATTGTGGCAATTACAGAGTCATGGTGCAATGAGAATCATGACTGGGACATTGCTATACCAGGATACAATTTATTTAGGACGGATAGAATGGGAAGAATCGGAGGAGGGGTAGCAATGTATGTGGGAAAAAAAACATAAATGCTACTTTTCAAAATACTGAAGACAAAACTGAGGCCCTTGGGTTACCATAGAAACCGGGGAGAAGGATATTATTCACATTGGGGTGATCTATAGACCACCAGGCCAGGGACAGGATTTGGACATGAACCTATTGTTGGACATCACTAAAATGGCTTTAAAGGGAGAAGTCATAATCATGGGAGACTTTAATTTACCTGATGTAAATTGGGAGGGGTCTTTTGCTAGTTCAGCTATAAGTGGCAAATTTCTAAATTCCTTACAGGGACCATCTCTCAAGCAATTGGTCAGGGAGCCCACTCGCAAAGACTCCATATTAGATTTAATTCTCACAAATGGTGACAGGATATCAGAGACATATGTGGGTGAGCACCTGGGATCCAATGATCATCAAGCAGTATGGTTTAGTATAAAGACAGGATCCAACTCCTGTCACACAGAAACAAAGGTGTTGGATTTTAGGAATGCTGACTTTGCAAAAATGGGGAGATGTTTAAGTGATTCATTGGCGGGCTGGAGGGACTTGGAAGGAGTGCAGGAGAGGTGGGAAAACCTGAAAAGGGCAGTACTAAGGGCAACAGACCTTTGTATCAAAAGGGTTAGGAAAAGCACCAGGAAAAGGAAGCCAGTGTTTTTCACAAAAGAAGTATCAACTAGTGTGAAAGCAAAAAAAAGCTGGCTTTTAGGAAATACAGACTCAAAATAATAATGACAAAGAGGTGTATCTTGACAGATGGCAAGATGGTAAGAAAGTGATCAGACGTGCAAAGGCAGAAGCTGAGGAGAAAATGGCCCAGTCAGTAGATAAAGGGGGCAAAACTTTTTTTAAGTATATAAATGAAAGGAAAAAAATCAAATGGAGGAATAATAAGACTTAAGACAGTGAGTGAGAATTTGGTGAAGGGAGACAAGGCAATAGCAGATCACCTAAATCATTATTTTTGCTCCGTATTTACTACAGAAGGAGAAGGGAAGGGGCCACAGTTAAGCTGCAAGGACATTCATAAAAATAAGGTAGATGAAACTACATTTACAGAAGAGAAGGTCTTAACAGAACTTTCAAAACTAAAAGTGGAAAAATCAATGGGGCCAGATCGGATACACCCAAGGATACTAAAAGAGTTAAAAGATGTGCTGGTGGAACCATTAACAGAATTATTTAACCAGTCACTAAATACAGGTGCCATTCCAGAGGACTGGAAAAGAGCAAATGTAGTTCCACTGTACAAAAGTGGAAGCAAGGAAGAAGCAAGTAACTACAGACCAGTAAGCCTTACATCAGTAGTAGGGAAAGTAATGGAAAAATTATTAAAAGAAAGAGTAGTGGAATATCTTAAATCAAACAATTTACAGGATCCAAAACAGCATGGATTTACTGGTGGAAGATCATGCCAAACAAATCTTATTGACTGTTTTGACTCTGTGATGAAAATAATAGATCAAGGGGGAGCTGTAGATGTAGCATATCTAGACTTTAGCAAGGCATTTGACACTGTCCCACATCGCAGACTGCTAAATAAACTTGAAAGCGTGGGGGTGGATTACAAAACAGTTAAATGGATAAGAACCTGGTTGCAGGATAGGAAACAGACAGTTGTAGTAAATGGAGTGCAATCTTTGGAAGGAAATGTTACCAGTGGAGTACCCCAGGGATCTGTACTCAGACCAGTTCTCTTTAATATCTTTGTTGGTGACACTGCAAATGGTATTAAAGGGAAAGTATGCCTTTTTGCAGATGATACAAAGATTTGCAACAGGGTAGACACACCGGGAGGGGTAAAACAAATGATTGATTACCTAGCTAGGATTGAGAAATGGTCAAGAACGTGGCAACTACAGTTTAATGCTAAAAAATGCAAAATCATGCACTTGGGTCTCAAAAACCCAACGGCTAAATATAGTATCAAGGGTACTATAATGGAAACTACTGAGGAAGAAAGGGATTTAGGAGTCACTATTTGAAGTGACTTAAAGGCAGGAAAGCTATGCAATAAAGCAATGAGAAAGGCAAGTCAGATGCTTGGTTGCATAGGGAGAGGAATCAGTAGCAGCAAAAAAGAAGTGATAATGCCACTGTATAGGTCATTGGTACGGCCGCATCTTGAATACTGTGTCCAGTTCTGGAGACCATATCTCCAGAAGGATATGAATACATTCAGGGCTGTTTCTAGGCAATTTGGCTCCCAGTGCGAGATGTAAAAATGCGCCCCCCCCCCCCCCAAGATCTAAAAAATAAGAATTTACTTACCGATAATTCTATTTCTTGGAGTCCGTAGTGGATGCTGGGGTTCCTGAAAGGACCATGGGGAATAGCGGCTCCGCAGGAGACAGGGCACAAAAAGTAAAGCTTTAGGATCAGGTGGTGTGCACTGGCTCCTCCCCCTATGACCCTCCTCCAAGCCTCAGTTAGGATACTGTGCCCGGACGAGCGTACACAATAAGGAAGGATTTTGAATCCCGGGTAAGACTCATACCAGCCACACCAATCACACTGTACAACCTGTGATCTGAACCCAGTTAACAGTATGATAACAGCGGAGCCTCTGAAAAGATGGCTCACAACAATAATAACCCGATTTTTGTAACTATGTACAAGTATTGCAGATAATCCGCACTTGGGATGGGCGCCCAGCATCCACTACGGACTCCGAGAAATAGAATTATCGGTAAGTAAATTCTTATTTTCTCTATCGTCCTAGTGGATGCTGGGGTTCCTGAAAGGACCATGGGGATTATACCAAAGCTCCCAAACGGGCGGGAGAGTGCGGATGACTCTGCAGCACCGAATGAGAGAACTCCAGGTCCTCCTTAGCCAGGGTATCAAATTTGTAGGATTTTACAAACGTGTTTGCCCCTGACTAAGTAGCCGCTCGGCAAAGTTGTAAAGCCGAGACCCCTCGGGCAGCCGCCCAAGATGAGCCCACCTTCCTTGTGGAATGGGCATTTACATATTTTGGCTGTGGCAGGCCTGCCACAGAATGTGCAAGCTGAATTGTATTACACATCCAACTAGCAATAGTCTGCTTAGAAGCAAGAGCACCCAGTTTGTTGGGTGCATACAGGATAACAGCAAGTCAGTTTTCCTGACTCCAGCCGTCCTGGAACCTATATTTTCAGGGCCCTGACAACATCTAGCAACTTGGAGTCCTCCAAGTCCCTAGTAGGCGCAAGGCACCACAATAAGCTGGTTCAGGTGAAACACTGACACCACCTTAGGGAGAGAACTGGGGACGAGTCCGCAGCTCTGCCCTGTCCGAATGGACAAACAGATATGGGCTTTTTTGAGAAAAAAACCACCAATTTGACACTCGCCTGGCCCAGGCCAGGGCCAAGAGCATGGTCACTTTTCATGTGAGATGCTTCAAATCCACAGATTTGACTGGTTTTAAACCAATGTGATTTGAGGAATCCCAGAACTACGTTGAGATCCCACAGTGCCACTGGAGGCACAAAAGGGGGTTGTATATGCAATACTCCCTTGACAAACTTCTGGACTTCAGGAACTGAAGCCAATTCTTTCTGGAAGAAAATCGACAGGGCCGAAATTTGAACCTTAATGGACCCCAATTTGAGGCCCATAGACACTCCTGTTTGCAGGAAATGCAGGAATCGACCGAGTTGAAATTTCTTCGTGGGGCCTTCCTGGCCTCACACCACGCAACATATTTTCGCCACATGTGGTGATAATGTTGTGCGGTCACCTCCTTCCTGGCTTTGACCAGGGTAGGAATGACCTCTTCCGGAATGCCTTTTTCCCTTAGGATCCGGCGTTCCACCGCCATGCCGTCAAACGCAGCTGCGGTAAGTCTTGGAACAGACATGGTACTTGCTGAAGCAAGTCCCTTCTTAGCGGCAGAGGCCATAAGTCCTCTGTGAGCATCTCTTGAAGTTCCGGGTACCAAGTCCTTCTTGGCCAATCCGGAGCCATGAGTATAGTTCTTACTCCTCTACGTCTTATAATTCTCAGTACCTTAGGTATGAGAAGCAGAGGAGGGAACACATACACCGACTGGTACACCCACGGTGTTACCAGAACGTCCACAGCTATTGCCTGAGGGTCTCTTGACCTGGCGCAATACCTGTCCCGTTTTTTGTTCAGACGGGACGCCATCATGTCCACCTTTGGTATTTCCCAACGGTTCACAATCATGTGGAAAAACTTCCCGATGAAGTTTCCACTCTCCCGGGTGGAGGTCGTGCCTGCTGAGGAAGTCTGCTTCCCAGTTTCCATTCCCGGAATGAAACACTGCTGACAGTGCTATCACATGATTTTCCGCCCAGCGAAAAGTCCTTGCAGTTTTTGCCATTGCCCTCCTGCTTCTTGAGCCGCCCTGTCTGTTTACGTGGGCGACTGCCGTGATGTTTTTCCCACTGGATCAATACCGGCTGACCTTGAAGCAGAGGTCTTGCTAAGCTTAGAGCATTATAAAATTACCCTTAGCTCCAGTATATTTATGTGGAGAAAAGTCTCCAGACTTGATCACACTCCCTGGAAATTTTTTCCTTGTGTGACTGCTCCCCAGCCTCTCGGGCTGGCCTCCGTGGTCACCAGCATCCAATCCTGAATGCCGAATCTGCGGCCCTCTAGAAGATGAGCACTCTGTAACCACCACAGGAGAGACACCCTTGTCCTTGGATATAGGGTTATCCGCTGATGCATCTGAAGATGCGATCCGGACCATTTGTCCAGCAGATCCCACTGAAAAGTTCTTGCGTGAAATCTGCCGAATGGAATTGCTTCGTAGGAAGCCACCATTTTTACCAGGACCCTTGTGCAATGATGCACTGACACTTTTCCTGGTTTTAGGAGGTTCCTGACTAGCTCGGATAACTCCCTGGCTTTCTCTTCCGGGAGAAACACCTTTTTCTGGACTGTGTCCAGAATCATCCCTAGGCACAGCAGACGTGTCGTCGGGATCAGCTGCGATTTTGGAATATTTAGAATCCACCCGTGCTGTTGTAGCAGTATCCGAGATAGTGCTACTCCGACCTCCAACTGTTCCCTGGACTTTGCCCTTATCAGGAGATCGTCCAAGTAAGGGATAATTAAGACGCCTTTTCTTCGAAGAAGAATCATCATTTCGGCCATTACCTTGGTAAAGACCCGGGGTGCCGTGGACAATCCAAACGGCAGCGTCTGAAACTGATAGTGACAGTTCTGTACCACGAACCTGAAGTACCCTTAGTGAGAAGGGCAAATTTGGGACATGGAGGTAAGCATCCCTGATGTCCCGGGACACTATATAGTCCCCTTCTTCCTGGTTCGTTATCACTGCTCTGAGTGACTCCATCTTGATTTGAACCTTTGTAAGTGTTCAAATTTTTTAGATTTAGAATAGGTCTCACCTAGCCTTCTGTCTTCAGTACCACAATATAGTGTGGAATAATACCCCTTTCCTTGTTGTAGGAGGGGTAATTTGATTATCACCTGCTGGGAATACAGCTTGTGAATTGTTTCCCATACTGCCTCCTTGTCGGAGGGAGACCTTGGTAAAGCAGACTTCAGGAGCCTACGAGGGGGAAACGTCTCGACATTCCAATCTGTACCCCTGGGATACTACTTGTAGGATCCAGGGGTCCTGTACGGTCCCAGCGTCATGCTGAGAGCTTGGCAGAAGCGGTGGAAGGCTTCTGTTCCTGGGAATGGGCTGCCTGCTGCAGTCTTCTTCCTTTTCCTCTATCCCTGGGCAGATATGACTCTTATAGGGACGAAAGGACTGAGGCTGAAAAGACGGTGTCTTTTTCTGCAGAGATGTGACTTAGGGTAAAAACGGTGGATTTTCCAGCAGTTGCCGTGGCCACCAGGTCCGATGGACCGACCCCAAATAACTCCTCTTCCTTTATACGGCAATACACCTTTGTGCCGTTTGGAATCTGCATCACCTGACCACTGTCGTGTCCATAAACATCTTCTGGCAGATATGGACATCGCACTTACTCTTGATGCCAGAGTGCAAATATCCCTCTGTGCATCTCGTATATATAGAAATGCATCCTTTAAATGCTCTATAGTCAATAAAATACTGTCCCTGTCAAGGGTATCAATATTTTTAGTCAGGGAATCCTGACCCCAGCTCTGCACATCCAGGCTGAGGCGATCGCTGGTCGCAGTATAACACCAGTATGTGTGTATATACTTTTTATGATATTTTCCAGCCTCCTGTCAGCTGGCTCCTTGAGGACGGCCCTATCTATAGACGGTACCGCCACTTGTTTTGATAAGCGTGTGAGCGCCTTATCCACCCTAAGGGGTGTTTCCCACCGCGCCCTAACTTCTGGCGGGAAAGGGTATACCGCCAATAATTTTCTATCGGGGGGAACCCACGCATCATCACACACTTCATTTAATTTATCTGATTCAGGAAAAACTACAGGTAGTTTTTTCACATCCCACATAATACCCTCTTTTGTGGTACTTGTAGTATCAGAAATATGTAACACCTCCTTCATTGCCCTTAACAAGTAACGTGTGGCCCTAAAGGGAAATACGTTTGTTTCTTCACCGTCGACACTGAAATCAGTGTCCGTGTCTGTGTCTGTCGACCGACTGAGGTAAAAGGACGTTTTAACGCCCCTGGCGGTGTTTGAGACGCCTGGACAGGTACTAATTTGTTTAACAGCCGTCTCATGTCGCCAACCGACCTTGCAGCGTGTTGACATTATCACGTAATTCCATAAATAAGCCATCCATTCCGGTGTCGACTCCCTAGAGAGTGACATCACCATTACAGGCAATTTGCTCCGCCTCCTCACCAACATCGTCCTCATACATGTCGACACACACGTACCGACATATAGCACACACACACAGGGAATGCTCTGATAGAGGACAGGACCCCACTAGCCCCTTGGGGAGACAGAGGGAGAGTTTGCCAGCACACACCAAAACGCTATATTTTACAGGGATAGCCTTATAATAAGTGCTCCCTTATAGCTGCTTTTATAAAATCACAATTTCGCCAAATTTTGCCCCCCCTCTCTTGATTTAACCCTGTTTCTGTAGTGCAGTGCAGGGGAGAGCCTGGGAGCCTTCCTGACCAGCGGAACTGTGTGAGGAAATGGCGCTGTGTGCTGAGGAGATAGGCCCCGCCCCCTTTTCGGCGGGCTCGTCTCCCGCTTAAAAATGGATTCTGGCAGGGGTTAAATATCTCCATATAGCCCCGGAGGCTATATGTGAGGTATTTTTTGCCAAAAAAAGGATTTTCATTGCTGCCCAGGGCGCCCCCCCCAGCGCCCTGCACCCTCAGTGACTGCCGTGTGAAGTGTGCTGAGAGCAATGGCGCACAGCTGCAGTGCTGTGCGCTACCTTAAGAAGACTGAGGAGTCTTCTGCCGCCGATTCTGGACCTTCTTCTCTTTTCAGCATCTGCAAGGGGGCCGGCGGCGAGGCTCCGGTGACCATCCAGGCTGTACCTGTGATCGTCCCTCTGGAGCTAATGTCCAGTAGCCAAAGAAGCCAATCCATCCTGCACGCAGGTGAGTTCACTTCTTCTCCCCTAAGTCCCTCGGTGCAGTGATCCTGTTGCCAGCAGGACTCACTGTAAAATAAAAAACCTAAGCTAAACTTTTCTAAGCAGCTCTTTAGGAGAGCCACCTAGATTGCACCCTTCTCGGCCGGGCACAAAAACCTAACTGAGGCTTGGAGGAGGGTCATAGGGGGAGGAGCCAGTGCACACCACCTGATCCTAAAGCTTTACTTTTTGTGCCCTGTCTCCTGCGGAGCCGCTATTCCCCATGGTCCTTTCAGGAACCCCAGCATCCACTAGGACGATAGAGAAACAAAAAATAAGCGCGCCAAAGGCGCGCGCGCTCCCGACAAGGTTGTGTGGCCTCATTAAAATGGCCGTGGCCTCATCTGATATCACGGCCACCACAGGAAAAAAAAAAAAAAGACCCCATTTTACACACTACGGCAGGCAAGAGTCCCCATTTTACACATTACGCAGGCACATGTCCCCATTTTACACAGTAGGCAGGCAAGAGTCCCCATTTTACACAGTAGGCAGGCAAGAGTCCCCATTTTACACATTACGGCAGGCACGTGTCCCCATTTTACACATTGCGGCAGGCACGTGTCCCCATTTTACACAGTAGGCAGGCAAGAGTCCCCATTTTACACATTACGGCAGGCAAGAGTCCCCATTTTACACATTGTGGCAGGCACGTGTCCCCATTTTACACAGTAGGCAGGCAAGAGTCCCCATTTTACACATTGCGGCAGGCAAGAGTCCCCATTTTACACATTGCGGCAGGCAAGAGTCCCCATTTTACACATTGCGGCAGGCAAGAGTCCCCATTTTACACATTATGGCAGGCAAGTGTCCCCAATTACACAGTGCAGCAGACAAGTGTCCCCAATTACACAGTGCAGCAGACAAGTGTCCCCAATTACACAGTGCAGCAGGCAAGTGTCCCCAATTACACAGTGCAGCAGACAAGTGTCCCCAATTACACAGTGCAGCAGGCAAGTGTCCCCAATTACACAGTGCAGCAGGCAAGTGTCCCCAATTACACAGTGCAGCAGACAAGTGTCCCCAATTACACAGTGCAGCAGGCAAGTGTCCCCAATTACACAGTGCAGCAGACAAGTGTCCCCAATTACAAAGTGCAGCAGGCAAGAGTCCAAATTTTACACAGTGTGGCAGCTGGCAGGCAAGTGTCAAGTGGGGGGGAGGAAGGGAGAGAGAGAGACAACTTACATATTAAGGATATTCCCGCTCTTCGGGTTGGCCATCTCTCCTTCCTCGTCGCGCCTCCTCCTTCCAGCCCTCCTCCGTCTTCTCGAGTACTCCTGTTCTGGGGGCGGAGTTTCACGGAATGATGCGTTGCGTCGTGACGTCACGACGCAACCGCGTCATTCCGCAAAACTCCGCCCCCCGAGCAAGAGTACGCGGAAAGACGGAGAATAGGGAAACCGGGGCCTGCAAAGTGCCGCGGCGGGCGCCCCGTGCGGTTGCACGGCTCGCCCGCCGCAAGAAACGGCACTGAATACATTAGAGAGTGTACAAAGAAGGGCAACTAAAATGGTGCATGGCCTACATCACAAAACTTACCCAGAAAGGCTAAAAGATCTTAACATGTATAGTTTGGAGGAGAGAAGGGAAAGGGGGGACATGATAGAAACTTTCAAATATACCAAGGGTTTTAACAAAGTTCAGGAGGGAAACATTCTTCAAAGGAAGAGGAGTATTAGAACTCAAGGACATACACTGAAACTGGAGGGAGGCAGGTTCAGGGGAAATATAAGGACTTACTTCACAGAAAGGGTAGTGGACAAGTGGAATAGCCTCCCATCAGAGGTAGTAGAGGCTAAGACTGTAGAGCAATTTAAACATGCTTGGGATAGGCATATGAATATCCTTACAAAGAATTAAGGTTCAAAAAGGGTTGAGATTACCTAAAGGATAAAAAAGGGGCAGACTAGATGGGCCAAGTGGTTCTTATCTGCTGTCAAATTCTATGTTTATGTTTCTATGTTTATGTATTCACATTGTTCTTATTGTAATTTAGGAACTGGTAAAGGAGTATATAACCTACTGTATAGAGTTTATGCAGTTCCAGAAGCGCTCAGTGTGTCACAAAACATGTTTTCTGCCCTTCATTGAGATGCGTGGTGTTGTGTTTGCTTAAGATCTGATTGCCTAATAACCAGAAATACCATGCAAAAATGAATTGATGGAAGGGCTTTACGTCACTGGCTTTGACACCAGTACGGTTTCTCTATGTACCCAGCTTATCCGAAGATTCAGGGTTTCCAAAGGGGTCAGATTCAGTTGCCATTGCGAGATTTAAAATCACTGCATCTTTTTTTACGCACAGCAAATGTGATTTTTCCTTTCATCGTTAATTTTAGGAAAAATCACCTGTACTTACTCTGCCCCCCCCCCCCAAGGACTAATTAAGAAATTGGAAGTTTCCAATTAGCTTAGTCTGTAATTAGTTTCCGAAGCGAGTCTTCTGGCTTCGGAAGGCAGGTTTTCTGCAGCAGGGCGAGTATGCGAGGTGTGTGGAGCGTCTGTGAGTGTGCGTGACCCTCATTCCCCTCCGGAGCTGGCCCCCGGAACTCCCAGCAGCACCCTCCTCAGTGGGAAGATGGAGGGGAGCCCACTGGGAGCTGCGGAGACCATCGGAGAGATAAATATTTAAAATTTAAAAAAAGTTTCACGTGTCTCAGGGTTTTCAGCGCTAAAATCGCTGCAACCTTTTTTTTTTAGTTGGATACCTCGTGGATTGGAAGCGCACCTGCGGTAATCTAAAATTGGGTGCAAAGTATGCAAGGTTTTTACCTTGTGCCCAATTGAAATTCCCCCTCAGGTGTCCATTCTAATAATAATAATAATAATAATTTTATTTATATAGCGCTCTTTCTCCAACAGGACTCAAGGCGCTTTACAGATATCAAAAACAATGCACATGATACAGAGGATTTGAGTAATACAGCAATAGATAAGCCACACAGACATAAAAGAAAACATTAAGCACACAGAAAGCATAATGCAGGATTGGTGTAGGCATTTTGGGTAATAACTTCCAAGGGTTGTGTATTCCACCCTCACAAGGTACCAAGTGCGGCAGCCATCTTGGGCGCTCAGCGTAGGATTACCCAGGGTGGAATAGTCCACCCCTAGAAGAGATGACACAAAATGGGGGTGATTTCAGAGTCCTACAGTTCAGAGTAGGGTTCCATCAAAACCATCAGGCCTATGTATTTTTCATCCCATCCACAAGTGTACCATATGGGGCAGCCATGTTGGGCACACTTTGAAGGTTACCCTGTGGGAGGTGAGCCATACAAGGGCCAAGTTCATATATGGGAAAACTGACGCTTATGTAGTAGTATGATGTACCCTGTATGTAGGGCGCAATGGCAGGCTGTGCAATCAGTGGAGGTAAACATTACAGGAAAAAAAACACGGTGCTGTGGAAGAGAGGAAGGAAGTGAAAAACAAAAACAAAAAAAAACATGTCAGAAAAGATCTGATTGGCTGGTAGACTATTGTAAAATAAAAAACAATAAAAATGATATAAAAGGATCCAAACTAAAGCTGGGTACACACTTGTCCAATCCTCAGGAGATCCAACTCCAGATAATCCTACTGTAGACCTGGTTGAAGATTCTAAATCCAATCTACATGAACACACTTGTCCTATTTTTCAGCAGACCTCCAATCTGCATCTGCTGAAACAATCTGCTGAAGGGATTGTACCACCATACAAACTCTTCCAATCTTTGGCAGGCCAACTGCCACAAAAAAAATAAGATTTTACTCACCGGTAAATCTATTTCTCGTAGTCCGTAGTGGATGCTAGGGACTCCGTAAGGACCATGGGGAATAGACGGGCTCCGCAGGAGACTGGGCACTCTAAAGAAAGATTTAGTACTACCTGGTGTGCACTGGCTCCTCCCTCTATGCCCCTCCTCCAGACCTCAGTTAAGGAAACTGTGCCCGGAAGAGCTGACATTACAAGGAAAGGATTTTGGAATCCAGGGTAAGACTCATACCAGCCACACCAATCACACCGTATAACTCGAGATAAACTTACCCAGTTAACAGTATGAACAACAAACAAGCATCACTCAACTGATGCCACATAACACAACCCTTTAGTAAGCAATAACTATATACACGTATTGCAGAAAGTCCGCACTTGGGACGGGCGCCCAGCATCCACTACGGACTACGAGAAATAGATTTACCGGTGAGTAAAATCTTATTTTCTCTAACGTCCTAGTGGATGCTGGGGACTCCGTAAGGACCATGGGGATTATACCAAAGCTCCCAAATGGGCGGGAGAGTGCGGATGACTCTGCAACACCGAATGGGCAAACTCAAGGTCCTCCTCAGCCAGGGTATCAAACTTGTAGAACTTTGCAAATGTGTTTGAACCCGACCAAGTAGCAGCTCGGCAAAGCTGTAATGCCGAGACCCCTCGGGCAGCCGCCCAAGAAGAGCCCACCTTTCTTGTGGAATGGGCTTTCACTGATTTTGGATGCGGCAATCCAGCCGCAGAATGAGCCTGCTGAATCGTGCCACAGATCCAGCGAGCAATAGTTTGCTTTGAAGCAGGAGCACCCAGCTTGTTGGATGCATACAGGGCAAACAGCGAGTCAGTCTTCCTGACTCCAACCGTTCTGGTCACATAAATCTTCAAAGCCCGGACTACGTCAAGCAACTTGGAATCCTCCAAGTCACCAGTAGCCGCAGGCACCACAATAGGTTGGTTCAAATGAAAGGATGACACCACCTTTGGCAGAAATTGCGGACGAGTCCGCAATTCTGCCCTATCCATATGGAAAACCAGATAGGGGCTTTTACATGACAAAGCCGCCAATTCTGACACACGCCTAGCCGAAGCTAAGGCCAACAGCATGACCACTTTCCACGTGAGATACTTTAGCTCCACGGTCTTAAGTGGCTCACACCAGTGGGATTTCAGGAAACTCAACACCACGTTAAGATCCCAAGGTGCCACTGGTGGCACAAAAGGGGGCTGAATATGCAGCACTCCCTTAACAAACGTCTGAACCTCAGGCAGTGAAGCCAGTTCTTTTTGGAAGAAAATGGATAGGGGCGAAATCTGGACCTTTATGGACCCTAATTTCTGGCCCATAGTCACTCCTGACTGTAGGAAGTGTAGGAATCGACCCAGCTGGAATTCCTCTGTAGGGGCCTTCCAGGCCTCACACCAAGCAACATATTTTCACCATATACGGTGATAATGCTTTGCTGTCACATCCTTTCTAGCCTTTATCAGCGTAGGAATAACTTCATCCGGAATGCCTTTTTCCGCTAGGATCCGGCGTTCAACCGCCATGCCGTTAAACGCAGCCGCGGTAAGTCTTGGAACAGACAGGGCCCTTGTTGTAACAGGTCCTGTCTGAGAGGCAGAGGCCACGGGTCCTCTGTGAGCATTTCTTGCAATTCCGGGTACCAAGTCCTTCTTGGCCAATCTGGAACAATGAGTATTGTTCTCACTCCTCTTTTTCTTACAATTCTCAGCACCTTTGGTATGAGAGGAAGAGGAGGAAACACATAGACCGACTGGAACACCCACGGTGTTACTAGTGCGCCCACAGCTATCGCCTGAGGGTCCATTGACCTGGCGCACTATCTTTTTAGCTTTTTGTTAAGACGGGACGCCATCATGTCCACCTGTGGCAGTTCCCATCGATTTGCAATCTGCGTGAAGACTTCTTGATGAAGTCCCCACTCTCCCGGGTGGAGGTCGTGCCTGCTGAGGAAGTCTGCTTCCCAGTTGTCCACTCCCGGAATGAACACTACTGACAGTGCTAGTACGTGATTCTCCGCCCAACGAAGAATCCTGGTGGCTTCTGCCATTGCCACCCTGCTTCTTGTGCCGCCCTGGCGGTTCACATGGGCCACTGCCGTGATGTTGTCTGACTGAATCAGCACTGGTTGGTTTCGAAGCAGAGGTTCCGCTTGACTCAGGGCGTTGTATATGGCCCTTAGTTCCAGGATATTGATGTGCAGACAAGTCTCCTGACTTGACCACAGCCCCTGGAAGTTTCTTCCTTGAGTGACTGCACCCCATCCTCGGAGGCTTGCATCCGTGGTCACCAGGACCCAGTCCTGTATGCCGAACCTGCGGCCCTCGAGGAGGTGAGCACTTTGCAGCCACCACACAAGAGACACCCTGGCCCTGGACCACTTGTCCAACAGAGACACCCTGGACCACTTGTCCAACAGATCCCACTGAAAGATCCTCGCATGGAACCTGCCGAAGGGAATGGCTTCGTTTGACGCCACCATCTTTCCCAGGACTCGCGTGCAGTGATGCACCGATACCTGTTTTGGTTTTAGGAGGCCTCTGACCAGAGTCACGAGCTCCTGAGCCTTCTCCTCCGGGAGAAACACCTTTTTCTGGTTTGTGTCCAGAATCATGCCCAGGAAGGGCAGACGCGTCGTAAGAATCAGCTGCGACTTTGGAATATTAAGAATCCAGCCGTGCTGTTGCAACACTTCCTGAGAGTGTGCTACGCTGATCAGCAACCGCTCCCTGGACCTCGCCTTTATGAGGAGATCGTCCAAGTATGGGATAATTGTAACCCCTTGCTTCCGAAGGAGCACCATCATTTCCGCATCACCTTGGTAAATATTCTCGGTGCCGTGGACAGGCCAAACGGCAAAGTCTGGAATTGGTAATGACAGTCCTGTACCACAAACCTGAGGTACTCCTGATGAGGTGGATAAATGGGGACATGCAAGTACGCATCCTTGATGTCCAGAGACATCATAAAATCCCCCTCTTCCAGGCTTGCAATGACCGCTCTGAGCGATTCCATTTTGAACTTGAATCTTTTCAGATAAATGTTCAGGCATTTTAAATTCAATATGGGTCTGACCGAACCATCCAGTTTCGCTACCACAAACATTGTGGAATAGTATCCTCTTCCTTGTTGAAGGAGGGGAACCTTTACCACCACCTGCTGGAGATATAACTTGTGAATTGCCGCTAACACTACTTCCCTTTCTATGGGGGAAGCTGGCAGGGCCGATTTGAGGTAACGGTGAGGGGGCATCACTACGAATTCCAACTTGTATCCCTGAGACACAATCTGTATAGCCCAGGGATCCACCTGTGAGCGAACCCACTGGTGGCTGAAATTTCGGAGACGCGCCCCCACCGCTCCTGGCTCCTGTGGAGCCCCAGCGTCATGCGGTGGATTTAGTGGAAGCTGAGGAGGACTTCTGTTCCTGGGAACTAGCTGAATGGTGCAGCTTCTTTCCTCTACCCCTGCCTCTGGCCAGAAAGGACGCACCTCTGACCTTCTTGCTTCTCTGTGATCGAAAGGACTGCATTTGGTAATACGGTGCTTTCTTAGGCTGTGAGGGAATATATGGCAAAAAGTTTGACTTCCCAGCCGTAGCTGTGGAAACTAGGTCAGAGAGACCGTCCCCAAACAATTCCTCACCCTTGTAAGGTAACACCTCCATGTGCTTTTTGGAGTCGGCATCACCTGTCCATTGCCGAGTCCACAGGACCCTTCTGGCAGAAATTGACATTGCATTTATTCTAGAGCCCAGTAGGTAAATGTCCCTCTGATAGCGTCTTTTATATGCCCCAGGGTCAGTAAAATGGTATCCTTGTCTAAGGTATCCATTTCCTCAGACAGATTATCTGTCCATGCTGCTACAGCACTACACATCCAGGCCGACGCAATAGCCGGCCTCAGTATAGTACCTGAGTGTGCATAAACAGACTTCAGGATACTTTCCTGCTTCCTATCTGCAGGATCCTTTAGGGCGGCCGTATCCTGTGACGGCAGGGCCACCTTTTTAGATAAGCGTGTCAGAGCTTTATCTACCCTAGGGGAGGATTCCCAGCGCATCCTGTCCGTTGGCGGGAAAGGGTACGCCATAAGTAACCTTTTGGAAATCTGCACTTTCTTATCGGGGGAATCCCATGCTTTTTCACATAATTCATTTAACTCATGTGAAGGGGGAAAAGTCACCTCTTGCTTTTTCTCCCCATACGTATACACCCTTTTGTCAGGGACAGGGTTTTCCTCCGATATGTGCAATACATCCTTCATTGCTATAATCATGTATCGGATGGCTTTAGTCATTTTAGGCTGCAACTTTGCCTCATCGTCATCGACACTGGAGTCAGAATCCGTGTCGACATCTGTGTCAACCAACTGGGATAGTGGGCGCTTTTGAGACCCTGACGGCCTCTGAGTTGCAGAATCAGACACGGGTTGAGACCCTGACTGATTATCCAACCTTTTATGCAAGGAGCTTACGTTATCATTTAACACCTTCCACATATCCATCCAATCAGGTGTCGGCGCCGTCGGCGGCGACACCACAGTCACTTGCACTTGTTCTGCCTCCACGTAACCGTCCTCGTCAAACATGTCGACACAAACGTACCAACACACCGCACACACACAGGGAATGCTCTAATTGAGGACAGGACCCCACAAGGCCTTTTGGAGAGACAGAGAGAGAGTATGCCAGCACACACCCCAGCGCTATATAACCCAGGGATTACACAGTAACTTAGTGTTTACCCAGTAGCTGCTGTTTATGATAATTTGCGCCTAAATTTATGTGCCCCCCCTCTCTTTTTACCCTTTTTCTACCTTAATACTGCAGGGGAGAGCCTGGGGAGCTTCCTCTCAGCGGAGCTGTGAAGAGAAAATGGCGCTGGTTAGTGCTGAGGAAGAAGGCCCCGCCCCCTCGGCGGCGGGCTTCTGTCCCGGTTCTGTGTAATAAAATGGCGGGGGCTCGTACATATATACAGTGCCCAGCTGTATATATGTGTCTTTTTGCCAAGAGGTATCCTAATTGCTGCCCAGGGCGCCCCCCCCTGCGCCCTGCACCCTACAGTGACCGGAGTGTGTGGGTAGTGTGGGCGCAATGGCGCACAGCTGCAGTGCTGTGCGCTACCTCATGTGAAGACAGGAGTCTTCTGCCGCCGATTTCGATGTCTTCTTGCTTCTGGCTCTGCGAGGGGGACGGTGGCGCGGCTCCGGGAACGGACGACAAGGTCAGGTCCTGTGTTCGATCCCTCTGGAGCTAATGGTGTCCAGTAGCCTAAGAAGCGCAACCTAGCCGCAGTTAGTAGGTTTGCTTCTCTCCCCTCAGTCCCACGTAGCAGAGAGTCTGTTGCCAGCAGAAGCTCTCTGAAAATAAAAAAACCTAACTAAAATACTTTCTTATTAGCAAGCTCAGGAGAGCTCACTAAAAGCACCCAGCTCTGGCCGGGCACAGATTCTAACTGAGGTCTGGAGGAGGGGCATAGAGGGAGGAGCCAGTGCACACCAGGTAGTACTAAATCTTTCTTTAGAGTGCCCAGTCTCCTGCGGAGCCCGTCTATTCCCCATGGTCCTTACGGAGTCCCCAGCATCCACTAGGACGTTAGAGAAAAATGAATTAACTGTGGGCAGTTCTACACTGTGCAGGTCAAAGAACAGTTTAGGCTAGGGCCACGCATAGCGGCCAAGCAGGTTCCACGGACGGGACCTGTTTGGCTGGGACGGGGGGGTTTTCTGCTCACATGGATCCTGTTCTGCGGGATGCCGCAGAACAGGGTCGGTCAGTGACACACGGGATTTCATATAACACAGTGCGGCACAACAGCTATTTCCAGCACCCCTGGTGGCAGTGGATGTGTAGTTAATGGTATTGAAAGAGTTAATATTTTTCTTTCCAAGCAGGCTACAGGTACCAGCAAGCGTGCCCTGGCATGATGGCACTTGTGGAACAAGTGCAGGCATGCCTAGAGATTAAGGGCCTGCTGGCACCTTTACTCCACCTATAAAGAAAATCTTAAAATAAAGACCGGACACTGAATGTTTTAGTACTTTATTGAACACATTGCCACCTGGTAAACGAAGTCCCGCGTTTGGCTTGTCACATCCATTTTAATAAAAATGGTGTCATAAGTGAGTAAATGGCAGCTAGTACTCTATCTTTTAAATGGACCAAGCCGCCATTGTGCATGTAGGGCAGCGGTATAAATCCACCACAACTGAACCCAAATTCTGCAGTAATGGCTTTTGGGAACTGGATCCTCCAGAATCCAGACCCGCTGCCATGCCACCAGCCTCCACTGGGTCCTGCCATTTTGGCAAATGCCCCGTCACCATACCCGGGACCTCACCAGAACCTGTTACGCGGCGGAAGCAGCTGTTAGACCTCCAGCTGCCAGGCAGTGCCACGGATGCTGTCATGAGCCCGGCTGACCGCTGCTGCAGATGGTGTGCTGAGCCGCCAGGATCGGAGGTCGATAACCAGCTTTGGTCTACATATATCAACATTGGTTATCTGATCCCCCGTTGGGTCTCCTGACCAGGATCGGATGAAAGGATTGGTTGAGTGAAGGTACACACTTGTGTCCAGTATCGGACCAACTGGTCGGTCTGGGGACAGATCTCATGCAGTTAGTGTGTATCCAGTTTCACAGTCCAGACTTTAGGATATCCAATGAATAGCACTGAAGTCATGGGTTTGATTCCAACCAGTGCCCTATATGTGCGGAGTTTGTATGTTCCCTCAGTGTTTGTTTGGGTTTCCTCCCTCAATCTATAAACGGGATCCGGTCAAGATGAAACATACTGGTAGGTTAAATGGCTTCTCAACAAAGTCTGCACCAGAACGCCAGGAAATATATAGTGTACATCAGGAGTATTCAATATGCAGCCCTCCAGCTCCTGTGGAACTACACATTCCAGCATGCCCTGCCACAGCTTTGCTGTTACGACACACTAAAATTGTGGCAGGGCATGCTGGGGTGTGTAGTTCCACAGCAGCTGAAAGGACGCATGAATGGTATGTGCTTGCACATAATTTTATTTGCACATATGTACAGGATACCAAACATGTAAAAGTCTATCCCTGCAAAAGTAAGTAGCCTTATTGTCAATTTTTAATTGGACATAAATCATAATATGAACTATATATGTCCAATTCATCTAATCTTTTGTGTAAAAATCTTGTTTATTGCATTTTGATCTAATAGCAATTACATTAATTACAAATGATTGTTTTTTAAATGTTGGTGGTATAAATAACGCAAATAGGCTGCCAGGTGTTACCCAAGTGGAAAATGATTGAGAACCACTGATGTAGGATAAACAAACGTTCTTATGCACGGTGTAAATTCATAACCATCCTGTAGAGGGCACACATACTGTACACAGTCCTTTGGTAAAATATCCATCCAATAGCATAAGAGTATCAATGAAGGAATTGTTATGTGCATTTCACAGTTATGGTGCCTGTGTCTTCAGATGTACTAAGCCTTGGAGCGTGATAAAGTAGAGAGAGATAGAGCTGTGTTTGTAAAATAACAGGAGCTGACTGGCTGGTACTTCTCTCTCATCACTTTATCACTCATCTACGTTTAGTACATCTGCCCCAAACAGCTATAAGGGCTGGTGTAAATACATAACTATGATGAAGATGGTGACCAACATTAGCTAATCTCAGTTGTCTGGCTGATTGCAGAATTGTCTCTGAAGTAAATTACTTTTCCAAATAGATTGTGACATGGACCCAGGGAGTTATGGGAAAGGTCCTTTCCACGAAGGTAAACTAGACGCTACCGAAGTGGATAGGATAGGTGCTCTCTTCATTGCTCATGCATATATTATGCTTAAATTATGTTTTTTTTGTGAGCAATTTTTTTTTCTTACAAAAAAGTCTGCACACAAAAGAGGGTGATCTTCCTGCTGTACAAGACTGTTATACTTGTTGCATTCAAGTTTTATTTGTTTATTCCGTGCAAACCTACTTACTACCTTATGCCATGCAAAAATCTGCATGGCTTCCAACCAGTAGCAAAACTAGGGGCCTTATTCAGAGTGGATTGCGGCAGAAAATTTGTTAGCAGTTGGGCCAAACCTTGGGGGTAATTCCGAGTTGATCGCAGCATTGGGTGGGGTGTGTTCAAACTGAAATCTAAATTGCAGTGTAAAAATAAAGCAGCCAGTATTTACCCTGCACAGAAACAAAATAACCCACCCAAATCTAACTCTCTCTGCACATGTTATATCTGCCCCCCCTGCAGTGCACATGGTTTTACCCAACTGCTAACAAATTTGATGCTGCGATCAACTCGGAATTACCCCCCATGTGCACTGCAGGGTGGGGTGTGTTCAAACTGAAATCTAAATTGCAGTGTAAAAATAAAGCAGCCAGTATTTACCCTGCACAGAAACAAAATAACCCACCCAAATCTAACTCTGCACATGTTATATCTGCCATCCCGGGCCAGTGACATGATGTGAGGAGGGGAATGCAGGTAGCACGAACCCACACACAGAGTTTTATAGTGGAAGTAGCACGGTCCCCCAGCAGCACAGAGTATATCAGGAGATACATAATGTGCTGTCCTACATAATAAATTGTGAAAAAAATCGATAATTTCACCGGGGCACTGACATGATGTGAGAAGTGGAATCGGAATGGAGGCAGCAGGAAGCCACAGACTGAGCGTTGTATAGTAGGAAGAGCAGGGTCCCTTGGGGGATCAAAAAGGGGTCCAGCCACTACACAAAGTGCGTCAGGGAAGCAAGATATGCCTGTATATACTAGATCTCCAACTAACGTAAATTAACAAACTACTTTATTCGATTTCTCTGACGTCCTAGTGGATGCTGGGAACTCCGTAAGGACCATGGGGAATAGCGGCTCCGCAGGAGACTGGGCACAAAAAGAAAAGCTTTAGGACTACCTGGTGTGCACTGGCTCCTCCCCCTATGACCCTCCTCCAAGCCTCAGTTAGATTTTTGTGCCCGACCGAGCTGGGTGCAATCTAGGAGGCTCTCCTGAGCTTCTTAGGAAAAGTTAGTTTTAGGTTTTTTATTTTCAGTGAGACCTGCTGGCAACAGGCTCACTGCATCGAGGGACTAAGGGGAGAAGAAGCGAACCTGCCTGCTTGCAGCCAGCTTGGCCTTCTTAGGCTACTGGACACCATTAGCTCCAGAGGGACCGAACACAGGCCCAGCCTCGGAGTCCGGTCCCAGAGCTGCGCCGCCTGCCCCCTTTCAGAGCCAGAAGCAAGAAGTAGGTCCGGAAAATCGGCGGCAGAAGACATCAGTCTTCACCAAGGTAGCGCACAGCACTGCAGCTGTGCGCCATTGCTCCTCATGCACCACACGCTCCGGTCACTGATGGGTGCAGGGCGCTGGGGGGGGGGGGCGCCCTGAGCAGCAATATAAACACCTTGGCTGGCTAAATTACATCACATATAACCCCCAGGGCTATATGGATGTATATTAACCCCTGCCAGATTCCTGAAAAAAGCGGGAGAAAAGTCCGCCGAGAAGGGGGCGGGGCCTATCTCCTCAGCACACTGGCGCCATTTTCCCTCACAGCTCCGCTGGAAGGACGTCTCCCTGACTCTCCCCTGCAGTCCTGCACTACAGAAAAGGGTAAAACAAGAGGGGGGGGGGGCACTAATTAGGCGCAGTATAATATACACAGCAGCTATAAAGGGAAAAACACTCTGGTGTTATCCCAACATATATATAGCGCTCTGGTGTGTGCTGGCATACTCTCCCTCTGTCTCCCCAAAGGGCTAGTGGGGTCCTGTCCTCTTTCAGAGCATTCCCTGTGTGTGTGCTGTGTGTCGGTACGACTGTGTCGACATGTATGAAGAGGAAAATGATGTGGAGGCGGAGCAATTGCCTGTAATGGTGATGTCACCCCCTAGGGAGTCGACACCTGAGTGGATGAGCTTATGGAAGGATTTACGTGAAAGTGTCAGCTCTTTACAAAAGACGGTTGATGACATGAGACAGCCGGCTACTCAGCTGGTGCCTGTCCAGGCGTCTCAAAGACCATCAGGGGCTCTAAAACGTCCGCTACCTCAGATGGCAGATACAGACGCCGACACGGATACTGACTCCAGTGTCGACGATGAAGAGACGAATGTGACTTCCAGTAGGGCCACACGTTACATGATTGAGGCAATGAAAAATGTTTTACACATTTCTGATAGTACAAGTACCACTAAAAAGGGTATTATGTTTGGTGAGAAAAAACTACCTGTAGTTTTTCCTGCATCTGAGGAATTAAATGAAGTGTGTGATGAAGCGTGGGTTTCTCCCGATAAAAAACTGATAATTCCTAAAAAGTTATTGGCATCATACCCCTTCCCGCCAGAGGATAGGGCACGTTGGGAAACACCTCCTAGGGTGGATAAAGCGCTCACACGCTTGTCAAAACAGGTGGCACTACCGTCTCCGGATACGGCCGCCCTTAAGGAACCTGCTGACAGAAAGCAGGAGAATATCCTAAAATGTATATACACTCACACGGGTGTTATACTGCGACCAGCAATCGCCTCAGCCTGGATGTGCAGTGCTGGGGTGGCTTGGTCAGATTCCCTGACTGAAAATATTGATACCCTGGATAGGGACAGTATATTACTGACTATAGAGCATTTAAAAGATGCATTTTTATATATGCGTGATGCACAGAGGGATATTTGCCGACTGGCATCAAGAGTAAATGCGCTGTCCATATCTGCCAGAAGAGGGTTATGGACGCAGCAGTGGTCAGGTGATGCTGATTCCAAAAGGCATATGGAAGTATTGCCTTATAAAGGGGAGGAGTTATTTGGGGTAGGTCTATCGGACCTGGTATCCACGGCAACTGCTGGGAAATCCACATTTTTACCCCAGGTAGCCTCTCAACATAAAAAGACGCCGTATTACCCCATAAGGGCAAGCGGGCGAAAGGCTCCTCATTTCTGCCCCGTGGCAGAGGGAGAGGAAAAAGGCTGCAGCAAACAGCCAGTTCCCAGGAACAGAAGCCCTCTCCCGCTTCTGCCAAGTCCTCAGCATGAGGCTGGGGCTCTACAAGCGGACTCAGGCACGGTGGGGGCCCGTCTCAAGAATTTCAGCGTGCAGTGGGCTCACTCACAAGTGGATCCCTGGATCCTTCAGGTGGTATCTCAGGGGTACAAATTGGAATTCGAGACGTCTCCCCCTCGCCGTTTCCTAAAGTCTGCCTTACCGACGTCTCCCTCCGACAGGGAGGCGGTATTGGAAGCCATTCACAAGCTGTATTCACAGCAGGTGATAATCAAGGTACCCCTCCTGCAACAGGGAAAGGGGTATTATTCCACGCTGTTTGTGGTACCGAAGCCGGATGGCTCGGTGAGACCTATTTTAAATCTTTGAACACTTACATACAGAGGTTCAAATTCAAGATGGAGTTACTCAGAGCGGTGATCGCGAACCTGGAAGAAGGGGATTATATGGTGTCTCGGGACATCAAGGATGCTTACCTCCATGTCCCAATTTACCCTTCTCACCAAGGGTACCTCAGGTTTGTGGTACAGAACTGCCACTATCAGTTTCAGACGCTGCCATTTGGATTGTCCACGGCGCCCCGGGTCTTTACCAAAGTAATGGCCGAAATGATGATACTCCTTCGAAGGAAGGGAGTTTTAATTATCCCTTACTTGGACGATCTCCTGATAAGGGCAAGATCCAAGGAACAGTTGGTAGTCGGAGTAGCACTATCTCAAGTAGTGCTGCGGCAGCACGGTTGGATTCTCAATATCCCAAAATCGCAGATGATCCCGATGACACGTCTTCTGTTCCTAGGGATGATCCTGGACACAGTCCAGAAAAAGGTGTTTCTCCCGGAAGAGAAAGGCAGAGAGTTATCCGAGCTAGTCAGAAACCTCCTAAAACCAGGCCAAGTATCAGTGCACCACTGCACAAGGGTCCTGGGAAAAATGGTAGCTTCCTACGAAGCAATCCCATTCGGCAGATTCCACGCAAGAACATTCCAGTGGGACCTGCTGGACAAATGGTCCGGATCGCATCTTCAGATGCATCAGCGAATAACCCTGTCCCCAAGGACAAGGGTGTCTCTCCTGTGGTGGTTGCAGAGTGCTCATCTTCTAGAGGGCCGCAGATTCGGCATTCAGGACTGGGTTCTGGTGACCACGGATGCCAGCCTGAGAGGCTGGGGAGCAGTCACACAGGGAAGAAACTTCCAGGGCTTGTGGTCAAGCCTGGAGACATCACTTCACATAAATATCCTGGAGTTAAGAGCCATTTACAATGCTCTAAGCCAAGCAAGACCTCTGCTTCAAGGTCAGCCGGTGCTGATCCAGTCGGACAACATCACGGCAGTCGCCCACGTAAACAGACAGGGCGGCACAAGAAGCAGGAGGGCAATGGCAGAAGCTGCAAGGATTCTTCGCTGGGCGGAAAATCATGTGATAGCACTGTCGGCAGTGTTCATTCCGGGAGTGGACAACTGGGAAGCAGACTTCCTCAGCAGGCACGACCTCCACCCGGGAGAGTGGGGACTTCACCCAGAAGTCTTCCACATGATGATAAACCGTTGGGAAAAACCAAAGGTGGACATGATGGCGTCCCGCCTCAACAAAAAACTGGACAGGTATTGCGCCAGGTCAAGGGACCCTCAAGCAATAGCTGTGGACGCTCTGGTAACACCGTGGGTGTACCAGTCAGTGTATGTGTTCCCTCCTCTGCCTCTCATACCCAAGGTGCTGAAAATTATACGGCGGGGAGGAGTAAGATCTATTCTCGTGGCTCCGGATTGGCCAAGAAGGACTTGGTACCCGGAACTTCAAGAGATGCTCACAGAGGACCCGTGGCCTCTACCTCTGAGAAGGGACCTGCTCCAGCAGGGACCCTGTCTGTTCCAAGACTTACCGCGGCTGCGTTTGACGGCATGGCGGTTGAACGCCGGATCCTAAAGGAAAAAGGCATTCCAGACGAAGTCATCCCTACTTTGATAAAAGCCAGAAAGGATGTAACCGCAAAGCATTATCACCGCATCTGGCGGAAATATGTTGCGTGGTGCGAGGCCAAAAAGGCCCCGACGGAGGAATTTCAATTGGGTCGATTCCTGCATTTCCTGCAAGCAGGAGTGTCTATGGGCCTAAAATTAGGATCCATTAAGGTCCAGATTTCGGCCCTGTCGATTTTCTTTCAGAGAGAACTGGCTTCAGTGCCTGAAGTCCAGACGTTTGTTAAGGGAGTGCTACATATACAGCCTCCTTTTGTGCCTCCAGTGGCACCCTGGGATCTGAATGTTGTTTTGGATTTCCTAAAATCACATTGGTTTGAACCACTCAACACTGTGGAATTAAAATATCTCACATGGAAAGTGGTCATGTTGTTGGCCCTGGCTTCAGCCAGGCGTGTGTCCGAATTGGCGGCTTTATCCTGTAAAAGCCCTTACCTGATTTTTCATACGGACAGGGCAGAATTGAGGACTCGTCCTCAATTTCTTCCAAAGGTGGTTTCAGCGTTTCATCTGAACCAGCCTATTGTGGTACCTGCGGCTACTAAGGACTTGGAGGACTCCAAGTTGCTGGACGTTGTCAGGGCCCTGAAAATATATGTTTCCAGGACGGCTGGAGTCAGAAAATCTGACTCGCTATTTATCCTATACGCACCCAACAAGCTGGGTGCTCCTGCTTCTAAGCAGACTATTGCTCGCTGGATTTGTAGTACAATGCAGCTTGCGCATTCTGTGGCAGGCCTGCCACAGCCAAAATCTGTAAAAGCCCACTCCACAAGGAAGGTGGGCTCATCTTGGGCGGCTGCCCGAAGGGTCTCGGCTCTACAACTCTGCCGAGCTGCTACTTGGTCAGGGTCAAATACTTTTGTAAAATTTTACAAATTTGACACTCTGGCTGAGGAGGACCTGGAGTTTTCTCACTCGGTGCTGCAGAGTCATCCGCACTCTCCCGCCCGTTTGGAAGCTTTGGTATAATCCCCATGGTCCTTACGGAGTTCCCAGCATCCACTAGGACGTCAGAGAAAATAAGAATTTACTTACCGATAATTCTATTTCTCGTAGTCCGTAGTGGATGCTGGGCGCCCATCCCAAGTGCGGATTATCTGCAATACTTGTACATAGTTATTGTTAACAAATCGGGTTATTGTTGTTGTGAGCCATCTATCCAGAGGCTCCTCTGTTATCATGCTGTTAACTGGGTTCATATCACAAGTTGTACGGTGTGATTGGTGTGGCTGGTATGAGTCTTACCCAGGATTCAAAATCCTTCCTTATTGTGTACGCTCGTCCGGGCACAGTATCCTAACTGAGGCTTGGAGGAGGGTCATAGGGGGAGGAGCCAGTGCACACCAGGTAGTCCTAAAGCTTTTCTTTTTGTGCCCAGTCTCCTGCGGAGCCGCTATTCCCCATGGTCCTTACGGAGTTCCCAGCATCCACTACGGACTACGAGAAATAGAATTATCGATAAGTAAATTCTTATTTTTCCCATCCTCATCCCGTAGCGAAGCACAGGTATTCAGCTATCTACAATGTTATTTATACTGTGTGTTTAATATTTACATTTATTTTTGGAAACAAACATTCTTAAAATCCCGGGCAACGCCGGGTACTCCAGCTACTATACACAGGAGAGTGGGGACTGATTTCATGTGACTATCCCGCCAGCACCAAATGAAAGTATTAGGCCGGGAGGAGAGGAGCGGCTGTGGCTCTCTGAATTCTGCAGGTGCTGTGTAGACACAGTTTATACATTTCACACTATGCAGTGTGGCGTATGGGGAGCACTACTGTGTGGGTGTAACGTGTAGGTGTGTATAATAAGCACTACTCTGTGGACGTAATGTGTGTGTGTGTATAAAAGGAGCACTACTGTGTGGACGTATTGTGTGTGTATGAGGAACACTACTGTGTTGGCGTAACATGTATGTATATGGAGCACTAGTATGGGCACTTGCTCCTGTTCCATGTGCAGTGTAAAAAGATACCGGCTTCCCTTCTCTGTTCGCATGACTGAGAATAGCACGGTAGTATAGCTACACTTACACGACACTCCCATTAGTCAGAGTTCATGTGCAACAGCAACATTGCTGGCCAGCTGCCACCCACAAACACCCATGTCATGCAAATAGAGATCTAGCCAAGATCCATCTGAATGACTAAGTTTGCTAAAACTATTTGCAGCCATATAACAAGCTGCGTTGACTCATGCCCAGTGTGCGCGCAGGAGCTACATATCATAATCTACCGTTTCTATTAATTTACTGTCCCGAGTGCTTACCAGTGATATGTGGCCCATCCCTGAACTTTGGCAGTACAGATTATCTGGAATGACTAGTGGACTCCTATAGTCTGAAACAGGGCCGCAACTAGGGGGTGAGCAATCAGTGCCATGGCACCGTGCCCTGGCTGCAGCACCCTGTAGACTGTGAAGCTACTCCAGGCAGGGCTCTACTTCCCAGAGACTATTTTGGCACTGATCTGAAGATTCTAAAAATAGGATTTTAATTACCTACCGGTAAATCCTTTTCTCGTAGTCCGTAGAGGATGCTGGGGTCCACATTAGTACCATGGGGGTATAGACGGGTCCACTAGGAGCCACTGGCACTTTAAGAGTTTGAGAGTGTGGGCTGGCTCCCCCCTCTATGCCATCCTACCAGACTCAGTCTAGAAACTGTGCCCAAGGAGACAACTTCGAGAGAAGGATTTTACACAGATAGTGGCGAGATTCACACCAGCTAACACATACAAGGCAAACCAAGCTAACTAGCTTGAAACATCAGCAACGGCTGAACAATGGGGGTCATTCTGACCCGATCGCACGCTGCAGTTTTTTGCAGCGTAGCGGTCGGGTCAGAAACGCGCCGGCGCCGCAGTTCGCGGGCGCATAGCCACCCGGCGCTGCGATCGCCTCTGCCTGATTGGCAGAGGCGGTCGATGGGCGGGAGGGGGCGAAACAGCGGCGTTTAGCCACCATTTCGTGGGCGTGGTCCGGCCAACGCAGACATGGCCGGACCATGCGGGGAGTGGCCCGCAGCGGCTGCATGATGTCACACGCAGCCGCTGCGGGCCAGGGAGCGACGAGTAGCTCCCGGCCAGCACGCTAAAGCTGCGCTGGCCGGAAGCTACTCTTGAAGTGCAAAGGCATCGCCGCTGTGCGATGCCTTTGCACTTCTGCGGGGCGGGGGCATGTCTGAGTTCATGATCGTAGCTGTGCTAAATTTAGCACAGCTACGATCAACTCGGAATGACCCCGAATATTACTTAACAAAGTAACAAAACAGTACTAAACCAAGAACTAAGCAGTACTGAACAAAGTAACCACTGCAGGATCACGAAGCGCTAGGCGGGCACCCAGCATCCTCTACGGACTAAGAGAAAAGGATTTACCAGTAGGTAGTTAAAATCCTATTTTCTCTTACGTCCTAGAGAATGCTGGGGTTCACATTAGTACCATGGGGATGTACCACAGATCCCAGAACGGGAGGGAGAGCGCGGAGGCTCCTGCAGATTTGATTGGCCAAACTTCAGGTCCTCAGCGGCCAAGGTATCGAACTTGTAGAACTTTGCAAACGTGCTCGTCCCTGATCAAGTAGCAGCTCGGCAAAGCTGTAAAGCCGAGACACCCCGGGCAGTAGAGTGGGCCTTAACAGATCTTGGACACGGCAATCCTGCAGTAGAATAAGCGTGCTGCATAGTGAACCGAATCCAGCGAGAAATAGTCTGCTTAGAAGCAGGACACCCAGTTTTCTTGGGATCACATAGGACAAACAGAGAGTCCGACTTTCTGTGACGAGAAGTTCTCTTCACATATATCTTCAGAGCCCTTACGACATCCAAGGACTTTGATGAAATTGAGGAGTCAGTAGCCACTGGCACCACAATAGGTTGGTTGCTATGAAATGCCGACACAACCTTCGGAAGAAACTGTTGACGTGTCCGGAGCTCAGCTCTATCTTCGTGGAAGATCAAGTAAGGGCTTTTACAGGATAAAGCCCCCAATTCGGACACGCGTCTAATGTGGACCCCAGCATCCTCTAGGACGTAAGATAAACATGTTGCTCCTTCCTTCATCACACATGCTGCGGTCTCAAGCATTATTGCCCGGTTGGCCATGCAGCAGGGCTAACCGGGCAATGTTGCTAGCGACTGCGGGCACCTGCAAATCGTGCATACACAACGAGCGTTATGGCAGATATGTCATTCCAATCTGGAACAATCATAACATTTACGGCATTGGAAGGCAAACCACTAAATGTTGGGATAACACACTGGTACAGTAGCTGTGTGTTAGTACTCTGATAAAAGCCAAACCTACAGAGATTCCTGTAACAACCCAAAATAGCAGTAACAGAAATACCTGCTTTAGCACCATATGTTTTGTTTGTTAGACATGTTGAAAACAAAGTGTTCTATTAATGGGATGTAGTCATGATCCCAGCAGTCAGCATACAGACGCCTGGATCCCGGACGCCAGAATGCCAGCAGGGGGCCGAGGGTTATTCCCACTCGAGGGTGTCCACGACACCCATAGAGTGGGAAAAGAACCTGCAGCGAGCCTGCAAGGGGCTTCATTGCGCTTGCACCCCTGCCGGCATTCTGGCGGCTGGGATCCCGGCATCGGCAAACTGACCACCGGGATCCCGACCGTCGGTATCCTGAACCCAACCCCTTTTAATGGTTAAAAAAAATTGTATTATCTGGGAAATAAATAAAACAGACTAAGATGCTCAAATTTATTTAGAATTAAAAAATATATATTTGCAAACATAGAAAGTTTTTACATGTAAAACTGCACATAAACATGTTTTAAATAATTGCAACTGTACATCAATTTGTAAAAAGTATATCCACACTGTATTTGGGCACCTGTATGTTTCGTATGCTTAAATGGTGATGAAATATTCAAACTACCCAATGATCTAGGTCAGTGATGGCTAACCTCGGCACTCCAGCTGTTGTTGAACTACACATCCCAGCATGCCCTGCATCAGTTTTAGCATGGCCAAATAGCAAAACTGTAGCAGGGCATGCTGGGATGTGTAGTTCAACAGCAGCTGGAGTGCCAAGGTTAGCCATCACAGATCTAGGTAAATACTGTATTTAATGCAACTGTGAACACCCTACTTTAGAACTCATAAAATGTGTGTGTTTAAATAAATGGTTTATTTTTATCTTGCTAACTATTAAAAACTAAAAAAGATAGAACAGTTTAGCGGATATTCACAATAATACATACTGAGATCCCATTCAAGGATTGCATTCTGCATTGTGAAGGTTTTAAAATGTATGTATATATATATATATATATATATATATATATATATACATACATACATACACACAGGTTGAGTATCCCTTATCCAAAATGCTTGGGACCAGAGGTATTTTGGATATCGGATTTTTCCGTATTTTGGAATAATTGCATACCATAATGAGATATCATGGTGATGGGACCTAAATCTAAGCACAGAATGCATTTATGTTACATATACACCTTATACACACAGCCTGAAGGTCATTTTAGCCAATATTTTTTATTACTTTGTGCATTAAACAAAGTGTGTCTAAATTCACACAATTCATTTATGTTCCATATACACCTTGTACACACAGCCTGCAGGTCATTTAATACAATATTTTTAATAACTTTGTGTATTAAACAAAGTTTGTGCACATTGAGCCATCAAAAAACAAAGGTTCACTATCTCACTCTCACTCAAAAAAGTCCGTATTTCGGAATATTCCGTATTTCGGAATATTTGGATAAGGGATACTCAACCTGTATATATATATAATTTTATTTTTTTCATTATACTTGAAATTGGCCATAATTCTTCTCTCCGCCACAAAATGCCACAAGTTAAAGAATATTGGTACGTTTGTGGCCTTATCAACAGACTTAATGGTTCCAGATTGTTTTAAGTGACTTTTACGATTGCAGCATTTTTTTTTTTTTTTTAATCTTCCCATGAATAATGAAAAGGACTAAAGGCTTTTTTAAAGACTAAAGTACAAGAAAGCAACAATAATGGTTTACAGCTCAGGGAGCAATCTCTTAACAAAAGGTTTGAAAGGCGACAAATAAAAGGAACACATCCAAGACCAGCTATGGTTTACATTTGAGCTGTAGAATGAATTAAATATATTATTGATACTCCTGTCAGATGAAAAGAGAATCATTTTAAAATAAAAATCCCCAAAAATCATATATATGCTCATTACATCTCTAGAGGATGTCTGCAGGTGTACAATTACACTGCTCAGCACATTATACAGAAACATCACTAAAGCTATAATGCTATTTTGTTGTGATCCTAACTAAGGCCCAGATTTATCAAGTCTTGGAGAGCGATAAATGTCACAGTGATAAATTACCAGCTAATCAGCTCCTAACTGCCATGTTACAGACTGTGTTCGAATAAAGACAGTTAGGAGCTGATTAGCTGATACTTTATCACCGTGCAATTTATCACTTTCCAAGGCTTGATAAATTTAGCCCTACGTCTGAAACAATCCAGACTAAAATAGGCAACAAATAAAACTTTCCTTTGTTGATCCAAACAGTGTTCATTTCCCTTCACAGATCATTCTCAAATCATGAAGATGCAGCACTAAATATTGCTTAGGGAAAAGAATTACAAAGATACAGTAATTAAACAGCACCCTTTTCAAATGAAAATGTGTTTAAGTCTCCAAGTAGTTTATTTTCACTTTGTTATTATAAACGTTTAGTAAAACGTGAACTTAAGGACCCTACACATTAGGCGACCCGCCGCCGAGCTGCCCGACGGCCGATAGGCGACCCGGCAGCGAGGGGGCAGAGACAGGGGGGAGTGAAGTTTCTTCACTCCCCCCCCCCGTCACCTCGCTCCATAGCAGTGCATGCTAATATGGAAGAGATTGTCCATATTGGCCTGCATGTATAAGCTACCCGGCACCAACGATGAACGAGCGCGGGGCCGCGCATCATTCATCATTGGTGCCTACACACTGAACGATATGAACGAGTTTTCGTTCATATCGTTCAGTTATATCGCCTAATGTGTGGGGCCTATTAGTCTTCGCTGTCTGCATATCTGCGTCTATCGATCTCACCGGGACCTGCTCTCAATGATTTGTTAGTTCCTGAACACACTACAACTACTCACAAAGATTGGTAGAAAACTGTCAATGTTACCAAACAATAACTTGGGCCGACATCTTCCAGACAGATCCACAAGAAAAGCACTAGGAAACATCCTATATAATAAAAGACTAACGCTGCTCCTCACCTCTATGGGGTTAATTCAAGTGTTTTGCATGTCGGCAGCCACTAGATGGCGTCCGATGTAGCAAGTTAATTGTTGCTCCATTCAGGAGCGTGCAGCTGCTGGCGCTGACATTATGGTTAAGTTGCTCCATCATTTTGACAGGCTGGTAACTATTCTGAAGGCCATACAGAAAATAAACAGTCATGTACGTATGTGGTGTGCCTTAAATTTACCAGAATAAATGTAGTTTAGAAGAGTTTCATACAGGAGCGGCGTTAGATTATATGTACAAATGAAGGGAGCGGGGTGTACATTTTGGGCTGTTGCATTGGGATGCAGTTAAATTGCCGGCAGTTGGTATCCCAGCGGTCAGGATACCGATGCTGGAATCCCGACTGCTGACAATGCCGCCAGCCGGAATCCCAGCTCACAGGGACTATCCCCACTCTCTGCGCTCGCCCCGCTGCCGGCATACTGACGGCCGGGATGCCGCTGTCTGTATACTGACGGCCGACATCCCAACCGTCAGTATTTCATACTGTTCCCGTTGCATCATTTAGTACTGTGTTAAAAAGCTAATCAACGGGTTATATACAAAGATAAAGCAGTTAGAGACCAAAGACCACATTTACAATATAATAAATATTTTTTGTAACAAAACTACTGTACAACATTATTGAATAAAAGCTACTTTCCATAAACACCCACATTTTGATATTCACAATGCTCTGGGAAATCGCAGCTGTGAAATGTGGACAAATACAGCCCAGTGTTTAACGCATTACGCTTGTGATTTTGTTTTATGCCCTGCAATAAATGCCACAAATGGACTATAACATTGCTGAATATGTTGTGTGTGATGTAACATTGTAGGTATTCTCAGTAGAGCTACTCAGATGCTTAGAGATACCGCTTCTGCCTCCATATAAAGCTTATTTTACATGGACTGCGGTGTGAAGGTCCACTCATAGCATCGACAAATAATGGTATAATTATCAATTCTAATTACTGCTAGGCAGAAACACAGTGCTATATAAATGCAGTACTTGCAAGTTTCACATATACTGTGCAAATACAATGGTAAGCCTCCCATCAATTTACAGCTCACTTTTCCACCAAGTCTCTCCACAGTTGCTACATTCAAACATAAAACAGAGACATTTTAAAACATACATTGATGGTGCTTGTAGTTCAGCTGCACGATGGGCTAATCCGGCACTGAAAGTATTGTTTTGCTTAAATTACACCCAGACTAACTTTTTTCCTTTTCATAAACGCATTCCGTTTTTCACCCCCCTCATGCCATTGTAGGGTGTTAAGACACAGTTTCTGTACTATACTGTTTTCTATTTAAAATAATTGCAATTAAGTCAAGGAAATGTTAGCAGCAATTAAGGAATGGAACTAAAAAAATAAAAATCAATATATATCTTGACCTATGCTAACGTTACTCTGTGAAATCCATTTTATGAGGCGGGGAAGACTGAAAAAACATGGATTTTAAAGGGTTACTGCAGCAGGATATAAAACATCTTCGGTCTATCATAAATTGCTCTAAATTATTGTTTATCTGTATCCAAATCTTAACATTAGTGAATGGAATCCGGACTCGAAATCTGAATTTGCAGTTTCTCACTAGGAGCATTCACTGCAGACGCATTCAAGAACTTCTATCACTTGAAATAAGGATATTATTATTTCAAGTGGCTCTTAAAATGAGTACAGTGCTAAAGATGGGTATAATTATGTATTACCAATATTATTGCTCAAAACACCATATTTTTTAAATTGGGCTCTTAATATTTTTCCCCAAATATCCTGCTTAGAATACCTTGGTGTATAGTAACAGCATGTGCCTGAATTGGAACTGACTGAACTAAATGTTAAAAAGTTGGCTAAATGTGATAAAACAGTCTCCCTATCAATGATATATAAAAAAAAAAACTTAAGTTGACATGTCACTTTGGATAATTCTTTACTGCTTCAATATTAATATTCAGACTGCCTCTATACCAAATTGTGTATTTATTCCGAAAGAGAATTGCTTTTTGTTAATATAAAAAAAAAAAGAAGTAATATGTCCTCAGCCTGTTGCCTCCCAACATCCATTCTGTGGGCACAGAATACAGATACTATAAGTAAGACCTTGGATTTGTATTACTGGCCTGATCATGATTTAGTCCAACTGGCATAACTGTTACACCCTACTCTAAATAGCCTGTAGCATATACATAAAATAGAACATTTCCAGCGGAGGTGTAAGGAAGATGCAGGTGGTTAAATATGTAATCAGCAGGGTCCTGCGACAAAGCGTCTTGGAAGCCTAACGTTTAGTTACCAGGACTGTTTCGCAGTATCTAGTATTGCAGCATAGCAGGTTCTAGCACACAGAGGTGGGCACCATGACTATACTGTATCTGTTTTCTTGTCATGCTATGCCAAGCTGCACGGTAAGTTCTAATGCCTTTGGGTGACAGGGTTATTTGTTAAGAGACTTGTAGGGAATTACAGTCAGTTTATACTAGTTATTAAAATATTAAAACCAAAACTGCTCAGAAGGGAAGAGGAAGACGAAACTAAGTCAGTCTGTTATAAAAGGCACTACATGGAGCGGAATTTAATAAAGTGTTACGTTATGGGTAAGGAAAACTCTATAAAACAAAAAGGAGTTTCTGAAACCCTGTGTTGCTGTTCTTTGTTTCAGCTATATACTTTAAGTGATATTTCCCAGGTGTTCCAGTAAAGCATGAAGATCTTTCCAACAAACCTCTGACATAATATTTCTGTGCATAATACTCCATGTAAACACAGATCGCTGGCATGCTACCATAACCCATAAAGCACACAGCTGGCGGTTTCCGGAAAGCACCATACACAGCACTCATTATACAGCCAGTCCCCTCAGAGTCCTTGTTTTGGATGTTGGATAGTGAGGGGAGGAGGAGAGGCACAAACACGTTCCTTTCTTATAGTTTGACACTGCCCATGCTTTTGGAGACCACTTGTAAATAGGCATCATGGACTGTATTTAGAAAACTGGAGTCGTTCTAGGGGAAAAAAACCAAAAAAACAAACAACAACAAAGTTTAGGAATGATTGCCCAATAAACGAAGACAACACTGGTAATAGTTTTGACTGCTGAATATGATTTTAATTGTGAAAAAAAGAAACATTTACCCTAATAAAATAAAAAGTACTGCACTTATAACCAGTGATAAAGGCAGTAATGAAATGTACAATATAATAATCAAATCATGTAACATAGTTATTGAGGTTGAAAAGCGGTAAAATGCCCATTGGGTTCAACCTGTATTCTGTATTAAGCAGAGTTCATTATAATTTCTCTGTTGAAATAATGGGCCAGATGTATTAACCTGGAGAAGGGATAAAGAAGTGATAAAGCAGTGATAAGTGCAAGGTGATAATGCACAGTCAGTCAAATCCAATATGTAAATTGACAGGAGCCGATTGGTGCGTTTATCACCTTGCACTTATCACTGCTTTATAGTATAGTATAGGACGCCCGGCCTATAAGGACGCTGCAGTGACTAGTATATGAAGTGGCTAGTTATTAAGTGGCAGCTAATATCAATAGCAGTGTTATACCTGTGTTTCATTGGTTGCATCTTCAACTGATATTTGGAATTGACTCCTGTCTCTCCTTTTCACCAACAGGTAACTACAGCAGAGAGCTGATCACTGTGTTTTTTGCTAAAAGATATATTTGGTAACTACAGCAGAGAGCTGATCACTGTGTTTTTTGCTAAAAGATATATTTGGTAACTACAGCAGAGAGCTGATCACTGTGTTTTTTGCTAAAAGATATATTTGGTAACTACAGCAGAGAGCTGATCACTGTGTTTTTTGCTAAAAGATATATTTGGTAACTACAGCAGAGAGCTGATCACTGTGTTTTTTGCTAAAAGATATATTTGGTAACTACAGCAGAGAGCTGATCACTGTGTTTTTTGCTAAAAGATATATTTGGTAACTACAGCAGAGAGCTGATCACTGTGTTTTTTGCTAAAAGATATATTTGGTAAATTGTTAAGTGGATTAATATCTGTAGTCAGCAAAAACCTTGTGATTGACTGGGGCTTAGTGATCTCACAGTTGGTAGTTGATTATCACCTTTTGGTTGAGGGTTGCTGTGTGGGGGAGGGGGGTGTAATCACAAAGAGCATGTGTTTGTAGACTTACTTAACCAGTATAGTATAGGACGCCCGGCCTATAAGGACGCTGCAGTGACTAGTATATGAAGTGGCTAGTTATTAAGTGGCAGCTAATATCAATAGCAGTGTTATACCTGTGTTAAACCGAAGGTAAACAGAAGGCAAACAAACTTACAAATTAACACAAGGCCTGCATTACAACCTAAAAACTCTGGAACTTTATGTGGCCTCTCCTCGCCTCAAACATGAGAACACCAAGACCAGGCTTACAACCTCTCTGTCTGAGAACATCAAGTCTGTCCCTGGGCCTAACCATCAAGATGAACAGGGAACTGTGGGGGAAGAGCACCAGGACCGGGATCAGCAGGGACATCCCCATTGCGTCTGAGTATGCCCCCCTCATTCTCATACCCACCCTAACTAAGATCTGATCAAAATGTTATCCCACTCCGACTTCTGCCACTAGTTACCTGCTATTGTGTTTTTTATTTTTTTTTCTCTCCATTGCTCGCTTCCAACCCACCATGTGTTTTTCCTGTAATGTTTACCTCCACTGATTGCACACCTTTCCATCATGCCCTACATGCAGGGTACATACTATTACATAAGCATCAGTTTTCCCATATATGAACTTGGCCCTTGCATGGCTCACCTCCCACAGTGTAACCTTCAAAGTGCGCCCAACATGGCTGCCCCATATGGTACACTTGTGGATGGGATGAAAAATACATGGACCTTGTGGTTTTGTTGGAACCCTACTCTAAACTGTAGGACTCTGAAATCACCCCCATTTTGTGTCATCTCTTCTAGGGGTAGACTATTCCACCTGGGTAATCCTACGCTTAGCGCCCAGGGTGGCTGCTGCACTTGGTACCTATAAGGGTGGAATACACAACCCTTGGAAATTATTACCCAAAATGCCTTCACCAATCCTGCGTTATGCTTTCTGTGGACTTAAGATTTTTCTTTTATGTCTGTGTTGCTTGTCTATTGTTGTATTACTCAAATCCTCTGTATCATGTGCATTGTTTTTGATGTCTGTAAAGCGCCTTGAGTCCTGTTGGAGAAAGAGCGCTATATAAATAAAATTATTATTATTATTATTATTTATCACTTCCTTGTGCCTTCTCCAGGTTTAATACATCTGCACATTGTTTTATGTCTAGTTAACCACTGTAAATCATGTTCCTTCCAGATTATCAATGTCCATATTTTAAATGCTATAACCTTGGTTATCTTTTTTAGTCAGAAATGTATCCAATCTGTGTTTAAATGCATATACAGAGTCCGCCATTCACAGATATCCTTTTTATAATGTGGTGCCCAAAACTGAACACAATATTCCAGGTGCGGACGTACCAATGATTTGTACAGCGGCAGGATTACACTCTCGTCCCTTGTCTCAATTCCCCGTTTTATGCACGCTAGCACCTTACTTGCCTTCTTTGCTGCACTTTGACATTGTATATGGTTATTAAGCCTATTTTCTCTTACGTCCTAGAGGATGCTGGGGACTCCGTAAGGACCATGGGGATAGACGGGCTCCGCAGGAGACATGGGCACTAAGAAAGAACTTTAGGTATGGGTGTGTACTGGCTCCTCCCTCTATGCCCCTCCTCCAGACCTCAGTTTATTACTGTGCCCAGAGGAGACTGGGTGCATTACAGGGAGCTCTCCTGAGTTTTCCTGAAAAAGAAAGTATTTGTTAGGTTTTTTATTTTCAGGGGGGGAGAGAAACAGACCTACTTTAATGTTAGGCTCTGTTTCTTAGGCTACTAGACACCATTAGCTCCAGAGGGAACGGAACGCAGGTCTCACCCCGCAGTTCGTCCCAGAGCCGCGCCGCCGTCCTCCTTGCAGAGCCGGAAGATAGAAGCCGGGTGAGTATGTGAAGAAAGAAGACTTCAAAGGCGGCAGAAGACTTCAGATCTTTACTGAGGTAACGCACAGCGGTAGCGCTGTGCGCCATTGCTCCCACACAGCACACACAAACGGCAGTCACTGTAAGGGTGCAGGGCGGGCGCCCTGGGCAGCAATATGGACCTCCAAAGGTGGCAATAACCTTATATACAGGCTGGGCACTGTATATAAGAGAGATCCCCCGCCATGTTTTGAATTTTTAAGCGGGACCGAAGCCCACCGCTGAGGGGGCGGAGCTTGTTCCTCAGCACTCACCAGCGCCATTTTCTCAACAGCACACCGCTGAGAGGAAGCTCCCCGGACTCTCCCCTGCTTAACCACGGTGAAAGAGGGTTTTAAAGAAGGGGGGGGGGGCACATAATTTGGCACAAAATAGATATTACAGCGCTGTCTGGGTAAACATATAGTGTGTTTTTTCCTGGGTCATTAGCGCTGGGTGTGTGCTGGCATACTCTCTCTTTGTCTCTCCAAAGGGCCTTGTGGGGGAACTATCTTCAGATAAGAGGATGCCCTGAGTGTGTGGTGTGTCGGTACGCGTGTGTCGGCATGTCTGAGGTAGAAGGCTCTCCTAGGGAGGAGGTGGAACAAATGAGTGTGGTATCTCCGTCGACAACACCTGACTGGATGGATATGTGGAATGTTTTAAGTGCTAATGTGAATTTATTGCACAAAAGGTTGGACAAAGCTGAAGCCAGGGAACATGCAGGGAGTCAACCCCTGCCTGCCCCTATGTCGCAGGGACCTTCGGGGTCTCAAAAGCGCCCACTATCCAAAATAGTAGACACGGATTCTGACTCCAGTGTTGACTACGATGATGCAAAGTTACAGCCAAAATTGGCTAAAAGTATTCGATATATGATTATTGCAATAAAGGATGTACTGCATATCACTGATGACCCCTCTGTCCCTGACACGAGGGTACACATGTTTAAGGGAAAGAAAGCTGAGGCTTAACGAGTTAGGTGAAAAAGCTTGGGAATCTCCAGACAAGAAACTGCAGATTCCCAAAAGGGTTCTTATGGCGTATCCTTTCTCGGCTAAGGACAGGTAGCGCTGCCATCCCAAGATATGGCTACCCTCAGGGATCCTGCTGATCGCAAGCAGGAGGCTACCTTGAAGTCCATTTACACACATTCTGGTACTTTACTCAGACCGGCGATAGCGTCGGCTTGGGTTTGTAGCGCTGTAGCAGCGTGGACAGATACCTTATCGACGGACATTGATTCCCTGGATAAGAATACCATTTTATTAACCCTGGGTCATATTAAAGATGCTGTCTTATATATGAGAGATGGTCAAAGAGACATTGTCCTACTGGGTTCTAGAGTCAACGCTATGTCGATTTCTGCTAGACGAGTCCTATGGACCCGGCAATGGACAGGTGATGCCGACTCAAAGAGGCATATGGAGGTTTTACCTTACAGGGGTGAGGAATTGTTTGGGGAAGGTCTCTCGGACCTGGTCTCCACTGCTACGGCAGGTAAATCAAATTTTTTGCCTTATATTTCCTCACAGCCTAAGAAAGCACCACATTATCAAATGCAGTCCTTTCGGTCAAATAGAAACAAGAGAGTACGAGGATCGTCCTTTCTTGCCAGAGGTAAGGGCAGAGGAAAAAAACTGCAAACCACAGCTAGTTCCCAGGAGCAGAAGTCCTCCCCGGCCTCTACAAAATCCACCGCATGACGCTGGGGCTCCGCTGAGAGAGTCCGCCCCAGTGGGGGCGCGTCTTCGACTTTTCAGCCACATCTGGGTTCACTCACAGGTGGATCCCTGGGCAATAGAGATTGTTTCCCAGAGTTACAAGCTGGAGTTCGAAGAAGCGCCTCCTCGACGGTTTTTCAAATCGGCCCTACCAGCTTCTCCCCCAGAAAGGGAGATAGTCTTAAAGGCAATTCAAAAATTGTGTCTTCAGCAGGTGGTGGTCAAGGTTCCCCTGCTTCAACAAGGGAGGGGGTATTACTCAACCCTATTTGTAGTCCCGAAACCGGACGGTTCGGTCAGACCCATTTTAAATTTAAAATCCCTGAACCTATACTTGAAAAGGTTCAAGTTCAAGATGGAATCGCTCAGAGCGGTCATCGCCAGCCTAGAGGGGGGGGGGGGATTTTATGGTATCCCTGAACATAAAGGATGCATACCTTCATGTTAACATATATCCACCTCATCAGGCGTACCTGAGATTTGCGGTAGAAGATTGTCATTACCAATTTCAGACGTTGCCGTTCGGGCTTTCCACGGCCCCGAAGGTAATGGCGGAAATGATGGTGCTCCTGCGCAAGCAGGGTGTCACAATTATCCCGTACTTGGACGATCTCATAAAAGCGCGATCACGTGAGCAGTTGTTGAACAGCGTGTCACTTTCACTGAAGGTGTTACAGCAACACGGCTGGATTCTCAATATCCCGAAGTCACAGTTGGTTCCTACGACTCGTTTGACCTTCTTAGGCATGATTCTGGATACGGACTAGAAAAGGGTTTATCTTCCGATAGAGAAGGCCCAGGAACTCATGACTCTGGTCAGGGACCTATTGAAGCCAAAACACGTGTCGGTGCATCACTGCACTCGAGTCCTGGGAAAGATGGTGGCATCTTATGAGGCCATTCCTTTCGGCAGGTTCCATGCGAGGACCTTCCAATGGGACCTACTGGACAAGTGGTCCGGGTCGCATCTACAGATTCATCAGTTGATCACCCTGTCCACCAGGGCCAGGGTATATCTCCTGTGGTGGCTGCAGAGTGCTCACCTTCTAGAGGGTCGCAGATTCGGCATTCAGGACTGGGTTCTGGTGACCACGGACGCGAGCCTCCGAGGTTGGGGAGCAGTCACACAGGGAAGAAACTTCCAAGGTCTTTGGTCAAGTCAAGAGACTTGTCTTCACATCAACGTCCTGGAACTGAGGGCCATATACAACGCCCTTCGTCAAGCGGAGACTTTGCTTCGCGACCTACCGGTTCTGATCCAGTCAGACAACATCAGCGCAGTAGCTCATGTAAACCGCCAGGGCGGCACAAGGAGCAGAGTAGCAATGGCGGAAACCACCAGGATTCTTCGCTGGGCGGAAAATTATGTAGGCGCACTGTCAGCAGTGTTCATTCCGGGAGTGGACAACTGGGAAGCAGACTTCCTCAGCAGACACGATCTACGTCCAGGAGAGTGGATACTTCATCAGGAAGTCTTCGCACAGATTGCAAGTCAGTGGGGCCTGCCTCAGATAGACATGATGGCGTCCCGCCTAAACAAAAAACTACAGAGGTATTGCGCCAGGTCAAGAGACCCTCAGGCGGTGGCAGTGGACGCCCTAGTGACACTGTGGGTGTTCCAGTCGGTCTATGTGTTTCCTCCTCTTCCTCTCATCCCCGAGAAACAGGAGTACAGACAATTCTCATTGTTCCAGATTGGCCGCGAAGGGCCTGGTATCCGGATCTGCAGGAAATGCTCACAGAAGATCCGTGGCCTCTTCCTCTAAGACAGGACCTGTTACAACAGGGGCCCTGTCTGTGCCAAGACTTACCGCGGCTGCGTTTGACGGCATGGCGGTTGAACGCCGGATCCTAGCGGAAAAGTGCATTCCGGATGAGGTCATTCCTACTCTGATAAAGGCTAGGAAGGACGTGACAGCTAAACATTATCAGCGTATATGGCGAAAGTATGTTTCTTGGTGTGAGGCCAGGAATGCTCCTACGGAAGAATTCCATCTGGACCATTTCCTTCACTTCCTACAAACTGGAGTGAATTTGGGCCTAAAATTAGGCTCCATTAAGGTTCAGATTTCGGCCTATCCATTTTCTTTCAGAAGGAATTAGCTTCTCTCCCAGAAGTACAGACTTTTGTGAAGGGAGTGCTGCATATTCAGCCTCCTTTTGTACCTCCGGTGGCACCTTGGGACCTTAACGTGGTGTTGAGTTTCCTTAAGTCGCAATGGTTTGAACCACTTAAAACAGTGGAATTAAAATATCTCACTTGGAAAGTGGTCATGTTGTTAGCCTTGGCTTCGGCTAGGCGAGTGTCGGAATTGGCGGCTTTGTCTCATAAAAGCCCCTATCTGGTTTTCCATATGGATCGAGTGGAATTGCGGACCCGTCCTCAATTCTTGCCTAAGGTGGTTTCATCTTTTCATATGAACCAACCTATTGTGGTGCCGGTGGCTACACGAGACTTGGAGGATTCAGAGTCCCTTGATGTGGTCAGGGCTTTGAAAATTTACGTAGCCAGAACGGCTAGGGTCAGAAAAACAGAAGCACTGTTTGTCCTGTATGCTGCAAACAAGGTTGGCGCTCCTGCTTCAAAGCAGACTGCTGCTCGCTGGATCTGTAACACGATTCAGCAGGCTCATTCAACGGCTGGATTGCCGTTAACAAAATCGATTAAGGCCCATTCCACTAGGAAGGTGGGCTCTTCTTGGGCGGCTGCCCAAGGGGTCTCGGCATTGCAATTGTGCCGAGCTGCTACTTGGTCGGGTTCAAACACCTTTGCAAAGTTCTACAAGTTTGATACCCTGGCTGAGGAGGACCTCCTGTTTGCTCAGTCGGTGCTGCAGTCATCCGCACTCTCCCGCCCGTTTGGGAGCTTTGGTATAATCCCCATGGTCCTTACGGAGTCCCCAGCATCCTCTAGGACGTAAGAGAAAATAAGATTTTAAACCTACCAGTAAATCTTTTTCTCCTAGTCCGTAGAGGATGCTGGGCGCCCGTCCCAAGTGCGGACTACTTCTGCAAGACTTGTATATAGTTTTTGCTTACATAAGGGTTATGTTACAGTTTTCATCAGTCTCGGTCTGATGCTGTGTTGTTTCATACTGTTAACTGGTTCGTATATCTCTAGTTATACGGTGTGTATGGTGTGGGCTGGTATGTATCTTGCCCTTGGATTAACAAAATCCTTTCCTCGTACTGTCCGTCTCCTCTGGGCACAGTTTCTCTAACTGAGGTCTGGAGGAGGGGCATAGAGGGAGGAGCCAGTGCACACCCATACCTAAAGTTCTTTCTTAGTGCCCATGTCTCCTGCGGAGCCCGTCTATCCCCATGGTCCTTACGGTGTCCCCAGCATCCTCTACGGACTAGGAGAAAAAGATTTACCGGTAGGTTTAAAATCTTATTATCAATGAGTACCCCCAAATCTTTTTCCAATACTGTTACCCCTAGGTTTTCCCCATTTAATATGTAGGTTGCAAGTTTGTTTTTAGTCCCGAAATGCATAACTTTGCATTTTTCTATACTGAACCTCATTCTCCAATTAGACGCCCAGATTTCAAGTTTAGAGAAGTCATTCTATAGAGACTCCACATCTATTTCCGAATTAATTACCCTACACAGTTTAGTATCATCTGCAAAGATACATGTCTCTCATTATTATAGTGTTCATTCTAGCACCCTGCACCTGTCACAACTTGCACATTTCCTCTTTCCTGCCTAGGGTGTCAATCTGCGCTCTGGTGTTTCTAGCACACTCTGGTCTGTATCTCAGTGCTGAGATACAGACCAGAGTGTGCTAGAAGAACTACAGTAGAGTGATACCCCAGGCAGGAAAGAAAAACTGCACGGGCTGTGACAGTGCAGGGTGCTAGAATGAACACTATATATTATATTACTGGATAGAGAGATAAATAGAGGCGCTCATGACATCCTAACACCACAATTAACCAGGTTCAGTACAACCAAAGAGTCAGATGAATTAATAAAATGTATGTTTAATATTCACAAAGATCCAATAAAATCTTTTACCAATTGAAAAAACCAATGTATAAATATATTAATCAGAAATTTACTCATTAACCATGTGTATGTGAATGGACATATGTATTTTACTGGATTGTTACGATGAGTCCTGAATCAGATTAGCTTGCTGGAATAGCTGCTGTGAAATTCCAATGTAACAATATGTACCAGTTCAAATATAACAATATGTAGCAGTCCTTGAAGATGCTGTAGCTACAGCTATTGATACTTCATGTGAAAACACCGTTTGCTGCACGTGAAGAGAGCCAACTTCAATATAAATAACCAGCATAAAAAACATAAAAAATCAATTGTGTGTGATAGTTTTACCTCTCCATATGGGCTGGTAAACCCGAGCGTCCCCGGGTAAGTCCAAATTGTGCCCAAAGTTATTTGAGACCGGAGGATGAGTGACGTGTGTGCAAATGACCACGCTGATTTGCACTGAATATCCTGCAAACACTTCACCAACGGAGGACCGTGAGAGAATATGGAAAGGAGCAGGTGTGCGGTAATTAGATGGAAGCCGCCTCGTGAGTCCAGCTGAAAGATAGAAACTCTTCCTGGACCACCTGGACGTGCACCGTCCGCCGGTGGTCTACGGGAGGGAAGGTGATGTACGCTGGTCACAATCGCCGCTCGGAACTTGCGGCTTGATTCAGGATGCTGGCTGCTTGCCGTTAATGCCGGTGAGTGTCGGGCAGTAACGGTTGTATCCTGAGGTGTGCAGGTGATCACTGTTCAGGTGCAAGTTTTCCAGATAGTGGGAGGAAAAAAAAAATTTTTCCCCTATATTATATTACTGCCTCTCTTCACTAGTTTCCACATAGGCGCAATACTTTTGTGTTTCCTATGTCTGTAGACAACCTGCTCCTTATACTGCTGTTATTTGGCTAACCAGTACCTTTCATTATATTCCTCTAGTGCAGACCTGCCTAACCTGTGCCTCCCCAGCTATTGTGAAATTACACGGCCCAGCATGCTGCGCCACAGTTTTAGCACTCCCTAATAGCAAAACTGTGCCAGAGCATGCTGGGGCTTGTAGTTCACAACAGCTGGGGGAGCCACAGGTTGGCCAGGCCTGCTCAAGCGTTATCAGGGGCTCCTTATTGTTAATCACAGAGAACAATCTTTAGTTGTGGTACTAAACTATATAAATAACTGGTAATAAATAAAACTATTTTTCACAGAAGATGGTGTGTTACCTTTATGAGATGTTCTAGGGTTTCTTGGAGCTGAGCACGGCTGAGTGCTATCCCAGCAGAGCAGGACCTGGTCTGATCTACCATGCGGTGCTTCCCAGGTGGTGTCCCTGCTCGATCATCCTGGCTAGTGTGCTTTGGGGCTGCTTGCTGGAATACGTTGGGAGACCAGAGGACAGAAGCAGCGTCTGTGGTTGTTGGTGCACCAAACTGCGGAGCCTTAAATGACAAATAATTCCATTACCACATTCATTGAACCTCAAAGGCCTAATAAATGCACATATGTAACTAACCGGTTATTTTTGCAATTCAATTTTATTCCGTTAGAGATATTACCCCTACTGAATGTGCTCCAACCATCCACTTTCTCACTATTCATAGGCACTACATGAACAATTAATCGCCGGTCATTTTTTTTTTTTAAAGGTCATTGAAAGAATCCCACCGCCTGACCACACACAGGGGCAGATAGCACACACATAACCGGTTACTACAGTTAGAAAAGCTTGCTTGTTTTTTGTATGTACCTCTATGGGACGCAACCACAAACAAATGCAGGTTTCCTGTCTGAACAACTTGCATAATATCAGCATGAAACAGTGTTTCCATTGTAGTGAAAAAACGTATTTTCAACAGTTGAAGTATATCCAGAAGCGGCATGAACACAATTACTTAAAACCCATTATTTCAAGAATACAGCCATTACAACTTTAATCTCCACTTTAAAAACATTTTCTTAGATCGTGCTAACATCAAGCTGTGTATGTGTGGGGACGAAAAGACATTATCTTCTTTCATGGGGGGTCAGGGCGCACATTCACTTTACTGCTAAGTTCCTTGTACTCGCCCTACGGCAACTCCATGTTTCCTGATTCTTTTCACCAATTAGGTTTTAGGTCAGGTAAAGTAGTTTATATTTGCCCTTGGATAACGCACAGACTACACAACTGAGCAGCACTGCATACAAAACACAAACTGCTAACGTATAGAAATAAAAGTATGTAGTATGTAAATATACTTGGAAGTCAGACCGCCCCACCCAGACCACCAGTTTTTGATGAGAAGATCTGTTCTGCAGATGTGCATATTATAATATTTAAAAAAATACTTTTTAAACTATATTAAAATTAAAAAAAATTTAAAAATAGGAATTTAATACCTACTGGTAATTCCTTTTCTCGTAGTCCACAGGGAATACTGGGATGACATTAGTACTATGGGGTATAGATCGGGTCCATTGGAGCCTGGTCCATTAATGTGTGCTGGCTCCTCCCCCAGAATCAGTCTAGAAAACTGTGCCAGAGGAGACGGATATACTATGAAAGAAGAAAATATATTACGAAAGCGGTGAGGCAACGAACCAACACACAACATCAATAAAGGACAGCAGCGCTAACCAGAACAGAGGATAGCAACGCTAACTATAACAAAGGATAGCAACGCTAACCAAACAGGATCAGGGACAGCAACAGCAGACCCAATCAAGAAAACTTACAACCAGGTAAGCAGGAACACAAAGCACTGAGGCGGGCGACCAGTATCCCCTACGGACTACGAGAAAAGGAATTACCAGTAGGTATTAAATTCCTATGTTTTCTTACGTCCTAAGGGATACTGGGATGGCATTCGTACCATGGGGAGATCAGAAAGCTCCCAGAACGGGTGGGAGAGCGCCGAGACCCCTGCAAAACCGCCTGACCAAACTGAAGGTCATTTCTGGCCAAGGTGTCGAACCTATAGAACTTTACGAACGTGTTTGAATCAGACCAAGTAGCTCTATGACACAACTGTAAGGCTGAGCCGCCCAGGAAGAGCCCACCGACCTTGTGGAGTGGGCCTGAATAGAATTCGGCAGCGGCAATGCTGCCGAAGAATAGGCTTGCTGAATGGTCAACCTGAGCCAACGAGCAAGGGACTGCTTAAAAGCAGGACATCCCATCTTGGTAGCATCATAAAGGATAAAAAGCAAGTCAGACTTCCTGTGACGAGCTGTCTTCTTGACGTAAATCTTCAAAGCTCTCACAACGTCCAAGGACTTTGGAGCAACCAATGTGTCAGATAGTATCGGAACCACTATTGGTTGATTAATGTGAAAGGCAGATACCACTTTCGGCAAAAACTGCGGGCGATACCTGAGCTCCACCCTATCCTCTTGAAATATCAAATACGGGCTATTAGAGGATAAGGCCCCCAATTCTGACACGCGTCTTGCAGAGGCTACAGCCAGTAACATGACAGTCGTCCAAGATAGATATTTCAATTCCACCCTTTGCAAGGGTTCAAACCAGTCCGACTGGAGAAAGGTCAAGACCACATTGAGATCCCACGGAGCTGTGGGAGGGACAAACGGTGGTTGAATGCGAAGAACACCCTTCAGGAATGTCTGTACTTCCGGAAGTACCGCCAGCTGTTTCTGGAAGAAGATGGAGAGAGCCGAAATTTAACTTTGATGGAGCCCAACCGTAAGCCCATACCCACGCCTGCTTGCAGGAAGAGCAGAAAACGGCCAAGATGAAACTCCACAGGAGAATATTTTCTACCCTCACACAAAGAAACATATTTCTTCCAGATACGGTGGGAAATGCTTTGACGTGACCACCTTACGGGCCTGGACCATAGTTGAAGTAACATTGGAGGGAAGACCTTTTCTGGCTAGAATCTCCCTCTCCACGTCCAAGCCGTCAAACGTAGCCGCAGTAAGTCTGGATAGACGAACGGCCCTTGTTGAAGAAGGCCCTTGAGAAGCGGAGGAGGCCAGGGTTCCTCCAGAGACATGGTCAGGAGGTCTGTATACCAGGCCCGTCGAGGCCAATCCAAGGCAATTAGAATTGCCTGAACGCTTTCCCTTTTGAGTCTTTTTAGAACTCTGGGAACAAGAGGGATCGGAGGAAACAGGTACACAAACTTGTAAGTCCACGGTGCCGTCAGAGTGTACACTGCCGCAGCCTGCGGATCCCTCGTTCTGGAACAGTAACGATGGAGCTTCTTGTTGAGACGAGAAGCCATCAGGTCTATCTGCGGACAGCTCCCCCGGTGAATCAGTTGCTGAAACACCTGAGGGTGAATGCCCCATTCCCCCGGAAGGAGGTCGTGCCTGCTGAGGAAGTCCGCCTCCCAATTGTCTACGCCTTGAATGAATATGGCTGAGATGGCCCTTGCATTGGCTTTCGCCCAGAGGAGTATCTGTGACACCTCTCGCATTGCGGCCCAGCTTCTTGTTCCTCCCTGCTGGTTTATGTACGCCATGGCGTTGTCAGATTGTTCCTGAATGGCCTGATTTCGGAGAAGATAGGAGGCCTGCAGAAGAGCATTATAAATTGTCCTGAGTTCCAGGACGTTGATTGGCAGCGAAAATTCCACACTTGATCACCTTCCCTGAATCTGAGCCCCCTGGGTCACAGCCCCTCACCCGCAGAGGCTGGCATTCGTTGTCAGCAGGACCCAAGATTAGGTACTGAAGCGCCGACCCTCCACAAGGTGAGAGACCTGGAGCCACCATAACAGGGAGATCCGTGCCTTCGGCAACAGAGTTATACAGTGCTGCATCTGCAGTTGAGACCCTGACCATTTGTCCAGGAGATCCAGCTGGAACAGGCAGGCATGGAATCTGCCGTACTGGATTGCCTCGTGTGAGGCCACCATCTTGATCAGTAGGCAAATGCAAAGATGAATCAGGATCTTGCAAGGTCTGATCACCGAGCGGATGATAGCCTGGATTGTCAAGGCCTTGTCCATGGGGAGGAATACCTTCTGAGACACCGTGTCCAGTATCATTCCCAGGAACTGAATTCTCAGTGACAGTTCCAGGTAAGAAGTTTGGAAATTTAGGATCCACCCATGTTCTGTAAGAAGGCGAGTAGCCAAGTCGATGCTGTGTAGCAGACATTCCCTGGACACCGCCTTTATCAGGAGAACGTCCAAGTAGGGGACTATGTTGACTCCGATCTTGCGCAATTGCAGCATCATCTCCACCAGGACCTTTGTGAACACCCTTGGAGTTGTGGAGAGACCAAAGGGTGAGTCCTGAAACTGGAAGTGGTGGTCCAGTATAGCGAACCGGAGCTAAGCCTGATGAGGAGGCCATATTGGGATGTGCAGATATGCATCCTTGATATCCAGGGATACCAAGAACTCCCCCTCCTCCAGGTCAGAGACCACCGTCCTTAGGGATTCCATCTTGAACTTGAACATGCGTAGATGGTTCAGAGATTTGAGGTTCAAGATTGGCCGTACTGAACCGTCCGGCTTCGGTAATACAAATAGAAGAATAAAATCACCTGTTATGCACCGGATCAATAACCCCCGTTAGTAGTAGTTTTTGAATTGCGTCTTGCAAGGTAACCCTTGCTACAGGAGAAGCTGGTGAGAGGAGGTAGTGCTTGAAATTCCAATCGGTACACTTTCTCCCACACATGGGCAAAGTGTTGAAGGCGAGTACCCACCTGAAATTCGCCTTGCTGCTGGGAGCAACCGTCACACGGAGGGCTCAGTGGATGAGGATCCGGAGGCTTGGTCCAGAGATCCAGCAGCCGCTGGTTTACGGGACTTACCTCGATTTCCTCTGGCAGCATTTGAGGCACCTCTGGCTCTGCCTCTAAATCTGGCCACATAAAAAGGAGTGCAGAGAGGGCCCAGGGTAGGGACGTCTAGCAGGAGGCGCAGTAGACGGCAGATAGGTAAACTTACCCGCCGTTACTTAAGAAATACACTTGTTCAGTTCTTCCCCAAACAAGGGCTCTCATGTAAAAGGAAGATTCTCCACGCCTTTCTTGGAATCAGCATCCGCTGACCATTGTTGCAGCCACAGAGCCCTACAAGCCGAGACCGCCATCGCTGTGGCACGGCCATTGATGAGGCCTATTTCTTTAATTGCCTCACTCATACAATTTGCAGCATGCTGGATATGATGCAGTAGAGTCATGATCTCTTCCTGAGGTAGAGAGTCCAATCCCTCAATTATCAGACCATTTTACCATGGCCATTGTAATCCAGTCGCAAGCTATAGTGGGCCTTTGTGCTACGCCCACCGCTGTATAAATTGATTTGAGTGTAGTCTCAATTTTGCGGTCAGCTGGGTCTTTGAGAGAGATAGCCCCAGGTACAGGCAGCACAATCTTACGCGACAGCCTGGACACTGAAGTATCCATGCACGGAGGATTTTCTCATACTTTCCTATCCTCAGGTGGGAAAGGAAAAGAATTTAGTAACCGTTTGGGAGTTTAGAATTCTTTGTCAGGATTGACCCACGGCTCTTTAAAGAGGGAGTTTGATTCCTTGGAGATAGGAAATGTGGCAGAAGACTTTGGTTTCACATTAAAAAACAATTCTTCCTCAGGTTCTGTCTCCTTATCCGGTATGTTGAGGACTTCCCTAATAGAATAAATCAAAGCCTCAACACCCTGAGACAGAGTATTGTCACCTTCCACATCCACCTCCCCTTCATCCAGATCTGGCATGTCAGAGTCAGATTGGAGTACCTGTGGGCGCGTGCGTTTATGAGAGACTAACAGGGGGGCTGAGGAGACTGTGTGGTCAGCAGCCTTGAAGAAAACTTAGTGTTACATGAGGGACTTTCCCCCAGACATTCTGTTTTTCAGAAACACACAGAGTTCAGTGAAATAACACAGTGCAGTGACAAACACAGAAAGTGAAATAACACAATAACCCCAGACAGCCTGTACGGAGTGACACAGGGAGGATTGGAACCAGCATACAATACCTCAGGTAAAGCAGTGCTCTGCTGGGTATAATTCCGCAGCCAGGTGACCGCCGCGCCCTTATGCTGCCATGTTCACCGGGGACCCGCTTACCGGGACCCCGGTGTTAGCATGCACCGCGTCTTCGCCATCTGTTAGGGGTGGCGGCATGCTGCTGGCGTGTGCGTACACCCTGGGGGCACGTGAAACAGCACCTCAAGAGCTTAATGTCCTCTCAGCGGGGATACGAACCATTAACCGTATAGGATGTTGGTTCGGTCCCCCCCTCTAAGTCCCACGGCACAGGCAGACTGGTTGCCAACCAGTGCTGCCTGAAAATAATAAACAAAATGAAAGTTTTAAAGAAAACTCTCTGGAGCTCCAGATGAATGCACCCGGCTCTTTGGGCACATTTTTCTAAACACAGTCTGGTCGAGGGGCATAGAGGTGAGGAGCCAGCACACACTAATGATTTCTTAAAGTGCCAGGCCCCAATGGACCCGATCTATGCCCCATGGTACTAATGTCATCCCAGTATCCCCTAGGACGTTAGAGATAAAATATACGATATGGTAAGAACTTACCGTTGATAACGGTATTTCTCCTAAGTCCACAGGATAACATTGGGATATGAAGCGACAGTGGATTTGCACCAATCGGTCAAAGCTTTTCGGCCTCCCAGCATGCAACGGGCCCGTCCATATATCCCCACCTCCTGGCTCAGACAAATCAGTTGTTTTCCCAAATCTTAAGGCAGGAGCATCATAGCCCTAATCAGGCGAGAAGAACACACATGCACACCCTTCCGTACAAGAAGGAAGAGGTTAGTGAGTAAAAGGATCGTCAAATCAGGTGCGTCCGGGTGAGATCCCTGTTGATCCTGTGGACATAGGAGAAATACAGTTATCAACGGTAAGTTCTTATCATAACGTATATTTCTCCGGCAGGGTCCACAGGTTATCCACAGGATAACATTGGGATTTCCAAAAGCAATTTAGTGGTGGGGACGCGCTCCTGATTGGACAGGAGAATCAATTTGCCCGAATTCAGCGTCCTGAGAGGCAATGGTATCCAATGCATAATGTCTAATGAATGTGTTAATGGAAGATCATGTGGCTGTCTTACATATCTGTTCAGGCTGAAGCACCACGTTGTGCTGTCCATGATGGACCTACCTTACGAGTAAAGTGAGCAGAGACATTAGCCGGAACAGGGAGATCAGCGTGAGAACATGCTTCTGAAATAGTCATCCGAAGCCACCTCACCAGTGTCTGCTTATCAGCAGGCCATCCTCTCTTGAGAAATCTGTAGAGAATGAAGAGAGAATCTGTCTTTCTGATGGCACTGGTACAATCCACGTAGATCCTTAAGGCACGGACCTCGTCCAGCGATGCATCTCCTGCAGAAAGGCCCGATTCCTGGAAATTTCGTTAAGGTGAAATGTAGACACCACCTTGGGAAGATACCCAGATTTACTTCTGAGAACTGCTCTATCTGGATAAAAGATCAGAAATGGAGGACGACATAACAATGCCCCTAAATCTGGCACTCTTCTAGAGATGCCATGGCCAGTAGAAAGAGAACTTTAGCTGTCAACCATTTAAGATCCACTTTATTAAGTGGTTCAAATGGGGCAACTTAAGTTTAGTCCTAAAGGACCTTCAAGTCCCAAGGCACTGTAGGAGGAACAATAGGAGGTTGGATGCGCAGCATTCCCTGGAAAAAAGTACGCACATCCTGTAAGTTGGCAATTTTATTTTGGAACCATATAGTCAATGCTGACACTTGCACTCTCAAGGAAGCCATCTTCAAACCTTTATCCATTCCTGCCTGAAGGAATGCTAAGATCCTGGAAATTCTGAAATACCTAGGGTCCATTTTCCATTCACTGCACCAATGAATATAGGTTTGCCATATTCGGTGATAAATTTGAGCTGAGGAAGGTTTCCTTGATCTGAGCATTGTTTGAATTACCTGTTGTGAGAATCCTCTTGACTCCAGGATAGAGGTATCAAGAGCCAAGCCGTCAAAGACAGTCGATCCAGATGTCTGTGATAACAAGGACCCTGCGTCAGTAGATCTGGACGTTGAGGGAGCAGGAATGGAGCATCAATCGACATTCTCTGCAGATCTGTGTACCAATGTCTTCTGGGCCAAGCCGGAGCTATTAGTATCACGGCACCCTTTCCTTGCTTTATCTTTCTCACCACCCTGGGTAATAAGGTGATTGGAGGAAATATATAGGCCAGATGAAAGTCCCATCTCACCGACAGGGCATCCACAAAGATCGTTTTGGGATCCTTTGTTCTTGACCCATATGCGAGAACTTTGTTGTTCTGACGGGACGCCATGAGATCTATCTCTGGCAAACCCCACTTGTCGACCAGAGTCTGGAAGACCTCTGGGTGTAGAGCCCATTCGCTTGCCTGAATGGCACGTCGACTGAGAAAATCCGCTTCCCAGTTTAGGACTCCCGGAACAAACACTGCGGACAAGGCTGGATGATGAAGTTCTGCCCACTTTAGTGTGTGACTTACCTCCTTCATAGCGTTTTGGCTGCGAGTTCCTCCCTGATGGTTGAGGTATGCTACTGCCGTCGCATTGTCCGAGCGGATCTGAAATGGTTTTCCCCGAAGGATGTCCTTTGCCTGAATCAGTGCCATGTATATGGCCCGAAGTTCCAATATATTTATTGGCAGACAACCTTGTTCCTTGGTCCATTGCCCCTGGAAACAAAACCTTCCTGACACTGCTCCCCAGCGTTTCGCTGCAGGCAGGGCAGCTTTGTCAAAGGACCTTTGACAAAGCTGCCCTGCCTGCAGCGAAACGCGTCAGGAATTTCTCTGGGTCATCATCTGATTCATCTTTACTGCCTGTGTATATCCGGACCAAAACTGGACTTTGATTGGAGCAGAAAAATCGCGGTGACTAAAGCTTTGAAATCTACCAACTTTTCACCTTCATGAGGAGGATACCGTAATTTAATGAGGACCCCACAATTGGACACTTGAATTACATCAAAGATATCCAAGGGACTCCACCTCTAACGGTTCTGGTAAAGTTGTTTTGGTCAGACTGCGCTGTCAGTCCACTTTCACACAATTCACCCATCTGCATATCCAGTTTACCATATAGGAACGGACTACATCACTAAAGGCAGTTTAATTGAGACCCCCAGTTTTTAACTCATTCAATATATGAGCTTGGTATACATGTTTTTAATGTGGCTTAATTTGCCATTATATTAAATGTGAAGTTTTTTTATCACTCAATCCTTTATATGTGGTATTATTATATTAGCGCTGCTATTTTTTGTTTTCCTTTTCCCAGCCCTGGAGTCAGAATTTCCCAATCTGATAACCAGAAGGGTCTCCCTATGTCCAGATGGGATGTCTGTAGCCACCAAGCTAGCGACCTCCTTACTTCCACCGTAAGGACCATAGCCTGCTTTTTTATCATCTGATGAAACCCATTCCATTTGGCAAGGATCAGATACTGCAGAGGCCTCGAGTAGAACGGAGCATACTCGACCATGTCGAATGTTTTCACCATCAATCCCATCACACGTACTGCTACGTGAATGGATACCCTTTGACTGTGTAACAGCTCCTGAATCCTTGACTGAACTTTGGATATCTTGTTCAGAGGTAAAAATACTCTTTGAAGGCTTGAATCCAGTACAGCCCCCAAATGAGTAATCCGCTGTGACGGAACCAGAGACGATTTTGCCCAATTTATGAGCCACCCGTGCTTCTGCAGACACGTTATGGTCTATTGCAGATGACACAGGAGCAATTCCTGAGACTGTGCCAGGATTAAAAGATCGTCGAGGTATGGAAAAATTCTTATCCCCTGCTGGCGGAGATAAGCTGCCAATACCACCATAATTTTGGTAAATACTGTGAGCAGTAGCGGCTCTTGCCACGGGCAAGCAGTACTTTTGCCCGGGGCGCCGTTGTCCCGGGGCTCTGCCGCCGTGGCAAGAGCCGCTAATAACTAGGATGGCGGCGGCGGTGGGTTTGAAAAGGTCCTCTCCGTGAAGGGAATCTAGACGCGCAGTGAGGTAGCGTCTAGTTTCCCTTTGCGGAGAGGACCTTTCTGTGCAGTGCTATTGGAGAGACGTCATGACGTCTCTCCCATAGCTCAGAGGAGTGGCGCCGGAGACAGAGTGCAGTGGTCGGGAACAGGAACGGGGCTGGTAAGTATTTTACTAGGTGCACAGCTACTTTTGGGCACTACTAATGGAGGCACAGCTGCAGGGGGCACACTAAGGGGGGAACAACTACTGGGGCCACAATTAATGGGAGCACAGCTGCAGGGGGCACAACTACTGGAACCACAACTAATGGGGGCACAGCTACTAGGGGCACAGCTGCAGGGGGCACAACAGCTACTGGGGGCACAACAGCTACTGGGGGCACAACAGCTACTGGGGGCACAACAGCTACTGGGGGCACAACAGCTACTGGGGGCACAACAGCTACTGGGGGCACAACAGCTGCAGGGGGCATAACAGCTACTGGGGGCACAACAGCTGCAGGGGGCACAACGCTACAGGGGGCAAAACTACAGGGAGCCAAACTGACCACGCCCCTTTCCTATGAAGTCACGCCCCCATTTTTTTTACGCACGCCTTCGGCGCGCACTAACCCTATTTCGCCGTCTCGAGGGAGGGGCGCGAGGGGCTGCGCCAAAGGAAACTTTCGCCCTGGGCGCCACAAGGTCTAGAACCAGCCCTGACTCTGAGGGCTGTGGCTAACCCAAAAGGTAGGGCCTGGAACTGAAAATGCTGCTGGAGGATAGCGAACCTGAGATACCATTGATGGGACAGTGCTATAGGAACATGTAGGTAAGCATCCTGGATATCCAGGGATACCATATAATACTCTGGGCTCCATGGCTAAAATGAAGGAACGTAAAGTCTCCATATGAAACCGAGGTACCCAAATGTACTTGTTCAGCACTTTGAGATTGAGTATGGACCGGAATGACCCATTTGGCTTCTGAACTAGAAACAGGTTGGAGTAAAAACCCTGTCCTCGTTGTGCAGGAGGAACTGGAATGATTACCCCTGACTGAAGCAATTTCTGAACTGCCTCTTGCAAAGCCCTGGCATTTGGGCCTAACTCAGACCTGATCGCTCGCTAGGGTTTTTTTGCACTGCTGCGAACAGATAGCCGCCGCCCATAGGAGAGTGTATTTTCACTTTGCAAGTGTGTGAACGTGTGTGTAGCAGAGCTGTACGAACATATCTTGTGCAGTCTGTGAGTAGCCCAGGACTTACTCAGCCACTGCGAACACTTCAGCCTCTCTGGGACCGGAATTGACGTCAGAAACCCTCCCTGCAAACTCTTGGACACGCCTGCGTTTTTCCAAGCACTCCCAGAAAATGGTCAGTTACCACCCACGAATGGCTTCTTCCTGTCAATCTCCTTGCGATCGCCCGTGCGAATGGATTTTTTGCATAAACCCATCGCTGAGCGGCGATCCGCTTTGTACCTGTGCGACGCACCTGCGCATTGCGGTGCATACGCAGTTCTGACCTGATCGCTGCAAAAAACGCTAGCGAGTGATCAGGTCTGAATTACCCCCTTTGTCTCTACCCGAGACGGGCTGGTACAAAATAATCTTCAAGGAGGGTGTTTCTTGAAGGCAAATGCATAAACGAGAGATACCACTTCCTTCACCCAGGCATCTGTTGTAGGCTGCTGCCAGATCTGAGCAACCTGAAGAAGTCGGCCCCCCACCCTGGAATCCCTCAGGTGTAGGCCCACACCATCAGGCTGATGGCTTATTTTCTGTTTTACCAACTGGTCCTCTGGTAGCCCAATGCTTTTTAGTCTTACCAGACTTGTTGTATTGGGGCTGTTTGCCATCACTTTACCCTTTAGCTTTTCCTTGAGACCGAATGGGCAGAAAAGATGTAACTTTAGGTTTGAGTTTGTATGTAGAAGGAAACTTTACTTTCTTGGAGTCTGCTTCTGACTCCAAAATATCTGTTAATTCTTTACCAAAAAGAATATATCCAGAGAAAGGTAAAGACTCCAAAACCTTTTTAGATTCTGAATCAGCTTTCCATGTACGTAGCCAAACTGCTCTGCGAGCGGCTACTGTTGAAGCTGATGCCCTGAAGTCAATACTACCCATATCCAAAGCTGCTTCTTCCAAGAACATCGCAGCCTGTTTTATATGTGCCATATGGGATTTTTGCTCTCTAGATGCCATTGAAACATCTCCTTCCAATGCATCAGCCCAGGCAGCCACTGCTTTTGCCATCCAAGCTGAAGTCATGGCTGGTCTTATGACTGCCCCAGACAGGGAATTTTTTTATTTTTTTTAAAACCATCCACTCTCAAAACTGGGACATCATTTAATGATGTTGAAGGCAGAGGTAATGTAGATTTTCGCACTAATCGAAAAACATGCATATCTACTTTGGGGTCCACCTCCCTCTTTAAACAATCCCCAGCTGGAAGAGGATAATTGGAATTCCATTTCCTAGGAATTCTAAACTTCTTACTGGGCGTAGCCCAAGCCTCTTCCATGATTTCCGTCAGCTGATCAGACCCAGGAAACTCAGTCTTAACTGTTTTGGGGCATTTAAACACAGGTGCCTTGGATTTTAACACAGGCTCTGCTGATTCTTCTAAGGATAAAATGGCTTTCATTGCCTTAATTAACTCAGCTTTGTCCACTGAGCTGAGGCCTACCTCCTCCTCTTCGTATGCAGAACCAGAGCTTAATGAGCCTTCATCCTACGATGAATCCTCATCTGAAACATGTGTAGACTGTGAAGATGTAGATTTACTTACCGCTGGCTTTTCAGCCTGTTTCTTTTGAGAGGCTGCTGCTAGAAGTGAAAAACCGTAGGTTCGAAGCTGCATGTAAGGGTTAATCGTGTAACCTATTCCTGGTACAGAAGTTGGAATTGCACTTGTATCAGCCTTGTACTATTCAAGAGACCTTGGTGAAAGCTAAAACAATTTGCACACAAACCATCCTGAACCAGATCCTAAGAGGTTAACACAGCTTTGCAAGACAAACATGATATGAGTGTTGGTGTTGCTGCGAGTGTATCTTCCTCACCTTTGCCGCTCTTAGACATGATAAATAATCAACACTTACACAGTGTACTACACAATTTGTGACCCGTTAAAGTGACATACAATCCGACCCTACCCTGCTATACACCAGCACTGAGGATCGAAAAAGATAGAAAAAAAATGACAGAATTATAGTAAAGTCAGCAATCACACTAGCAGTCAGTCACATGTTATACATTAGTATAATAAGCAATATGAGCACATAATCAACTACAGATACATTTCAAGTATGTAGGAGAAACATATTACTGCATTATTTTATGAAAGTTTTAACCGTATTCAGACGCATAGCGAAAGAAACCACAGTAATATTATCAGACTCATATGCATTATGCACTTATCCAACTATTCATACTTAAAAGGTAGATAGAGACTTAGTGCTGTATAACCCAAACTCAGTAGAGTGGGATACAGGGAGAATCACCCCGCTTCCAGGATCGATCAATACATCTGCGAACGCTGAATGGATCCAGTCGCTATAAGTGTACACCGACACTCCGTGAACCTATAGTGAACACAGACGCCCAAGTGAACATTGACGCACCAGTCACACAGCCGCCTATGCTGCGACAGGGTCTCTTAGTACACAGCGTCTCAGACGGAAGCTGGAAAACCATTCATGGCGGGAGACTCAGAGAAAACTGGTCATGAACCAGGGGGAGGGGCGACCAGGAGAGCGTCTGACTCCGCACTGCTGACATCAATCCTGGGGATTGCGACCTCATACTACTCCTGGAGCCTATGATCTCTAAGGGCTAGCGCTGGTGCACCCGAGGTGGCAGCCGCATCAGCGACTGTTTAGTAATCTCCTCCCAAAGCAGTGCGGCTGTGTCCGTGTTCCCCCTCTAAGCGGAACTAATGCCTTACCTTCTCCCCGTGCTCCGGCCACAGCCTGGTAACATCTGCTGGACCTGCTAGCATATCCGACACAGACATCCACCGAAACAGCACTGTACTCGTAGGTAAGCGTTGTCGCGGCCCGGCGGAGAGTTGTTGGAGTTTCTCTTTCTAAGGTACGTATAAGACGCTTTTTAGAAAGATCACTCAAAAAAAAAAAAATAGTAAGACTATAAAAATAAAATAAGAAAGCTTATGGCTGCCAAAAAGCAGCAGCCCATTGACCATGGTCCGGCTCCTTCCACTTTAAACAAAAAAACTGATTTGTCTGAGCCAAAAGGCGGGGATAGATGGATTGGCCCGTTGCATGCTGGGAGGCCGAAAAGCTTTGACGATTGGTGCAAATCCGCTGTCGCTTCATCATATCCCAATGTTATCCTGTGGACCCTGCCAGAGAAATAATGTTAGGAAAGGTTTTGAAAGGAAAAAGTCAATTAAATGGTTACATTTTTAACAGTTGATAAATTGGAAGAATCCTACCGATAAACTGAGGTGGGAAATAGATGGAAACACACACACTGACACAGCTTTCAGAATAACTCCCACCTATCATTGTCAATAGACAATAATGAGGATATTTTGGTGAAGCGAGGATTCGTGAACAGATCACAGCTATATCTCTGCATGCGGCTGCTCTATTTGTGGTCTGCAGACATCATTTTCTAGACATGATTAGTCCCAGCAGGCTCGGTGTTATCTCTACAGTATTTCATAACGTGCTAACACGCAGACTGCCAGCGGCCCCGGTCTGCTTGCCAGAGCTGCCCATATCCAGTACTTGTTATCAATATATAGACAATACTTACAGCTACCACCTTGGATAAACTCAAGGGTTGGGCAAATGTTTCAGTTTCTTTCTTTTCATGAACATTCTATAGAAACAAAAAGATGGATAAAAAAAAAAAAAAAGTGTTTACATAGAGATTATGTGAGTAACATATTGTGCCACATAACCTGGATACAGCTGCATGCACAATTATTACCTTCTACGTAAAATGGGCCTAATTCAGCGTGGGTTGTAGTTGTGTGAAAAATCGCACAACTACAACGCTTTATACTAGCATGCGGGGAGATGCCCAGCACAGGTCAAGTCTGCCCCGCATGCTGGGCCCTCCCACCCCCCTCCTCCCCCACTAAAATGTGAATGCATGTTAAGGGAAGCCCTCTGCCTGCACAGTCTAGCTGCCATGTTTAGGTTTGCAGTGGCTGTGTGTTACATCATGCAGCCGCCGCCACGGCCCACCCTCTAGACGGTGCGGACAAGACTACGTTGTACGGACCGTGCCCCCCCCCCCAAAATATGTCATGTCGACGCACCCTCCCGCCCCATGAACGCCTCTGCCAGTCAATCCTAGTAATGTCCCATATAATGCCACTGTCTAAATGTATGTATGCATGTATACCCATTTGTATCGCTGGTGATTACAGGCAACACTACAAATATACTTTATTTAATTCTCAAGTGTCTGCTTGCATGCTAGCTATCGCCTATATATTTGCCCAGATCTGTGACTTTGTGACTCATTTGCTAACGCTGGGCGGAGTCACAACGCTGGGCGGAGTCAAGTCACAGATCTGCCCAAATATATAGGAGAGACTAGGAAAACACACTGGCCAAATATATAGGAGAAAATAGGAGAACATTTAACAGTACATGGTGATAACAGTACATACATAGTGAGCGCAGGAGAGAGAGCAGCAGCAGGTTAAAGCTCCGTATAAGCACCACCCCCAGCCGCCAGCTATTGGACACATGTTAAAGCTCCGTACAAGCACCGCCCCCAGCCGCCAGCTATTGGACACATGTTAAAGCTCCATACAAGCACCGCCCCCAGCCGCCAGCTATTGGACACATGGCTGAGGAGTGCGCTGTGATTGGCCGCCAATGCAACCAGCACCTGGGTCCCCGCTCACACAGGGAGACGCTGGCGGACACTACAATGCCAGGCGCCGGAGACTGCAGTAAGATGCCTGTGCGCTCCGTCCCCTGGCAGTGAGCCCCGCTTCCTACCCGCCCTCACCCCGCATCCCCGCTATATGTAGGGAGTTGGGGATGCTCTGTACCACGGGGGCAGCAGAAGTAGCTACATCCCATCACACCCACGGGTGGCCAATCACAGCGCACCCTTCAGCATGTGTCCAATGGCTGGCGCATGGAGGCGGTGCTTGTATGTCGCGTTAACATGCTGCTGCTGCCTTTCCTGCGCTCACTATGTATGTACTGTTATCACAATGTACTGTTATGTGTTCTCCTATTCTCTCCTATATATTTGGCCAGTGTGTACTCCTATTCTCTCCTATATATGTGGCCAGTGTGTTCTCCTATTCTCTCCTATATATTTGGCCAGTGTGTACTCCTATTCTCTCCTATATATGTGACCAGTGTGTACTCCTATTCTCTCCTATATATTTGGCCAGTGTGTTCTCCTATTCTCTCCTATATATTTGGCCAGTGTGTACTCCTATTCTCTCCTATATATTTGGCCAGTGTGTTGTCCTATTGGGTGTAGTACGGGTGACCGGCGGTCTCCTGACCGCCGCGGGATCCCGGCAGCATACCGACGCCGGGATCCCGGCGGGGAGGGGCGAGTGCAGCTGCGCTCGCCACGCTGCGGGCTCGGTGGCGACCTGCGGTCGCCACGGGTTCTATTCCCACTCTATGGGTGTCGTGGACACCCACGAGTGGAAATAGTCCCTGTTGGTCGGCATGCCGACCATCGGGATAGTGAGCCGTCGGGCTCACGGAGGAGGTCATGTGACTGTCGGTCAGCCGACCGGCGGTCACATGACTACCACCCGTCCTATTCTCTCCTATATGTTTGGCCAGTGTGTTCTCCTATTCTCTCCTATATGTTTGGCCAGTGTGTTCTCCTATTCTCTCCTATATATTTGGCCAGTGTGTTCTCCTATTCTCTCCTATATATTTGGCCAGTGTGTTCTCCTATTTTCTCCTATGCTTCTCTTGGCCAGATCTGTAACTTGACTCCACCCAGCATTGTGACTCCACCCAGCTTTAGCAATGAGTCACAAAGTCACAGATCTGTCCTAATATATAGGAGATACCTACCGCCATCCCACCCACAGCAAACCCACGGCTGCCCCTACACCACCTACGGACCCCCTCGACCATCCACTGCACCCCCTACTCCTACAGCTCCCCCACCCAATGAACCCCAGCCCCTCACCCGCCACCACCGGACCCCCAACACCACCCGCAAGCAAACCCACCCCTTACCCACCCACAATGCTTCCAGAACCCCTCCCACACCCACAAGAGCCTTGCACTGACCCCTCCCCCACCCCCTCCAACGCTCCCCCACCCACATCGCATCCAGACCCCCATACACCACCCCCAGTCCCCTGCCCCTCCCCCACCCACACCACCTCCCGCCCCCCTCTCCCATCCGCATACACCCCCGGCATCCGCCCCCCCCCCCCCCCCCTCCACCCACAGACACCCTCCTCCATACGCAGTCAACCCTGCACCCACTACATACTGTACATCGTGCCCTGCAGCCACTGTTCACACCCACTAAAGGGCCTACGCCCCCTTCACCATCAAACGCACTTTCGTTGTGCACTATTTACCCACTCACACAACTACGTGCAGGGGTTACGGGGGCGTAGCCCCTTCCGACGGTGTGAAGAGCGCCCGTAGGGCGCGATGAATCACCTAGTATATATATATATATATATATATATATATATATATATATATATAGAGAGAGAGAGAGAGAGAGAGAGAGAGAGAGAGAGAGAGAGAGAGAGAGAGAGAGAGAGAGAGATTTTACAAACAATACTACATGCCCCCTTTCAAATTCCCACACCTTAATTTGCATTTCTTTACCTGTGTCTGGAACGAACATTGCCTGTGTAATGGATGGTATCGGTAGAATCAGAATCCCGACAGCAGGATGCTAGAATGCCGGCAGCGGGACGAGCGCAAAAGAGCCACTTGCGGACTCGCTGCGTTCGCCAACCTGCTCTCCCTCCAGGGGTGTCCCAAGAGGGAGTATAGGTGTCGGGATACCGGCGTCGGTATGCTGAGCGCCAGGATCCCTACAGCCGGGATACTGAATGCATCAGTGATAGCACAGTTATTCCTATAGCATACTGATTCTTAAACTCGGTCCTCTAAACCCCAAACAGATTATGTTTTCCAGGTCACCCAGCGGGTGCACAGGTGTATTCATTACTCACTGACGCATTTAAAAGAGTCACAGGTGGACCTAATTATTTTACTAGTGATTCTATGAGGAGACCTGGAAAACATGAACTGTTTGGGGTTCTGAGGACAGAGTCTGAGAATCGATGCTATAGCAGATCTACTGTAAGGTATGTATCCAGAACAATGGGCTAAAGGTAAAAAACTTTACAGTATATAAAACAGGCAAGGGGGCTGGAAAACACAGTGTTATGTCAATTACCCTGCAGACTGAAAATACGGGAATAAGTAGATGACCCATAGGCAAGTATACATAGGGAAAAAAAATACTGAAGGCTGGTAGGGTCAAAGTGGGAAAGGGTGAATAGGTCAATTATTACTGCTACAACTAATGATCCAGGTCAAAATAAGACTAAGCTTCTGTGACAACACTGGCCCGCCCCTGTGTACTAATCAACCAATCCAAACCATGCAAGTAGAAAAAAAAAAAATCTGTCAATGATCGGGGGGGAGGTGCGTTCTGTTAGAGAAGCATGTTCTTATTAACATGGTAACTTGCTGCAGTGGAGTGAAAGGTTGTGGAATCTAAAATATATGTAATGTAATCCATTGTTGATATAAAAAAGGAGTTTATAACCAATTAGAGTGTAATAGCATACCTGAAGAGGGGCCATAACCAGCGTTCCGGCTGGTAATGTTTTCAGTGAACTCTCCTTGAAGCTTTCAGGTGTTACTAGCTGGCTGGCTGTACTGGAGAACTTTGGTGCAATTAAGTTTTTGACGACCGTCTGAGCCTGTAGTGCGTTATTCTGAGGGGTCAATTTCAGCTTCTGTAGAAGATCCACATCTGGATGAGAAGTGCTAGAAAAGCTACTACTACGGACAGGAGCCAACGGTGGAAGCAAGGGTGGATTCTGGAGAGCAACGTCTGAAATAGACTGACTTAAATGTGGAGACATCTGTCTGATGTGCAACAGGCTGGAAGTATGTGGGATGGACGCGCTCAGGACTTCAGATGACGAACAAAGACTGGGACTTATACGTACAGGACAATGAACAACTTTCTGAGAGTCCACTTGTGACGCTGGAACATGAGAAACCATTCCTGGAGCAATACAGGTAGGATGACTGAAATCGCTAGCACTACAGTTAAAGCTTCTAGGCTCGGCCTTCACCACCACTGGCTGCCGGAAGACATTGTGTTCTCCTACATCTGGCAGGCAGGACCTATTCATAGCAGCATTAGGACACATAGGTGCTGGCTGTTCTTTTGGTAGTGAGGTTCCAAACAGTTCTTCAACTGTAAGATGCTTTTGTACAGTAGGATAAGACTGAAAATAAAAAAACAACAGGTAATTAAAATCTAGATTGTTCAATGTGTTCTCAGTTGTTTACAGGTCATTTGTTGAAATGGACACCTGATAGCAAGCATATGATAAAAAGTACCACTAGCAAGAGGTAATCTGGATTACATGATCTGACGACTACGGCTACTGAAAAGTACAAACAAGGCTGTTGCCCACCCTGCTTTGCTACAGTTTTGCTATTTGGCTATGCTAAAACTGTTGCAGGGCATGCTGGGATGTGTAGTTCAACAACAGCTGGAGGGCTGCAGGTTCACCACCCGTTATATAGGATTACCACCTCTATTCTCACTGCAGCCCTGACGCAGGATAAAATGATAGAAGGCAGAAATTCACATCCCTGAAATTAATGCAGATACAACATATGTTATAAAGATGTATATAAAACCAAAGGGGCAAATTGTTTTATTTTCAACTTCATGTATGTTCTGTTTATTTATTCCCATCTTGGTCACTGCATTTCCAGTGGGTCACTTGTAAAAAAACATTGTACAGATCACGAGTCCTCCTAGGTGATGACAGTAATGCTAAGTAGTATTATTTCCACTTGGCAAGCTGCCCAGAGATAGCGGAAGGGGACTTTGTGTGACCTACGTTAACACTGACAAACAAGGTTATCGTTAAGAATCTAAAAATACCTTTAAACCAATGTTGTGCTCTCATTCTCCACTAGATGGCACTACAACACTATACTTGTAGGAGTACATTATCTGTGCATTAATTTGCAGACCCAAGAAGAAAAGTCTGAATTATCTGTGGCATGGACTCAACAAGGTGCTGTAAATATTCCTTATAAAGCCTGGTCTATGGTGACACAATCACATCACGCAGTTGTTGCAGACGTGTCCGCTGCACATTGACACTGAAAATCTCCCTTTACAGCCCCACCAGAACTGCTGAACTATCTATCTATCTATCTATCTTTATACACAAATACATTTTGCTCCCAATACAGACAGCACCACAATACTGTACATTACATTATACACAGACCCCCTCCCTCATATTGCACACAGCACCATATTCCATTACATTATACCCACAGACAGAGCCGTAACTAGACATTTTGGTTCCCTGTGCCAGAAAAAGAATTGGTGCACCCCCCATACCTAAAATAGGGACAGTGCGCGCCATAGGCATGCGTAAAAAATATAGGGGCGTAGCCACAGAATTCATATTACATTACCTTGCACAGTAGTGTACATTTGTCACAGTACACCACACAGTAGTACCCCTTACACATTATGCAAGATAGCCCCTTATATGCATTACACAAGGTAGAGCCCATTATAAACATTATGCCAGGTAGAGACCCTTATTACACATACCACCAGGTAGAGACCCTTATACACATTACACTAGGTAGAGCTTCTTATACACATTACGCCAGGTAGAGCTCATTATACGCATTACGCCAGGTAGAGCTCATTATACGCATTACGCCAGGCAGAGCTCATTATACGCACTACGCCAGGCAGAGCTCATTATACACATTACACCAGGTAGAACTCATTATACACATTATGCCAGGTAGAGCTCATTATACACATTATGCCAGGTAGAGCTCATTATACGCATTACGCCAGGTAGAGCTCATTATACGCATTACGCCAGGTAGAGCTCATTATACGCATTACGCCAGGTAGAGCTCATTATACGCATTACGCCAGGCAGAGCTCATTATACGCACTACGCCAGGCAGAGCTCATTATACACATTACACCAGGTAGAACTCATTATACACATTATGCCAGGTAGAGCTCATTATACACATTATGCCAGGTAGAGCTCATTATACGCATTACGCCAGGTAGAGCTCATTATACGCATTACGCCAGGTAGAGCTCATTATACGCATTACGCCAGGTAGAGCTCATTATACGCATTACTTCAGGTGGAGAACCTTACACATATTACGTCAGGTAGAGACCCTTACACACATTACACCAGGTAGAGACCCTTACACACATTACACCAGGTAGAGACTCTTACAAACATGTCTGTACATAATGTATTTGTTGCACAACATCTGCTGCTTGGGATAGACAAATATTGTGCAGCACTGCTGATGTTGGGAGCCGATCTAATGGGTTTGTAAATGACAATAGACTCCGGGTGCTATGTACACACTGGGCCTGATTCATGGGAACACAAATGTAGCTGCTGTGATAAAAAAAAAAATTCAAATGTTACGGGATGCATCTTGTTATAAAAAGAGGCCCAACTGCCAGCTACTCTGGTGCACTGGCTGCATCTGAAGATGCAGCATCGGATCATCATCGCAATCATCAGTTGCAGCATCGGACACCCGAGTCACTATGGATATCCAGCAAAATTATACTGCTAGAACCAATTAATCTGCTTTGGCACACCCACAAAATGGAGGTGACATGCCTCTTTTGAAGAATGCACCATCTCCTCCCCCAAATGCCCAGGGTTTCAGTAATATTTAGAAACAAATAGTGTGTCTGCGCAGTTGTGTGAAGCTGCTCATTAAAATGGCACATGGAAAAATAGGATTTTAATACCTACCGGTAAATCCTTTTCTCCTAGTCCGTAGAGGATGCTTTGGACTCCAAAAGGACCATGGGGTATAGACGGGATCCGCAGGAGACATGGGCACACTATAAGACTTTTACTGGGTGTGAACTGGCTCCTCCCTCTATGCCCCTTCTCCAGACCTCAGTTATAGGAACTGTGCTGAGGGGAGACAGGCATTTTCGAGGAAAAGGATTTTTGTTAAACTAAGGGTGAGATACATACCAGCTCACACCACAAACACACCGTACAACTGGATTAGCAGGAATACCAAATAACCGTATGAACGAAAAAAACAGCAACAAGCTGAACATAACAGATACACAACCGTCGTGTAACCGAAAACAACCAACAATACAACTGCAAGTAACAGTACGCACTGGGATGGGCGCCCAGCATCCTCTACGGTCTAGGAGAAAAGGATTTATCGGTAGGTATTAAAATCCTATTTTCTCTTACGTCCTAGAGGATGCTGGGGACTCCAAAAGGACCATGGGGTCTATACCAAAGCTCCAGACCGGGCGGGAGAGTGCGGACGACTCTGCAGCACAGATTGAGCAAACATGAGGTCCTCCTCAGCCAGGGTATCAAACTTGTAGAACTTAGCAAAAGTGTTTGAACCCGACCACGTAGCTGCTCGACAAAGTTGAAGTGCCGAGACTCCTCGGGCAGCCGCCCAAGATGAGCCCAACTTCCTGGCAGAATGGGCCTTTACTGACTTTGGCAACGGCAATCCAGCCGAAGAATGAGCGCGCTGAATCGTATTACAAATCCAGCGTGCAATAGTCTGCTTGGAAGCAGGATTTCCAATCTTGTTGGAAGCATACAGGACAAACAGAGCCTCCGTTTTCCTAACAAGAGCCGTTCTGGCGACATACATTTTTAAAGCTCTTACGACATCAAGAGATTTTGGCACTGCCAGAGCATCCGTAGCCACAGGTACCACAATAGGTTGATTTATGTGAAACAAAGAAACCACCTTCGGCAGAAAATGTTGACGAGTCCTCAATTCCGCTCTATCCACATGAAAAATCAAATATGGGCTCTTGTGAGACAAAGCCGCCAATTCTGACACTCGTCTGGCAGACGCCAAGGCCAAAAGCATGACCACTTTCCAAGTGAGAAACTTTAACCCAACCTTTCGCAAAGGTTCAAACCAGTGAGACATAAAAAACTGTAACACCACTTCAAGATCCCACGGTGCCACGAGTGGCACAAACGGAGGATAGATATGCAGCACTCCCTTCACGAAAGACAACCTCAGGAAGGGTGGCCAATTCTTTTTGAAAGAAAATAGATAAAGCCGAAATCTGCACTTTGATGGAACCCAATGCAAAAAATGGAGGAAACGACCCAAGTGAAACTCCTCCGCAGGAGCTGTTTTGGCTTCACACCACAACACATATTTTCTCCAAATACGGTGATAATGCTTCGCCGAAACCTCCTTTCTAGCCTTAAGGAGAGTGGGGATGACTTCCCCGGGAATACCTTTACGAGCTAGGATTTGGCATTCAACCTCCACGCCGTCAAACGCAGCAGCGGTAAGTCCAGAAATACGCATGGCCCCTGCAGTAACAGGTCCTCTCTGAGAGGAAGCAGCCAAGGATCTTCTATGAGCAATTCCTGAAGATCCGGATACCAGGCCCTCCGTGGCCAATCTGGAACGATGAGTATTGCCTGAACCCTTCTTCGTCTTATGATCCTCAATACTCTTGAAATGAGAGGAAGTGGAGGGAACACATTCACCGACTGAAACACCCACGGAGTTACCAGTGCGTCCACTGCACTGGCTTGGGGGTCCCTTGACCTGGAACAATACCTCGGAAGCTTCTTGTTGAGGCGAGACGCCATCATGTCTATTTGAGGAATTCCCCAATGCCTTGTCACTTCTGCAAATACCTCTTGATGAAGGTCCCACTCTCCTGGATGGAGATCGTGTCTGCTGAGGAAGTCTGCTTCCCAGTTGTTCACGCCCGGAAGGAAGACTGCTGACAGAGCGCTCACGTGCTGTTCCGCCCAGCGAAGAACTCTTGTGGCCTCCGCCATTGCCACTCTGCTCTTTGTTCCGCCCTGGCGGTTTACGTACGCCACCGCTGTTATGTTGTCCAACTGAATCAGGACAGGTAGACCTTGAAGAAGGTTTTTCGCTTGCAGAAGGCCGTTGTAAATGTAAATTTATGTGGAGACAAGACTCCTGGCTTGACCATTTTCCCTGGAAACTTCTTCCTTGTGTGACTGCACCCTAGCCTCGGAGACTTGCATCTGTGGTCAGCAGGACCCAATCCTGGATTCTGAACCTGCGTCCCTCTAGAAGGTGAGAACTTTGCAGCCACCACAGGAGAGAAATTCTGGTCCTTGAAGACAGACTTATTTTCCGGTGCATGTGCAGGTGAGACCCGGACCATTTGTTCAGCAGGTCCCACTGAAACACCCGGGCATGAAACCTGCCAAACGGAATGGCTTCGTAAGCCGCAACCATCTTCCCTCGCACTCGAGTGCATTGATGAATCGACACTCTTGCCGGTTTCAGAATCTCCTTGACCATGGTCTGGATTTCCAGAGCCTTTTCCACCCGAAGGAAGAAACACTCTCTGTAGTTCCGTGTCTAGGATCATGCCCAAGAAGAGCAGCCGAGTTGTCGGGATTAACTGAGACTTTGGCAAATTTAGAATCCAACCATGATGTTGCAGAACCGTCAGGGAGAGTTCCACATCTCTTAGCAACTGCTCTTTTGATCTCGCCTTTATCAGGAGATCGTCCAAGTACGGGATAATTGTGACATCCTGCTTGCGTTGGAGTACCATAATTTCCGCCATCACCTTGGTGAAGACCCTCGGGGCCGTGGAAAGCCCAAAACGGCAACGTCTGAAATTGGTAATGACAATCCTGCACCGGAAATCTCAGGAAGGCCTGATGCGGAGGATATATCGGGACGTGTTAGTAGGCATCTTTTATGTCGACTGACACCATAAAATCCCCCCCTTCTAGGCTGGAGATCACAGCTCGAAGAGATTCCATCTTGAACTTGAAAGTTTTCAAGTACGGATTGAGGGATTTTAGGTTCAGGATAGGTCTGACCGAGCCGTCCGGCTTCGGCACGACAAAGAGGCTCGAATAGAACCCTTCCCCCTGTTGGGACGAGGGAACCGGGACAATGACAATGTTGACACAGCTTTTGTATCGCAGCATTTACTACTTCTCTTTCTGGAATAGAAACTGGCAAGGCTTATTTGAAAAAGAGGCGGGGGGGGGCATCTCCTGAAACTCCAGTTTGTACCCCTGGGACACTATGTCTAAGACCCAGGGATCCAGGCCCGATTGAAACCATACCTGACTGAAGATTCGGAGACGGCCCCCCACTGGCACGGACTCCCGTAGGGGAGCCCCAGCGTCATGCGGTGGACTTGGCAGAGGCGGGGGAGGACTTTTGGTCCTGGGCGCCAGACACAGCAGGCAACCTTTTTCCCCTTCCTCTACCCTTTGAAGCAAGGAAGGATGAGCCCCTTCCTTTTTTGTATTTATTAGGCCGAAAGGACTGCATCTGATAATGGGGCGCCTTTTTCTGTTGTGCGGGAACATAAGGAAGAAAAGATGACTTACCTGCAGTAGCGGTAAACACCAGGTCAGCAAGGCCGTCACCAAACAAGACACTACCTTTAAAAGGGAGAGCTTCCATAGCTTTCTTGTAGTCGGCATCAGCATTCCATTGATGAATCCACAGCGCCCTCCTGGCCGAGACCGCCATGGCATTGGCCCTTGATCCCAAGAGGCCAATATCCCTCGCCGCATCCTTAAGGTAAGCTGCAGCGTCCCTGATATAACCAAGAGTCAAAAGAATGTTATCCTTATCAAGGGTATCCATGTTAGATGCCAAATTATCAGCCCACTTAGCAATAGCACTACTCACCCACGCCGACGCCACAGCAGGCCTGAGGAGTGCACCAGTAGTGACGAAAATGGCCTTCAATGTCGTTTCCTGCTTGCGATCCGCCGGATCCTTGAGGGCAGCCGTGTCAGGAGACGGAAGCGCCACCTTTTTGGACAGTCGGGACAGAGCCTTGTCCACATTGAGAGACGACTCCCATTTCTCCCTGTCAGAGGGGAAAGGATATGCCATAAAAATTCTCCTGGGAATCTGCCACCTTTTGTCAGGCGACTCCCACGCCTTTTCACAAAGAGCGTTCAGTTCATGAGAGGGGGGAAGCGTCACCTCAGGTTTTTTTCCCTTATACAAACAAACCCTCGTATCTGGAACAGCAGGCACTTCAGAAATATGTAAAACATCTTTAATAGCCACAATCATGTACTGAATACTCTTAACCAATCTCGGATGTAAACTGGCCTCACTGAAGTCGACACTGGAATCAGAGTCTGTGTCGGTATCCGTATCTGCCATCTGGGTAAGTAAACATTTTTGTGACCCTGAGGGGACCTGTACCTGTGACAAAGCGTCCTCCATGGATTTTCTCCACGTTTGTGTCTGAGAATCAGATTTATCTAGCCTCTTAGACAATAACGCCTCATTTGCATTCAATGTACTCAACATATTCACCCAATCAGCAGTCGGCTGTGCTGACAGAGTCACTCCCTTCTCCGCGCCCCCAGTAACTTCCTCTCACTCAGCCTCAGACATGTCAACACACGGTACCGACACCCCCACTCACACCGGCCAAAGGGGACAGACCCACAGGGAAGCCTGTAGAGAGAACACAGAGGGAGTATGCCAGCTCACACCCCAGCGCCCATATACTACTAAATAAATAATATATGAAGTTTGCGCTGTAAATATATAGCACCAATTGCCTGTGCCCCCCCCCTGTTTGCTCCCTGTACTTGTATGGAGAGTGGAGGTCCGGGCCAGCGTCTCTGCATGCACTGTGAAGTAGAGAAAATGGCACTGGTAAGCGGTGTGGCTAAGCCCCACCCCTTCCCAGCGCGCTATAGTCTCGCTAAAATTTAAAATATTATACTGGCGGGGGTAGATACACAGTGCCCAGGCACCCCTAATATGTATATTTGCCAGTGGAAAAAAGGCTCCAGTAACCTGCTGCCCAGGGCGCTCCCCCCAGCGCCCTGCGAGTGCCGTTGGTGTGTGGGAGCATGGAGCGCAGCGCGACCGCTGCGCTGTACCTCCGTTACTGAAGTCTTCTGCCGTCACTGAAGTCTTCTGTTCTTCTAATACTCACCCTGCTTCTTTCTTCTGGCTTCTGTGAGGGGGGTGACGGCGCGGCTCCGGGAACAGCAGCTAGGCGAACCAAGTGATCGAACCCTCTGGAGCTAATGGTGTCCAGTAGCCTAAGAAGCAGAGCCCTTAACTCAGAAGAAGTAGGTCTGACTTCTCTCCCCTCAGTCCCACGAAGCAGAGAGCCTGTAGCCAGCAGGTCTCCCTGAAAATATAAAAGCCTAACAAAGTCTTTCCAGAGAAACTCAGTAGAGCTCCCCTAGTGTGTGTCCAGTCTCTCCTGGGCACAGAATCTAACGGAGGTCTGGAGGAGGGGCATAGAGGGAGGAGCCAGTTCACACCCAGTAAAAGTCTTGTAGTGTGCCCATGTCTCCTGCGGATCCTGTCTATACCTCATGGTCCTTTTGGAGTCCCCAGCATCCTCTAGGACGTAACACATAAAACAATGTGGGCGCTAATTAAAAAGCGCTTTTGAGCGGTATTGGTGGTAGCTAGTAATCATTCGGGTTTGTCCGATGTGGTACTGCTATCCCTACATTACCTCACCTCCTGGCCTGCAGACACAAGTCTGAGTGCGCCTACCCGTGATTACACACACACACTGTGGCCCCAGTGCATGCGCAGCCCCAAAATCATCTGATCATTTGCAACTTAATTGGGACTGGGCAGGCCTGAATCAGGCCCACTGTGCCATAATCAGACTGACCAGCCGAGAATAGGCAGATCTGCCCAGTTATTCCACAGTGCGTACCTAGGATTAGTAACGCATACACTTCAACACTGCCAAGCTGAAAATCGGTACAAATAAGGGAAGGGGGCGTGGTCTCTGATAAATGGGGCGTGGCTAAACGGCACACCCATAGGCTTCGTTGGGAATGGGAGACGCTGAAAATTGGAACATAGCCGCTATTGGCCGATACTAACAAAAAAAAAAAGGTACAGTACCGGACAAAAAGGTACAGTTGGAGGGTATGGTAATAAATAGAGCAATGGTAAGGGCCAATTGATCACTAGTGGGAAGGGATGTGGTCAGACATACGCTCACCCTTCACTATGTTGATGACAGTGCTACTATGACTAAGCATAGCATGTGTTGTCATTTACAGCTATGGTTTGCAACTCTGAGGTACCCTAAAGCTAGGTACACACTATGGGGGGTAATTCCAAGTTGATCGCAGCAGGAAATTTTTTAGCAGTTGGGCAAAACCATGTGCACTGCAGGGGAGGCACATATAACATGTGCAGAGAGAGTTAGATTTGGGTGGGTTATTTTATTTCTGTGCAGGGTAAATACTGGCTGCTTTATTTTTACACTGCAAATTAGATTGCAGATTGAACACACCACACCCAAATCTAACTCTCTCTGCACATGTTATATCTGCCTCCCCTGCAGTGCACATGGTTTTGCCCAATTGCTAACAGAATTCCTGCTGCGATCAACTTGGAATTACCCCCTATGCTTTTTTTTTTAAAGATAGGTACAATTTTTCTGTCAGTGGAAGGGCCCGTTAGCGGCAGCACACACAAAGCTATTTTTTTGCCACACCACACTGAATTTGCATTTGTCCTCCTACAAGGAGGATGAGGCCACCAGGATAAACCATAGAAATATGTGTAGCTCTTGGAGAATGGGCCAACATTAAACGTTATTGGGACCTTTTGGACGATATTTTCTGGCAAGTCTGAACGATCGGATAATCGAAGCAGAATGTTTCTGTGCGATTTTTGGACTGTTTTATCTGTGAAATGCTCATGCATACACATTGCATGATAAAACAGGCCGATCACATGATTATTGTCAAATCAAACAAATATTAGCGTGTGTACCTAGTTTAACAGTCCAGGTTTTATGCTGAAGCTCAGATGATTTAAGTAGTACCTTGGTCAGTTTGATTATACCATCTGTGAACAAGCATGGGTATCTTTTAAACCTGGACCTAGCTTGAGAACCATTGGTCTAGAGGTCAGAGGAGTATAAAACAGAGTACACACTGACACCAAGTTCGGTCCGACATATCATTCCTGGGGTACACACTGAGTGAGGTAATGGAGGTCGGAGCGACATATCACTCCTTCCTTCATTACATATGCTGTGGTCGCTAGAGTTATCACTAGGTTTGATGTGCAGTGCATTAAACCCAGCAGTATCGCTAGCGACTATGAGCTCCAGCAAATTGTCGGTACACACTGAGCAATCAGGCCGATATGTAAGTTCTGGACGTTTCAGACTGACGTCGTGCCAGTGTGTACCCAGCGTTACACTGATGTTACCCACCAGAAACTTGGCATCATGCTGGTGCACAATTACAATGTCAATAAATGAAACAATACCAAGCATAAAGGTTGTACAGTGGCATGTAGTGGCCCCTATTAAATGGCTTTATATTGCTTTTGTACATAGTATAGTATAGTACACAGTATAGTATAGTATATATATATATATATATATATATATATATATCCCTTTAAATGATAGCCATCACCGTATTAAAAAAACAATTTATTTTTTATTTTTTTATTTTTATTTTTTTTGGGGGGGGGGGGTCCCCTACAAGTGTATTCTTTAGCTAATCCATACAGAAGGCCCCAGCTCTGGTTTCCAGTGAACTGTATGACAACACAGTAATCAAGATACACTGGGCATATGGTATGACCACACACAATTAGATAACGAGTACAACTACACGCCATGAAGTGCTGACCACCCAATTAAACAAATTTGCTCCTGTACAGAGAAAACAATAAAGGCGGTGGGGATAGTTCTGCAAAAAATGACTTCCCTTGATGCCAGTTTGCCCAAAATGTGACATCTTATGCCACGACTCCTGCTCTAAGGCTTTTATATGTTATTCTATGTTAGAATCACATCCACATTATAGTCTACAGAAATCACTGCCAATTTTATCGTAAGAATATTTAGTCAATGATAACATAACACCTGCTGAACTATAGTATAAAGAACTGAGAGAACTGGCTGTTATTATTAGGAAACACTTGGGCATGAGACTAAAGCTGCTTTAGAGTCCTGACTCAGTGAAAAAAGGGACGTGAGATAACGGAACAGCAACTATTTATGGGCAGTACAGATGGTGTAATGGTTAGCATTACTGCCTCACAGCACTGAGGTCATGGGTTCCATTCCCACCATGGCTGTGTGTGGAGTTTGTATATTCTCCCTGTACTTGCGTGGGTTTCCTCCGGGTACTCTGGTTTCCTCCCACAATCCAAAAATATACTGGTAGGTTAATTTAATCCCAACAAGATTAACCCTAGTGCGAATGTGTCTACATGCGGTAGGGAATATAGGGGGTCATTCCGAGTTGATCGCTAGCTGCCGTTGTTCGCAGCGCAGCGATCAGGCAAAAAAAAAAATCGGCATTTCTGCGCACAAGGTCTAGCAACGCTTTTAAGTCGCACTGCTGATTGTTGAGTGATTGACAGGAAGTCAGTGTTTCTGGGCGGAAACTGACTGTTTTCGGGGAGTGTTTGTAAAAACGCAGGCGTGACAGTTAAAAACGCAGGAGTGGCTGGGGGTAACGGGGGAGTGGCTGGCCAAACGCAGGGCGTTTGCGACGTCAAAACAGGAACGAAACAGTCTGAAGTGATCGCAAGGTAGGAGTAGGTCTGCAGCTACTCTGAAACTGCACAATCTTTTTTTGTAGCAATGCAGCAAACCTTTCGGTCGCACTTCTGCTAAGCTAAGACACGCTCCCAGAGGGCGGCGGCCTAGCGTTTGCACTGCTGCTAAAAGCAGCTAGCGATCGATAAACTCGGAATGAGGGCCACAAACTGTAAGCTCCATTGGGGCAGGGACCATGAGAATGGCCAAATATTCTCTTTGTAAAGCGCTGCGGAATGTGTGTGTGCTATATAAATAACTGGTAATAAATAAAATTACTGGTAATAATAAAAAATAGGATTTTAATTACCTACCGGTAAATACTTTTCTCATAGTCTGTAGAGGATGCTGGGGTCCACATTAGTACCATGGGGTATAGACGGGTCCACCAGGAGCCATTGGCACTTTAAGAGTTTGAGAGTGTGGACTGGCTCCTCCCTCTATGCCCCTCCTACCAGACTCAGTCTAGAAACTGTGCCCGAGGAGACGGACATCTTCGAGAGAAGGATTATACACAGATAGTGGCAAGATTCATACCAGCTCACACACAAGGCAAAACAAGCTAACGAGCTTGAAACTCAGCAAAAGCTGAAACATTACTTAACCAAGTAACAAAAAAAGTACTCAACCAAGAATAAAGTTGAACTGAACCAGATAACCACTGCAGGATCACGAAGCGCTGGGCGGGTGCCCAGCATCCTCTACGGACTACGAGAAAAGGATTTACCAGTAGATAATTAAAATCCTATTTTCTCTTAGGTTCTAGAGGATGCCAGGGTCCACATTAGTACCATGGGGATGTACCAAAGCTCCCAGTACGGGAGGGAGAGCGCGGAGGCTCCTGCAGAACTGACTGACCAAACCTTAGGTCCTCAGAGCCCAAAGTATCGAACTGGTAGAACTTAACAAACGTGTTTGAACCAGGACCAATTAACCGCTCGGCAAAGTTGTAGTTACGAGCAGAGTGGGCCTTAACAGATTTTGGACACGGCAGTCCTGCCGTAGAATATGCATGCTGGATAGTGAACCTAATCCAGCAAGAAATCGTCTGCTTAGAAGCAGGACACCCAATTTTCTTGGGAACATACAGGACAAACAAAGAGTCCGATTTTCTGCGACGAGCAGTCACAGATCTTCAAAGCCCTCACCACGTCCAAGGACTTTGATTAAATTGAGGAGTCAGTAGCCATTGGCACCACAATAGGTTGGTTGATATGAAAAGCCGACAACCTTTGGAAGGAACTGCTGACACGTCCTGAGCTCAGCTCTATCTTCATGGAAGATTAAATAGGGGCTTTTACAGGATAAAGCCCCCAACTCTGACACACGTCAAGCAGAAGCTAAGGCCAACAAAGTGACCGCCTTCCACGTGAGAAACTTGACCTCAACCTCCTGTAGAGGCTCAAACCAATCCGATTGCAGGAACTGCAACACCATGTTAAGATCCCACGGTGCCGTCGGCGCCACAAAGGGAGGCTGGATGTGCAGAACCCCTTTCAAAAATGTGTGAACCTCAGGGATGGCAGCCAATTGTTTCTGGAAAAAAAAAAACAAGGCCGAAATCTGGACCTTTATGGATTCCAAACGCAGACCCATATCCACACCTGCTTGCAGGAAGAGGAGAAACCGTCCAAGTTGAAACTCCACCGTAGGAAATTTCTTGGATTCACACCAAGACACATTTTTTCCAATGCGATGGTAATGTTTAGACGTTACCTCTTTCCTAGCCTGTATCAGGGTAGGAGTAACCTTACTCGGAATGCCCTTACGAGCTAAGATCTGGCGTTCAACCGCCATGCCGTCAAACGTAGCCGTGGTAAGTCCTGATAAGTGAACGGCCCCTGTTGCAGAAGGTCCTCGCGAAGAGGCCACGGTTCTTCCAGCAGTAGATCCAGAAGATCCGCGTACCAAGCTCGCCTTGGCCAGTCCAGAGCAATGAGAATTGCCTGAACCCTTGTTCTCTTTATGAGCTTTAGAATTCTTGGAATGAGTGGAAGTGGAGGGAACACATACACTGACTTGAAAACCCACGGAGTTACCAGGGCATCCACTGCCACTGCTTGTGGGTTTCTTGACCTGGAACAGTACCTCCGGAATTTCCTGTTGAGACGTGAGGCCATCATGTCTATTTGAGGCACGCCCCAACGACTGGTCACGTCTGTGAACACCTCCGGATGAAGGCCCCATTCTCCTGGATGGAGATCGTGTCTGCTGAGGAAGTCCGCTTCCCAGTTGTCCACTCCTGGAAGGAAGATTGCCGACAACGCCAACGCGTGCCTTTCTGCCCAGAGGAGGATTCTTGTCACCTCTGACATTGCAGCCCTGCACTTTGTTGCTCCCTGACGGTTTATGTAGGCCACCGCCGACACATTGTCCGACTGTACTTGAATGGCCCGATCTTGTAGAAGATGAGACGCTTGGAGAAGACCGTTGCACACGGCTCTTAGTTCCAGAATGTTTATTGGAAGAATGGTTTTGACCATCTTCCTTGGGAGGTTTCCGCTTGGGTAACCGCTCCCCAACCTCTGAGACTTGCATCCGTGGTCAGAAGGATCCAGTTCTGGATTCCGAACCTG